>NC_088114.1:5741363-6044393 GCF_036370855.1 Dromaius novaehollandiae
AATGTGAATCTGCTAGCTGTTTTTAAGTGGTAAGGGGAACACTAGTTCCGTTGTGACCCTTGAAGATAGCAACAAGCAGTGCTGGTTATGTATGTAGCCAGTAAATGCTTGAACAGTAGAAGAGGAGAGGATAATGAAGATGATTAGAAGGGACAGGATGATGAGGTTGCTGTGGAAGAAGCAGTCACAGTTATGGAGAGAAAAAAGGAGAAAAAGTTTGCAAAAAATTATCTTACAAGGTTTATTCTGAGAGCCAAGTAGAATAAAAATCATGAAATAAAGAAGCAGAGATTTCTTAACCGAACTGAAACTTTATGATGGTAAAATAAATACTAACAGTAGTTTTGCAAGCATAGATTTTAAAACATCTCTTAAACCCCAATGATACACATTTCTGCCAGGACCTGCAATTTTAAATGAAAAGGTATCATTTTGATGCTCACATAATGGAAAATATATTAACAGCCAGAACAGCAACTGAAATAGAAGCTACTTATCCTGGGCTTTTTTCCTTTATGGAGGTTCCAATTTGTTTCTCACCTGTACTGATACAGATCAGGAACAATTTAACTGAACTCAGTAAAGTTTGCTAATTTAATGCTCATATAAGCAAGAAGAGAATCAGACTGTATCTTGTAATCATGTAAATAAAACGTGTAAATGATTTACATCATTTGAAAATTATCTAGCAGCTATGGGTATGAACAAAGAGATAGAAAGGTTTACTGTTACACTATGCTGGATCCAAATTGTGCGGTATTTTAGAAAAGAAGTCTGCAATACTGTGAGGACATATGAAATACACAAAGCTGCATTTCACAGACCATTTCAGTCTGGAGCTGAATATTAAGCACAAGTGATTTAAACTCAAGGCACCGAATTGGTGACAGCATGAAGGAGCCTGTAAGCTAACAGGTGCTCGAACTTCCTTGAGAATAAATGAAAGCACTCTATAGTGGCACATTTGTCACCAAGGCCCAGGGGCTTACAATTCACCATCCCCATTTGTCTGGCAGAACTTGATTTGTTAACCTCTTAGCGACCCGTCTTTTCGTCAGTGTTGTACATGAAGTAATTACAAGTTTCACGCTACAACAGGTTGCTGGGGTACCACCCAGAGCCGAAAGCAATGATGCAGGCATGAAATTACAGACAGATGCCTGCAGTTGTGATGGCGACATTAATTTGCTTCTTTGACAGGTCACTTCGGGTGCTTTATTATGCAGAGAGACTTGGCTTAGTGGGGCTAGGCTTACTGAGAACTAGTTGCTGGAGTTCCCTCCTATGCATGGGTATCAAAAGAGGCCCATTTTCAGCATTAAAGGAATACCCAGGGTGGCTGATCTCAGCATGACGGTTCCGTATTTTCTTACGCGTGAACCTGCATCCCTATCTTTGCATCTTATATAAAAAAGTAACTCAGACTAGCTGAACCTGTACAGTCTGGAGGAACAGATTTAAGTGTGAACCAGCTCCTCTACCTCGGCCCAAGCTTCTCTGCTAGGAGGATCTGTGGACCACAGCCAGAACCAACATGTAGGCAGCATGGACAGCAAGAGGTGGTTTTGAGAGAGCCTGAAGGGCTCACGGGATAAGTCTTTGGAATACTGGATCTGAAATGCTCAAATTGCATTTCAAAATGTAAACTACTAGTGTAAGTTGTGAATGGTCCACATAAAACGCTGTCTCTCCTGCTTAACCCAGTGGTACTGAGGTCAAGAGAAGTCACCACATTTTATTAGTGCAGTATCAGACACCTGTGTTGCAAGGCTGTGGCCAGACAGCTGAATCTTATGTTCATCCTTTCTTTCCCGTGCGATCTCTGAAATTTAAAGGACAACTCACAGTAGCTGAGGTTTTTCAGTGTGTTGTGAGATCCGTAACTCTCCTGCAACCAATGCTTTTAACTTCACAATACTTGACTTGTAAGAAAAAGCTGGAAGAATCACAGACTCTTAGAAGATTTCCAGGGTCTGAAAGTTCATAGTCTTGAAATAAATGCAAGTCGGAATTTTTTGGGCAATTCTCTTATGTCTTTCCTCAGAGGAATTCTTTCTTAACACTGTAAAATTTCAGATTTTTAAATCAGCAAGTAGGACTATAAATGCAGAAAGTGAAGTCTTTTCCAGATACAGCCAAAGTATAGTTCAAAATTCCTAAATTCTCCTTTTCAGTTTTAGAGTATGTTTATCAAATTTAACAGTAAACTTAAGTGCAGGCTGGGCAACTCACACACTTCAGAATTAAACAAATCTGTTTCCATTTCATATTTTGATCTTGAGCTGACTCTATACTCTTTCTCAATAATCATTACGTCATTTTTAGCACTATTCTGGGACAGAACATGAAGAAGGGAAACCAGAAGATCATTTGAGATGCGTGTCATGCACAATTTGTCAAACATGGCACAGGGAAGAAAAAAAGAACAGAGACTTAATCAGAGGCTTCATCTGATTTCAACTCTGTGAGTATTTTCATTTGTTTCTGCTGCACTGAAATCTAGCAATATAAATTATGGGAAATGGGGAAGGCTCTTATCTGGGTCAGCCGTTAGCAGAAACACATCTGGTGAGTATCTCCCCACCCTGTGGGATGAGGCGCTTTTATCGCAGGACTATCTCCTCACTGTTAAACAGGAACAACTGAGAGGAAAAACGGAAAATTTTGCCCCTTAAACCTCTCTTACATTTCAGTTTTCTGCAAGCATGATGTTGCTAACACGTTATTTTCACTATTTGGTTGTCTTGATTTTACACCAAGGCTGTGACTTCTGATATACAATTACGTACGAAAGATTGGAACCAAGCCTTATCATTTTGTATTAAGAATAAAAATACACAATATTGCATCTTCTCATTGACAGAATGAATACATTAGTGTCTAGTATATCTAGCATATAATGGCTTATTGCAGCTAATATTTTGACCAAATGCATAATGTGGCTTCAAATGGAAGTGCAATGCAGCAAATAAAGTCTCTATAAAAGTATTATACAAAATAGAAAAAACAAGAAATAACCAACCATTCTGCTCTTCATCTGCAAAACTCTGTTAAAAGACCATTATAAAGCTTGGAAAAAGCTGGCAATTGTTACACTAACTTTCCACAGAGAACTCTGCCCCAGGCAGACACCAAGCATACAAACATTTTGTCCAGTTGGATGAAGTTCAGTAAACTTAAAAGAACTGAAAATAAGATCTAACAGTTGGAAGCTCTCTCTTGGCAAACTTTATCATAGTCACTGATGTTATTCCTATCTATTCTATTTTTCTCCATTGACAAGTGTTCCCGGATAAAAATCTGAAATAAGAACAAACTCTGAAGTCAGTTTCTATTTAATAAGATTGCAGAAAGCCGAAAACTAGCAAAATTTATTCAACTCACTGAACCACCCTGATACTGAGCAAGTCTCAGAGAAAATACGTTTACATATAAAACAAAGCCTGTACTTTAGTTGCATGTGATTTACTGAAATTCATGCATCGGTAGGTTTTGTTGTTTCTTTTTATATATATATATGTGTGTATACAAAAATTTAAAAATAGGGTTTAGGTTTGTCTGGCTTTTGATTTGACTCAGAATATGAGATGAGAACAAGTGGATTAATTTTACATACGTAAAGCAGAACTGTGTGCAAGCCTGTAAAAAGGAGCAAAGGGGTCAGTAAAGCTAGCAAAGCCATGCAAACACACGAGCATAGATATGGCATATATTCTGTTATTCACTCTGGTAGATGGAGCACTATTTTGGCATCCAGGCACATCTTAATCATGAAAGAGAGTTGAACACATCACAGGCAATCAGCTGTGACACTGGTGATTTGTCATTACGTGAAATCAATTCAGATTAAAATTTCTGACCTAGAAAATACTGAAAACAAAGCAAACAAAAGTTGAATGCTATAAATACAAAGTTAGCGTGACTTACTTGCTAGATCTATAGCCTCCTGCTAATGTTAAGATTCTAAATGTATTGGTGGAAGCATTTAAATCATATTTATGGCAATATCTACTCTTGCAAATATGATCAGACTATCATGGTTAGTGTCGATATAGTCTTTGCCTTGAAGACCTTACTCTGTGAATGAACAAGAAAGAGAATTTGTCTATTTCTATCCATTCAAAAATTCTTTTTTAAATATTTCCTGGGAAACCAAAAGTACAAATGAATTAACTGTATGTACAATATGTTTCAACTGTTATTGGTAACACTGAGGTACTATTAAGATAGTCTAAAAATGAAAAGTATACTTTAATGAAATATTAAAACATTCCATTCAGAAAAAGGTTAAAATGGAATAAAATACTTGGTTTTATGTGAGAGTGAAGCTATCTGACAAGGACGCAGGCAGTCAGAAGCTACTACCTCTTTTTCTAAAGTTAAGATTGCTGATGGAAAAATGTTCCATCATATAATTTTTAACCTGCTTTGTTTATTAATCCTATTTAATAAATGCTCAACTGGATCAAAGTGAAATTCCCAATATCATGAAGGAGGCTTGAAACAGCAGCTCAGAAGCTGAACCCTGTTTGTTTAAAGTTGCAGGACAGAGACTTAATCGTAACGTCATCCTTCCTGGCTGCAATGCAGCGTGGTATGTAATCATATGGCTAACTTGGAGCATATTAGGAAGGATGAATTTTCAGAAATGCTGTGGATAGATAAAATGCAAAGAAATAATCGGAGGGAGAAATAAAAACACCTCCAGCTATTCTAGGTTTACAGATGAGCGGTAGAGCCTAGTGATGATCAGGGCATAGGAAAAAAGAAACAAATAAGTGGAAATCAAAGCAACTCTGAATGTGCAGTAAGAAGTTGGTATAAAGAGGGAAAACAGTGAGACAGGAAAAGATGTGAATCCGGCAGGAGAGAGCAGGAAATCTCCTGAGAGCCCGTTGGAGATCCTGGATCAAGAACACAGAAAAGAATCCTTTCAACATGTAGTTTCACTGTTCATCGCTGACTTACCTACAGTTTTCTTTAAGACTCCCTGCTTGAGGAGGTTCTGCTCTGATCTGCCAAGTGATGGGCTTTGCAGGAAGCTGTGGCGAGGGCAACCAGGAGAGCTCTCGCTGACAAGCTCCAACACCAGAGCGATCTCTGTAAGTGCCAACTGTCCCTGGTCCCTGCAATGGGTGCCAGTCATTATAGCTGACACTGCACTCATGATTCAATTTCAAAAGTAAAGTAAAAATAATGCCTGGAGATTAGAATTTAAGTTCATCATAGGATTTTTAGGATTAATAGCATTTTTCATCCCCCAGCTCTTCAGCCTTGCTTCAGTTAATTAAAAGAAAAGCTGGACACAATTTAATGGAAGAATTAGCATCTTGCCTCGAATCACTTTGGATTAAAAACTCACTTACGCTTTATCAGGTCTTTTAACATTGGGATTCTTGGTTGCCAAAGGAAAAATAATGTAGAAACTTGCAGGAAAGCATCTGAACTGTGCAAATTATTTTCATTTCAGTGTAAGAAGGGAGACATGAGAGAGGGCATGCTGAACCACAGCAGGGTGAAAGAGAAGAAGCTGGTGGCAGCAGCCTGGGGCCTCACCTACATGTTACTGCAGGTGCAAAGCGATGGGCTCGTGATCACAGCACCAGATGCAAGAGGGGTGAGGGGCCATGCTATTGGTTTCAGATAACACAGCTGAAAATCAGCTTTGTAGTTCTTCATGAGGCCAGTATGCCTGATGTAATCAATGACATGCCTGTATAACTGTGCAATCGGATAAGCCTTGGGGTAGATTTTCCTAACACCACTGCTAAACCAAAGCTACTCCAGGCTCCTACTAGTGTCAGCAACCAAAGATTCATGGCCAAGACTTTTAAAAGGAAAGGATTTCAGAGCATGTGTAATGTTCAGTCCTTTATACTACCATAAGTCCCAGATTAAGGACCACTGAAAACCCTTTCCACTGAGGAAATTACAGGTAGTGACCATTCTAAGAGAAGAGGGACAAATGTAGAACTTCTGCTTTCAATGTTTGACATTTTCTGATTAAATACAGAAAAACAAAGAAAAATAAACTTTAGAAGTTTTTTTTCTTTTCAGTAATAAGGCTTCACTTGCAATCCTGGTCTAGTCTTTTGGATATTCAGTGCAGCCTTTAAAAATTGCTTCCCACATTTGTTTCAGGGTTTTATTATTTCCTCCTTCTTCACTTGCCATGTACTCCTTCTCCCCAGTTAGCTTTTCAAGAATTTGTTTGTATAAATGAGTTTTTGGTCAACCCACATATGCCTGTTTCGGGATGTTTGAAACATCAGATGGTGTTCTGTAGGCATCAGAAGGACTGACACATTGAGGTCTCTGTTTTCCATTATCACCTTTTAATTCAAATCCAGGCATTTATTAACACCTTTGCGCAACAAAGGAAAGATGTTGTCTTGTATAAACAAGTGAACAAGTGCACTGTGACTGGCAGAACTCTGGCAGGGATGGCACTGCAGTAGGATGACTGTACGATAATGCAAGCTGAAAAGGGGAAGGTGTAAAGTTGTACAAATATAAAAATTCTGGTATGTTTGGCTTATACAGGGTATCTGCAGGTGTAGGCAAGTAGGTGGTATTTCTCCCTATCCCCAAGCACAGTCTGACGCATCATGCAGACCCCTGTACCTCATAATCAGCCTGCATCCACCTTTATATATATGAGTTGGACCCAGCCTGTCTCTAGAGAATGACTTTGGACCCTATCACATAGATGCAGTTAGCTGCCATACACACCTCAACAGTCCAGCAGCAACCCCAAGCCCATCCATTACACGTGCCACGGACTCAACCCATGAGGTTCAAAGAACTAGGGGAATTCCCACATTGCTGCTGCCGGAGAGTCCTAAGGGGCCCAGGTATTTGTGTCGGCTCAGGCTGCCTAAGTGCACTGCCAGAGCACACACTTATTGCCAAGAGCTAGGTTTCACTAGCATTTCTGACAACACTCAAACTTTTCTTTATCTTAAAAAGAGACTTCTCAAAACTCCCCACTAATGGTAGGAGCCTTGCTTGGCTTAACGCTTCAAGGATGTGAGAAACAACCGAAACACACTTTACACTGGATTCCTGCACATACAACAGCTCTTTTTCCGTGGCAGCAAAAGAAATATGAATCGTTAATAAATTTATTTTTTAACAAGTTGTACAAATTGTAACAACTGTATGTAAACATGAATGTAATCATGTGCATATGCACTACATGCATCATGTAGGACACCTACCTCAAGAAACAGGGCGGTGGCAAAGTCCATCTGTTCTTAGGAATAAGTGACTTGCTGCCATGAGGCTTACTTTGTATCCTCCTGCTCATGCTGGGCTGGCAGCATGGCCAGGCACTCCCTCTGCTTTGCTTCAAGCTTCCCGCTGCGTTACAAGGATCTCTGTTTACAGAGATCCTTTCTTGATTCTGGTTTCTTTCTCAGCTTTTGGCAACTTCTTCAGCTCTAAACCACAGTCCCATCAGTCCCCAAGTTTGTTTAGACCTCAGCTTTGTCTCAAGCTGTGTCTATCTCGCTGTCAGCTCAGTGAGACTCAACACCTGGCTGACCCTTTTCTGGAACAGGCATGAAAAACGCCTTCTGCACAGGGGTGCATTTACATCAACAGAGTAGCATGCAGAGCACAGTGATTTTCACAATATCAGCTGTATAATAATGTCAGAATGTGAACAAAAATGCATAACTCTCTAAGAGAGTCTCCAACTCACCAAATCAGGCGTGCCAGACTGCTGCGAGGTGGTGACGGTATCCGAGGGGAGAACAGCACGCTGATCAAATGTTAATTTCAGTTGGAGTTCAGCCCTACGGGGGAAAAAAAGTCTCACTGCCTAGGAACAAATAAGCTTGGTACCAAATTACAGCAAAAGTGCAAAGTAGCCACGAGTAAACACATATCACTCCAGAGACGAGCAGGGAGTCAGATGGAGCCAGCTGAACCTCCGCTGTGTCAGGGGTGCTCGGGTGTTCTCACACGCAGATGGGCAGGCAGAGGGGGCCAGAATCTGTACTGCTCAAGTTACAAGTGGATAAACTCTGTTTTTCCACATTTACTCTTCTTTATGAGGGTAGCTATCATGAATCAGCATAGCTCCACTGAGACTGACAGGACTGCGCAAGTCTTTTCAGCTATGTATAATCTAATCCAAGACTATAGACTGAGAAACAGCACTTCACCAGAAAAATCAGCTTGGCATATTGCAGTGCCCAAGGCCATTGCCACGGAGAAGCTGGCAAACTTGTGGCTGTTTTTCTCTGTTGCTTTCAAAGACATCTTTACAAAGGTTTTCGTGAGACTGTATCTGTTCTTTTCAATGTTGATGCTCACCACTTCGGAGGGCGTTTGGGAAGCAGGGGAAATGAAGCTGACTAGTCATGAGAACAGAGAGGAAACAGCAGTGTTTCAGTAAGAGGATATTAGAATTAGAAAAAATTAGAAGGAAAAGGGCAGCGTGTGTACACCAGCAAAGTTCAGGGCAAACATATTCCATAGGTAAGCACCTTACATTTGACCTTCTAGCAAAAACATTAATTCCTGCTGCTGCCTTGTGTGACAAAATCTGAGATGCCTTGAGGAATATTTGTCCTTTTTTTCAATGGCTCCTTTCTTCAGTTCTGTCATGTAAACAGTCATTGCTGGGATAAGCCTTGTACTGTCTGGTTAAAAATAGTGAAATGAACTTGTTTTTCTGGTAATGAGAATCTTTTTTTTTTTTCTCTGCATGCTCTGAATTACACATTTTGGAGGCTCAGGGCTTCCTTTAATCAGCATTGCCAGTCTGCAAAATGGTATTGTGGTTGTTCTGTCACCTTCAAATGTCTAAGTATCAGTGACTAAATAAGGATACAAAAACCTTCGTTTGATCTTTTAACTCCTAAACACAACACACTATGTCTCCAATGGTGATCTTCTGTCTACAGCCTATCTATTGACTCCCCAGGTTCACCTAGTTAAACGTTAGGGTGCAAGCAAGAACAGATGTTTCCAAATGGGGGGAGGCCTAAATCTTTCCCGTCTTAAAAAGCTGCCTTTCCTGTGTTAGAACAACTCTGCCAAATGGCCTTTTTTGAAGCTCACAGGAAATAATGGATTTCTTGCTCTCAGATGTTTTGTTATAAGATCATCAGGAAGTCCAGTGATTTTTTCAGGACGTCTGATCAACTGTCTCCTTGACAAAGGAAATAATCTCGACCTATGCTTGTTTCTAAGGATCATATCTAGAGTATTGTTTAAGTGTTTGCTTCAAATAACCATTCAGTTGAAAAGAGAGATTTTTATTGCTTTGCTTCACAATGTACCATCATAATTTTAACGCAAAACTACACATGAGATTAAGACCTTCCAACAAGCTCCAGCAATCATTTGAAATGTTTAGGCAAAAATATAAGACTATTACAAGTTTTTAATCACTGTCATTCATTCAGGTTTATAACAAATTTCAAAAGCCAAGAGAGCATTGTTTAATTTTGAGTTTAATTGCAAACTTCCCACAAAGGTCTCAGTAAACACCTTACAACACAACTTTTGATGATTTGGCCACGCAGAAGATTTGTTTTGAAGTTCTTGAAGCTGATACTAGGGTTAACACTGTAAAGAACTAGCAAGGAATAAAATGGAGTCCCTAGAGTAGTTCAGATTAATGCCAGTCATCCAGGCTTGATATTTTTTAAGACAGGTTTCTAATTACTGAGCCATTTCTACCAGAGCCGTGCACCAGAGATTGGTACAAGCACCTGGGACAACATTTATTGAAACGTGTGTGATGTGAGACTGTCAGTAACTTCTAAAGAGCCATCTATTCTGCTTGTAATGCTCCTAGAGTGCTCACCAATGTAACATGCCATGGCACTCCACCACCTGTCTCACACTATTATTATTAACTTACAAGCTTCTCCAGGCTTTATACACGCTATATAAATTATAGATATGAATTTCCCAGAGGCACAGGGAACACAGAACTAAACACAACTCACATTTGGCCATACTTTTAGATGGCATGGGAAACCTGCCCTATAAAAAATGGAATAGTGTCTCCGAACATTTTCATGTTAGTGCCTTACAATTTGAAATCAGTTTTTCTTTTTAACTTCTGCCCAAAGCACATGTTATAATTCAACTCTTACATTGATAATGTTTTGCTGCCCGTATAACTGGTTTGGGCAACTCAAAACACAAATAGTCCAGCTGAAATCAGAGCTATTCATGTGATTGCTACTCAATAGGTTAATCAGTGCCTGAGTAGAAGGTTAGCTTAAGCCCTTGCTGCTTTGAAACTTCATGTAAATACACAAAAGAAGACACAAGAAGAAGGGCTACAGTGGGGCTCAGAAATCATGCTCCCCCTAGCATTGGACCAATTTCAGACATGTGGCTAAAGGCAGCAGAACGAGACCCAAGATAAAAGAGCCTCTCTGACTCGTCCAGGGAGGACACTAAGGCAACATCCACTCTGCTGCATTCTGAACCTGCCTCGACCTTTGCTTTCAGATTCGACCGCAGAAGGTAGTTCAGATGCAGCTAAAATTCAGAGGTATCTTCATCATTTTATCCTTGCAACACTTCCTTCTGTTAAAATCTTCTCTCTACCACAACTATCCTCATCCTTTCATTTTTTCTTGGCTTTGTTCTCTCACCATCTACAGAGCCTGTGTGGAACCTGCAGCCATACAACTCTACAGAATTTAGCATGCATGCCCACTGGCAGCACCTACCCATAAGGTCATGGCCTGAGAGGCAACTCGTGGGGCAGGAAGTTTTCAGAAAATATCCCAGCCATACCTTCCCTCTCTGTTCCCTCAAGGATCTGCGAGTCTCTCAACCCCCACATTATCCATGTGGATCAATATTATTTTTGACACACTTTTTAATCTTTCCACTATACTTAGAGGAGCGATCAGCATTGGCTAAGGCGTAGTTCTTTCTCTCTCGCCTGTCTTACGAGCTACCCAGGGTAGCTTATATGGTTACCTACCCTATCTCATCAGGACTTCACTAGTCTGTTCTGGATAAAGGTAAGAGGTTGTCAAAAAGTCAGACTCCAGCTAACAATTGCTAACTTACAAAGACTGCAAAACAATGATTTTAACTATAAAAATGAATCTGTATTGTGTTGTACCAAGGTTTATAGAGACTGAACAGAGGTAGGACACAGTTTAGGGCAGAAAAGAGGATCTAAAAGAGGAGTGTAATGTTACTCACATGCACTACTTGTATTTGGAGGTTAAGAGATACTTGACCAGAGGTCAGTAAAACTTCCAAAAGGTTTGGATAGAGAAAAGTGCAGCTTTCTCAGCTGGTGGTGAGTGAAAACTCTTAGTTCAATCTTACACCTTACATCAAAGGATCTTACATCTGCAATATAACGCCAGGAAGACTACGTAATATTAGAAGAAAGAGCTTATGAAGATGACAGGAGCATCTCTGTATTGGTCTGTTGCTGATGGTTAAAACATTCACAGCTTCTAACCAAAATGTTTCATTTCATGAAAGTCTCTTGAAAGGTCTGCAGTCCTTAAAGAAACTTTGTAACATGAAAATACATAAAGAAGGATAAGGAGGAAAGACTGAGTGCCAGCAGAGTTTTCCAACACCTCCACTTGCAAAAAAAAATTTCATATAGCTCTTAGCCTGCATTGTTGTTTTTTATTTGTTTGTTTGTTTGTTTGTTTTTCAAGCTCTCACATCCCTAAATATATTCCACTAGTTTCTCAAGGTAGTTCTTGGAAAAAAACATCATCTTCTTGATTCCACTGGATAAAAAGCTGCTTTTGAAAAAAAGGTTTGTTTCAAAATGAGTAGAGAACACTGTGTTTGCATGCACTTGCACTTCACTCATTATCTGAAAATAAGTCAAGAAAAGAAGAAAAGAGAATTATGAAAAGATGCTATTTTCTGAGTAGGACATTTCCCCCTCTTTTGAAACCATTTTTATAGCCTTGAGGGAAGCAAGTAAGAGCTGAAAAGAGATTATTATTGTACTTTAGCGCAGCACTTTATTTCTGAGTGATGCTAAAAACAATGGCTCACTTTCAAACGTGTCGAGTGATCAGCACCAGAAATCCTTCCTTTTTTGATCAATTTTGCATGTCACAATTTATTTTTTTTTAAAGAAAATGGGGCCTTTAGCAAAGATGGTATACATCTGGGTAGAATTAGTATTTTTTCCTTCAGAGAAAAGTTTGTGAAACAATCTGAAAAAGGTAGAATTACTATTCAATATTATTGTAATGTTAGTAGTGAATCTTTAATATTAGTGAAACCTGCAAAGGCTGGTTTCCCTCTCTAGCTATAACAGAGTATTGTCAATTTAGGCAGCTGAAGTGACCTCATTAGTTGTCTTCCATTGCAGATGTAATGCAAGCCTTCCAATCAGCACAAATCTGAAATGGCAGTATCAAACTGTAATTTCAAACTACAGGCTTATGAGCACTGACAAAGCAGGCAGAGGGTTAAATACTTAAAGATGGAAGGAAGGTTGAAGTCATAAAAATCTGATTACCATTCTCTAAGAAGCAGGTCATAGGCTAAGTAGAAATCTCTTTGAAAATGTACCGGTTGGGTACATGCTAATATACCTAGTAAGGAGGAAGACAGAGCTGCTATTGTTTCCATGTCCAAAAATCCCTGATACGGATATTACTGTACCTTCTGCTTCAGTAATGAAATAACTAAAAATTCTTCTATATCCTCTCTGCATCCTAAATTCTGGGTACAATACTGCAGTACTGCAAAAATGATACTACAATGCTTAAAATCAGAATATTGGTTTTTGAAGAAAGACTCAAACTTTATTTATTGAATTTTTAGGTAGTCCTATTCTGGAATTCATGGAGCTTCTGAGGATACATTTGAATACACGTTTGAATTCAAGCACATGCATAGGTACCTCTGTTCTGATACAATACACAAGATAAACATTGTGGATCATTTCTGAAGCTGCATAGGTCTTTCCCCTGCCATTCTCTTTTATTATTCCTGATCTAAATGCTGGATATGAACTAACTTACCTTTGATTTAGCTGCATCAAGCTACTTGCCAGGGAAATGTCAACAACTTTATATAGGTCAGATGAACAACTAACATCTATAAAGAACAGTTCTAAGAATGTCATCTAAGAGCCCTATTCAATTAGTGCTCACTTTCCATATCTTAGGTCATGAGGGATTTGCAAACTGCTCTGTTCCCATAAAAGCTATTATGATTCTACACAAAATTGTGTATTATTGCTGCTAGGAGAACTAAATTAGAAGCAGGATCTAAGCCCTCTTACACCCAGGAGCCTTCAACTATCTCTCCCAGAACTTCCAGCTAAAAATAATCCTGCTATTCCTTCCCCCACTCCTTTTTGGTAATATGAGCTTAACATGGTCAGCCTTCGCACAAGCCACTCAGATGCCATGAATGATATGCACACACTGACAGCGGTGCAAATTACTGTGTTGTTATGATGCTATTTTTATTACACCTCCCAGCTACTATCAGAACCCCACCCCACTTACTTGTATGCAGTAATGGATAGTTGTTGTTCCAAGAGCTCACACTCAAAATCTGGCAAAGGACAAAATATTTATAGAAAGTATTATAAAGCCCTCACCTCTTATACATGAGCAACTACTGTGCAGGAAGAAGATGTGTAAAACTTTGAGCTGGAACACCAATTTGAAAGTGGAACTATTCCTTTCAATGTTAAAAGACAGCCCGAAACTAAAGCTGAGAATAGAAACTGAAATTGAATTTGATGTATGGATGGGCATGTAATGGAGCTGTATAGTATTAGGACACTAAAGGCTGATTCTGAGCTTATATAGCAGTTAATTTTATTACTGTGCTAAGTGATTAATGCACGAGGACTTTCACCTTATACTAGTGAACTTTATTTACGATTACTGTCCAAATTCCCTGGGAAACCAATAGGACTGTTACAGTCCTCTCCCTATACTTACCTTCAAATATTCTGAATGTTGTCTTGCATAAGTATTCTGAAATATAGGTGGGTGATTACACGTTACTGAAATATTACTGAGATTGGGCAACTATTTAACTGTGCTTTCCATATTTTCCCCTCACAGTTTTATCATCCCAATCAATTCAGACCAAGATGTAATATTCAGATCTTAATAAGGCTGTAAGTAAGCATTTATTTCCTTTTTAATTTTCTATTAATTACAGAGCAGCTAGTGCATTTTAAGAGTCAGCTATTAATTCATTTACATTGGCTGTCTTTTTAATTGCCAGTTAAGTACCTGCAGTCATTTCAGAGATTTACATGAAATTGTTGCCAAAAATGTCTTGCGCATCTGTACCAGATTTTTTTTTCACCTGAATTCTCTATTGTTTCATGCCATAATAATCATGGCTACTTTCCTTTAACAAAGCTAGCCTTTTAGCAGCTTAGATATAAAAGCATTTAAAGCAATTATCCTACATAATTATCTTCCTCCACTTCCCTATCTGATGTTCTTCTTACATTCTAACAAAACAAAAAAACCCCCAGATTTTAGTCACATATTGGTCAGACATTAAGGGTTTACAATGAATAATTTTGTAACCTATAAGAGAATGTAGGTTAAAAATTAAGACATGTCCCTGCAGCAAAAGCTTTTCCCATTTAAGCCAGGAGAGAGATTACACTGTTATCCATTTATCACTGGTGTATGTTACAAAGGTCTAGAAAACAAAACTTTGTCATGACAGAATCAACTGAGCATCATGTGGGAGGTTACAGGACCAGATGAAAATAAGCAAGAATAGCGAGAGCATAAAATGACCATAAAGAATGCAAAGGTATGGTGATTTGGCCAAATCACCACCCTACCAGTCTTAGACAGTGCACACTAAGAAGGTCCATGTTTCAGAATAGGAACCTTTCTGTGATAATATTTCCACAGAGTTTGTGAAAAACTTTGAAATCCACAGGGATAAGCTATGTAACTGTAAAATACTGTTACTTAGTGTCTCCAGTAATGCAGTCAGCTAAACCTGAGGTAAAGCTCTCTCCTCCACCTGCAGTCGATCCCTCATCTATAACAAAAATCCCCATTGCCCAGTCCACAAGCAGTCTTCAGACAGGACATCTCCTTACAGAAGAAGAGCTTCATTAAACTAAGCATGTCTCCAGCACCAGTGGTCACTACCAGACGCATATAATGCTAATGTCAAGAAGTTCAGTAACTAATAACAGAAAAAAAAGGAACAACCAGCCTGAGGAAATTGTCAATTTTAAGGCTGAAAGGTGAAATTTATATTCTATGCAGAATCCAAATATTGCAAAAACCTGTAATTCCATATTGGAAAAAAAGAAGACATTTTTAACTGTATAAACTGTTTTCTAATAATTGCATGTAGAAATAAGAATGAGGTTTAGTATCTTGGACAAATTAGACAATAAGCCATTATGCAACACATCCCTCTAAAATTTCCGGACTCCCAATCCTGAGTAGGTTGCCAAGAAATCAGATAAGCAAGTTTTGAAGCAAAATTCATTAGATGATTCACTGGAATGAACACATTGCTACAAAATATTTGCTTTTTACAAAAAGGCATTTTTCAGGAGAAGAATATTCCACTGGAAAAATTCTCATTATCTCTATCAGTAATTGGTTGATGCCCTGAAGCAGGAGTGCTTATATCTTTTTTCCCCTCCCCTAATCTTATCTAACATAGCTGTGGATGTTCTTATTATCCATACAAATGTCTAATCCCTTTTGAATCCTACTAAGCTCTTATCTGTCCCCCAGGGTAAATTTTCTTTGTGTAAAAAAATCTGATTTCTTTTAGCCTGTTTTAAATTTGTAAGTGATCTATCTCCCTTGTCCTTGTATTAAGAGAAAGGGTAAACAGGTGTTTCCTTTGACAAGTATAAAATAATACACAGAGTGTACCTCACATATTCCCATTTTATGAGGTTCTCAACTAGGATAACAGTCTTAATCCTTTCAGCCTCATTTCATATGGAAGTTGTTTAAATAGGATCCTTTTTTCCCTTTGGAGAGTGAAGGGAATAAAATGATGAGAACTGAAACACGTCATTTGATTCATCAGAACTGCGATTTTACATGTATAATTCTATTGAGATCAGCATCTCCTAATGTGTAAGGCTTGCCTCTGCTCCTGTCTCTGTCTATAATGGCACCATACCATTTTCTGTCCTCATCTACATATCAGCTAATATTTTTTATCCTTTTTGATCCACTGCTGTACACTGAGAGGGCTTCCTGGAAATATCCAAAACAATTCCCAAGTCTTTTCGTGACTTGGTTCCAAATCATGTGGCCCCAAACACCATGCCCAGGCCAAACGTTCCCGGAGAGACAGTCACTGGGCTCGTTCCTGTTGTGGGCTTCACTGCTTGAAGTGCGTTTGGCAAGGAATGGAAGATGAAGGGAGGGAGGAGCCACGTGGCTATTTATTTTAAGACATGTAAATGACTGGTAATACTTCTGTTCTATAACACTTAACACCAGCATTTGAATCTTAATAATAGATATTTCACTCTAATGACATGCAGAGCCCCCAGTTTAGCTTGGGTCTCCATTGCTTAAGGTGCACGGAGCACAGCTGTTTCTGCCACATAAAGCTGGTAACACGGGTAATGTGGGTAAAAGGAAGATTACTATCCCTGTTGGACAGACGGAGCGACGAGGCACAGGAAGAATTAATGTCTCCTGAGACATTCATTGTGGTGGTGGAAATGGAATCTAAAGTTCCCAGGTCACAGTCTGTGACTTTAGGCACAAACCACTGCTCTTCTTTATGCCTTAGAGGTAGAAAAAACAAGCTAAGAGAATCCAAGCTCCCTTTGTTTTGTTGTACGTTGTTTCATTCTCCTATGTCCACTGACCCCTTATTATTTGTTTTTCAAACTGTTTGCTTATCTTCCTGTTTCAAACTTGGTATCTTTGAGGGACTGGCACACTAGAGAGATAGATGTTTAACACAGAGACAATCCACTCATAATGACAAGCAAATCTTAAGGAAGGCAAAATGCTTGCATGCACCAAGAGTGGCTTCTGAATAGTAATTAATGAACATGCAGGAGGCTTTTCAACAATGCTCAGCTCCACAAAAGAAGCAGAAGCTACAGAGATAAGGCAGCTCTTTTTCAGCCAGCACTGCTGATAATTAAGTGACCTTGTCAGAAATTATAGATGTTTACTGATTCAGTAGAGAATATTTGAGGAGGAAAAAAGAAAAGATAAAATTGCCTTCATAACTACTTTATATGTCAAATCAACTATAAAAAATGCTGGCTTAAGATAGAAGAAAAAAAATGACACCTAAATCTTTATTTTCAGAAGCCAGTATATAATGGAACTGATATGACAAAAGCCTGAAGCATACCTTTGCGCATTTTTGAATTTTTATATATGTAAATCAAGGAAATGTAGGGCTGTGGGCTGCTTATTTAACAGTCGTACAATAGGAGCATTAATATGGTTTGGCTTGAGAGATGCATATTTCAGGCAGGAGGAATATTTGTATCAGCACTACTAGGTAGAGAAGTGAAACATAAGAATGGTAATAAAAATATCAGGAGGCAATTTCACACTGTTTAAATAAATGGAAAAAAGCCTGATGACAGCAATTAATTCATTAGTATATTACAAATTACAGAACTTTGTGGTTTTACATCCTAATGATGAAGTAGGACAGTAAATGATAAAGCTCATCAGTGTGGTTTATTTTTGACTTTCATGTCATGAATTTGAATGCTCCTTTGTTGCCATGAGCGAGCACCTGTATTCTGTGCGCTGTGCTTTCTCTAATGAAAAGAATGCCTTTCTCACACACCCGAAGAAACTTTTGGGGAGTTGATGGGGTGGGGAACCAGGCAGATATAGATAGTGCAGTCCTGTTTGCAGGATGAGGCTAGGAAGTATCTGCATTTCAGGGATAATTCTTAAACATTACTCCTGCAAAACTCCCATTGTGCCAGGGATCTGAATGACCTGTGCACAGTCCTTCTAGTCCTTTCACTAGGCCTAGAACAGAACTGGATGAGCTGGTCACACATGATTTGTCACAATGTTCAGATTGTTCAGCACGTGAAAAGCCCAAATTCCCTGCTGTGTCGAGATCTTCTTGGTACATGAATAATGATGATCAGTTTTTTACATGCCCTGATCACTGTGATGCATCCATTGTAGGTCAATAAACCCTGGGATGTTCTTTAACCCAAGAGAAGCCAAGTGGTCCAAAGGCTTTTCACAGCAACGCATGCCCTGACTACAGCCTTCTGGCAAGGGCAGGTTGGACTCAAGGTCATGTCCTGCAGGCTCTGCACCAGCTGAAAGCTCCCTTCTTCTGAGGCAATTCTCAGCTGCTCCTGCTGAACTGCATTACGCTCCCTTTTGCAGACAAGGATTAGACACACGACAAAACACTTGGCTGCAGGGCTTTGTGTACTCCCTCAACAGCAGGCCTCTGCCTCCTTAGAAGTCACAGGACGGTGGTCTGCAGACCACCAGTTAGACAGTCTACAGTAAATAACATACTTTCAGTTCCTAGCATCCTCACGAGCCAGGTTGTATGATATCTCCTCATGGGGCTAAGTTCTGTAAACACTACAGAGAATACTGATTACAGAATAGACATGCAAATGCTTCCAGCATGGTACAAAATGTGAACAAGATAATGGTAGCATTTCTCTTTGAATATTTTGTTGTTTAAACAACATATTCATATGGAAAGACTATGAAAAATGGATGTTAGGAACATGGATATCGGCCAGCTGAAATTTTTTTCATAGTAACACTTTTCTGCAGAGTTTACCCAGTTCTGTTTAAAAAGAACAGAGAATATGCACTGCTTTATACATATCCATTCATGGCCAAGTCCAACTATCTGTAACCCTTCCTTAGCAATCTGGAAACATTAATCATCAATCTTAAAAACATCTTATCTAGCTCTTAGTTTATAATTATGCAGGTACGTTCACGTTTAATACCTTCAGCCTTCACTTCCCACTACTAGAAAACATTTCTAAATGCCTAAGTTCTTTTCTAAAATTTTGATTTTCAAAAGGTAGTCTCTGAAGTTGTGGAGCTAATGGCACTCACTACCCTGAAGCAGACAGTAATAATCCCCTGCATTAATCTCCTCAATTGTATGGTTAGCCAAAAAAACCAAACAAACAAACAAAAAAACCTACAATAAAAACTGTGAAGATGCAGAAGTTACAATGATTTTTCCTCAGCTATTGTGAGTGTATCGGAGGGAAGCAGTGATCTTCACAGAAAGATCAACACGTTCAAGTTACCACATGGCAGATGAAAATACGAAACAGGCAAATAGTTGGGCGTCAGGGTGGAACCAGATTGTTTTAGGGCTCTGATTCATTCTGGCTGAGAATCTACTGATGGTAATATTGTCAATGCGTTGTGTCCCATTCACACCAACTACACAAATAAAACATATTGTCAGTAAATGCAGCAGCAGCTGAACACAGAGAAAAGTAATTAAGGCCAAGGGTATGTTCACATTATCGTTAGTGCACACTTTTGAAAGCCAAGAGAGTCAAGAACAGTGCTTAGTTCAGACCTGGGTCAGTTTTGACAAGGTGAGCAAAAAGCACTCTTTGTTAGCCCAAAATGTGGCTGTTTATATCTAACTACTAGTCATAAAGCCATGGGGAAGGAAGAATTTCAGGAGATGCATTCATCACACACTATATTTCAGTCATTCCTGAAAGAAGTTTGCCCCTTTTGTTCTTAGGGAGCTCCAGTGGTGAGGACTCCCACATCTGCCAGGTGATCTATACTCATTCCTACCAATGGAAAATTACTTCTAATTCAATACAACACCTCTTGATTCTATCTCTTCCCATTACTTCTTGCTCTATCTCTTGTGAAATCCAAATTTGTTTTCCTTTCTTCTTATAGCAGTGTTTTACATATTTGAAGGCTGTTATCAGTCCCTCAGTCTTTTCTTCTTTGAGGTCACCTAATTCTTCAGTCTTTTTTCTAGGCCATGTTTTCTAGACTTCATATCATTCTTTTCCCTCTCCTCTGGATTCTCTCCAGTGGGTCCTCATCCTTCCTGAGGACAGGAGCACAAAACTAGACAGCCTAAGTAGTGCCAAGCAGCTCACTTGTTACATCTTGCAAGCTTTACTCGTGTTTGCAGGCTCCATTACTGTGGCTGCCCTCTCTGGAGCAACGTGACATTATTCTCTCATGCTGAGTTTGTCATCCATTAAACCCCCGCAACCATTTTTGCATAACTGCTGCCGATTCACTTCTTTCCTATCTGTATTTATGTTCCTAATTATTCTTGCTTAAGTGCATTACTCTGAACTTATCCTGTACATCAATAATACATTTATTTACATTCTCTTTGGTAGAAGTTTTAGTGCATTTTACTGATAATATTCTGTACCCTGTATGAAACGAGAACTTTTTCCAATTTGTGCCTTTTAATGTCCAAGAACATGTTTTCACTAATAACACCAATTTTTCTGAACTCTACATTGCACCAGCTATCGAAAGTTTTTATCTTTGTCAAGTTTTGTGCCATGATAAAATGCCTGAGCTGAGATCTTTAGAAACGGAAAGCATTTCTGGTTTTCATACTAATTAAAATGGCACTTTAATTCATAAAGTAATTATGGCATTTACTTACAAATTTGCAGAAAAATCATACACTCCAGGAGCAAGTGTCATAACTTTAAATATACTGTGATTTTTTAAATAAAATGATTACATCTTTGCTTTATATAAAAAACTTAAGTCAGCCTTTGGTATCACACTGTGATTGGCTTCTCCAGAATAACACAGAGTCTGACCACTTGAAAGTTGCCTGCATGCTATTGGAGAGGACTAAATAAAGTGTCTTTCAGGTGTTGCTCTCGGTGCTTTTCCCATGCAGTGTTCCAAGGGAATTAGGTACAGCAGTGAGCCTTGCATTGTGTTCCAACCACCCATCAGCAATTCCCAGCTCACCACTGTGCCAAAGGTCCCTTCAATATTACTAGGAAAAGATTAAAGAAAGAAAAATACCACTGCAAAATGTTTAAGGAAAGCAATTCACTGGCAGTGACACTACTTGCATTTCCTTAAATGTGATGGCTGTAAAATATACCTATCAAATTAATAATAGCATGAATTTTAAATTATCCACCAGGTCTCTGTGAGATTAAATCAATGTGGCATAATTAACACTCTTCCTTCCCAGATAAAGGTCTTCTGTGCTGTTGAAATTTTTTAATATACTTCAGTCTGAATAGGATTTTTTTTTTGGCCATAGATATTAGTTGGCAGGAAAATCACTCATGACCTTTTAGCTTATATAAATAATTCTGGCTCTTTTTTTTTAAGTCTGCACAGTGCATCTTCAACAATAAGTGGCAAAACATAATGGAAGTAATTCTGTTTTAGCATTCAGTGCTGCGTGGTTGTTGTTTTCATGCAGAAAAACAATATGTGCTCTTTATTTTTTTAGGGCTGTAGTCCAAGAGAAACAGAATTTCATTATTAAAACCATGCAAAACATTAGGCAGCTTGTGTGCTGTTGGTACTCATAATATTTGGGATACTCTTATTAGATTCTGAGCATTTGTGCCAAAAATATTATAAACAGCCAGGTTCTAACATGCAGAAGTTGTGTTGCGTACATTTTATCCCTAATCTGTGGCACAGGCGGAAGCAAGGAGAAATACTCCTTAATGTCAGTATCATACACATCTTTGTGCCATGATACTGTAATGTGGAATTGCCTCTCTGGATTTTGTAAGGTTCCACACAAGGAAGGTGGAAAAAGCATTACACCAGAGGAGCCAGTCTCAGAAATTCTGGTTTATAGTTTAATCTCTGCTAGTGATACACTGGATCTCAAGCTGTTTAATATCAGTGGGCTTGAGTGAGAGGGCAGATGTTCTCTTCAAGATGCAGATGTGCCTGTAGAAGAGGTTACTGCCCCTAAGTGTTCATTAATGACCGTCCTGATCCGCTGGGAGTAGAGTTTGTATGAATCACTTCATTTGCTTTAGGCAAAATTAACCAGACTGTCTCAGAACACCTATTTAAATTATCTAAAATAAAATCTGGCAAAGCTTTGCTAAATTGCTGGAGAGAACAAATTTCTGCAAGGAATGTAGAAGGCAAGCAGCTCCAGGCAGTAATCTCTTCTATCACTGCAGCCAAAGCTGAAAAATAGATGTTTCACATCCTAAATCTTGTACCTGTGTTGACATAAAAAGTGGGTATGGAATACTGACCAAGCAGCTGTTTACACACCTTGATATGTCAAGCGTTCAAAGTTAGCTTGCTGCTTAAATGAACACCAAACGAACATTCGTAATGATGGCATTAAATAAAAAGTGTTGACTGTATAGCCAGCTTCAGAAACCTGGAACAGACTGTGTGGTCAATACTGATGGCAATGAAATCTAAATATGAGGTCATTTACTGTTATTCTTGGTTATTCCTGATAAATTTGAACTGTAATTTTCAAAATATTTACTGCAGTGAATATTGATTGGTTATTCTATTGTTTGGAGATGTAGATAAAGTCGAAATGAGGGTAATACTTGATTTTATATAAAATTTGGGGATTAGGTACACCTAAGATTTAGAAACTCACTGCTGAGTTTAATTTGGGTGTGGTCCCCAATTTGTCTAAATGAACATTTGGCAGCAAAAGTAAAAGCCACTGTTTATAGGAGGAAAAATGCCTCTTTTTGCTGACATCATGTGACAACAGTAACAGAACAGAGCTGCTAAAAGAATGCTATTTTTCAGAACATGTATTTAAGAACAAGGCAGGATTGTGATCAGTTCAGAAACGGAAAAGTTCAGCATCGTAACTACTTTCTTTTGGCTACATTTGCAGTCAGAACACATTTATCTTCAGTTCAGTTGTATCACTGGTGTCAGCAGTAGATAATTTTCACAGTATATATGAGGGTTGTGGAGATTGCGAAGAATACAACAGCAGCAGCAATTAGTGCCTGTTAAAGATGTCTGAAAACTGTGCAGCAAAACACAGAATTACTCAAAATTCAAAAAAGCATTTTGCATTTCATTAAGAATGAGGAGTGGGGCCATTTTTCCATGCAGAAAATACAAAGGTTCATGTATTGCTATAGTCAGTGAAACTGCTGGAGACACCTGAAGGCTTGCTAATAGAAAATAGACTATTTTTTGTATATATGGGCCCCTGGTAGTATGAAATAAGCAAAACTGAGTCAATTTTACATGTTGGGAATGTTCTGTCATGCAAAAAAGGAAAACCACACACTTTGGCTTCCAGTGAAACATCTTGTCAAAATTTAAATAAAATCTGAGTTCTGTGCTGTTAGGTAGAAAGGTAGGCGGCATTTTTGTTTCAAAATTCAACACCCCCCCCCCCCCAACTGATTAATATTGCCTGGCTTGACTGGCTGGTTTTATATAACTATGGGAGAGGTCTTATAGTCACTTGTTATCATATATATTCCCTGCTTTTGCCATCTGCTGGAATGAGCAACTTTCCACCCATCAGTGCATTTTTCAGGTTAATTAAGTTTGGCAGTGGCCAGAAAAATGAACAACACTGCTGAACCTTGGGTAAGCAAGCTTATGCCATGTTCAATTTATGCTGTACCATTACCACTGGATGGCATTAGTTAGTTACGCTACAGGAATGGATGTGAAAGGGAACTAAACCTGTACAGCTTTTACCAATAGGTATAAAAGTTGTCCAGCCTATGAGTTATCATAGGATTATCAGATGAAGGGCCATTGATATTGCATTAACTTGGTGTTAAGCCACTTTTCATGAAGCAAGACTCTCATAAAGAAAGTAGTATGTGATGATGTTTATGTATAGAAAGGACAAATAACTATCCTACTCTGTCAGTAATACATATTACTCATTGACTTTTTCCTCACATATTGGCAATTCAAGTACTTTTGTGATACTAAAACCTCATACATTCCAGTCCCAGCAATGGAAAACATCTTGGGTCAAAGCTTTAATGCTGGTAAACAAATTTCAGAGCTTTTCCAAAAATCCAAAGGTGTTTTTAAGTAAGTGTTTCAAACTAGGCTGATTGTGAGGTTTCTTTCTCTAACAGTCATGTGTTTTAGATTCACAAAAAACAATAATGCAGCTGAAAAACAAACAACATCTTTAACCCATCCTGCTACACCTACATGACAGCACATGATAGTGTTTATCCACTGCTCCCATCAGCCTCTGAAACACCCTCTCATGGTGTGGCAGATACCCACACAGGCCCTGGCCATTTCCTACAGAGGACTCTAAACAGTGAGGTCCTTCTCACCCGGTCCTTGCGGAGGGAATCCCATGATGTCCTCTCATTTTGAAACACTGATGCAATCAAAGTTATAAAGAAAAGATACACTGAACTCTTTTTCCGCTCCAAATGTCTTCTCTTACTGGTATTTTCACAGCAGAGGGGTGACGGGGGCTACAGACTTCCCTCCTTCACGGTAGTCTTTACAGGGGACTCAAATACAGCTTCTTTCTTCTTTGCATCACTCCGGCAAAAAGCACTGAAGAGTGCTCAGAAGAGCAGGAAACTGGGGAAGGTGGGAGAGCTGTTTTGCAATCAGGTCTTCATTAGCAAACTGAAAGCTGAGGGAGCACTAGAGCATCTCCCAGGTGTGGGAGTCTTGCGCTTTTCCAGACCCACCTAGCCACTATCCAGGTGACCCAATATGATCACACAAGAACCTTGAAAGGGGAGAGAGAAAGAAGAGAGGAAAAGGTATTTCAGAAGGAAAAAGATGGAAAAAATCCTCTCTGAAAACAGGAAGCTCACTCATTCCAAATCCAAATAGAAAACATAAACAAAGACATCAGAACATGCTTTCCTAAAATGTGTTTTTTCAGACATCTATATGATTTGTTGCTGACATATGATAGCCAAATGTTTGGGGTTGGAAGTGCTGGTACATGTAACAGAATCATAGCAGATAAGCTGACTCTTCCTGATTATTTCATGGTCTGAGTAAAAAATACCTGTTCTGAACTACTTTTAAATGCTCAGTGAAAAATAAATGACTTTTTCCACAGTATTGTGGTACAGATAAGCTGACTTAAAACTAATTTCTGTTTGCTCCAAGTTTAACATTTATTGATCTTGAACTTACAAACATCTAAAGCATTAAAAGCACCGAATCCAAGTGCAGTGTTTTGCTTCTTTATAACCTGTTATAAAGAAAAGTATTTGGTTGTGAATTGGGGGTTTGTTTGTTCTTTAAGAAGCTGCTTATTATATTTCCCTTCTGTAAGACCTAATCTAAACATCATTCTACTGGATATTCATTTGTGTTAGGTGGGGACTGATAGAATGATTATTATGAGCAATTCCTGAACACTTACGTTTGCCATGATACAAAAAGTGCCTTTTACGCTGCAGGTTTTCTCTTTTCAAATTACTAACACAAAACCCAGGAATGAGCTAACGCAATCTGCTGCTGCCACAAAATCTGAGGGAATTGCCAGTATGAAGTAGAATCAAAGCTCGCATGAACATGTGGTGAACTTCAGGACTGGAATAAATGTTATGAAATTTAATAAACAGAATGTGAACTTGCGCATACGGCACTGGCTGTTGTTATCACTAGTCCCTCTTCACTGAGACAGGCATTGCCATAGCGAGGCTGACGCTCAGTCAGCGGGGGCACAAATAATTGTACAACTTAGCAACAAGTAAGATGAATGATAGGAATTTCCTGTGAATTGGTATCTCTTCAACTAAAAAGAGTAGATGTAGCCATGAGAAAGGCAAACAGCATCCTCAGATGGTCTAGGCTTGGGCATTCCAGCAGGAGTCTGGGAAGCAGTAAGGCTCTGCACAGCACTTGCAGAGCACTGGCTCTGTGCGGGCACGACACTGTGTATGGTTCTGGTCACCCTCAATCAAGAAAGACTCATGCAAAGGGGAGCAGATAGAGGGCTTGTAGGAAGATACAGGAAACAGAGTCTTCCTGAGGGGAGGAGACAAAAGGAATTTGTTCCATTAGCCTAGAGAGATGAGTGGCTACGCAAATTTTGCCTAAAAATCCTCCAACATGTAAATATGCAGAAAAGAGCTATTTAAGGTAACATTTTTTGGTGCAAGCAGAAGTTAGTTATATAAACTGACTATGCATATGTTTACACTTGATATTAAAAGATACCTAAGAAGTGAGGTTCTGAAACAGTTCTCCAGAAGGATACAGGGTCCACACATCCCAACTAATTTTAATAAAACTGAAAAAGGGTCCAGGTGACTGTGACAGCAGGGGCCTGGCCTCAGTGCTCAATACATTCTCAGCTCTTGTTAATCCACAAATATGATACTGAAAATAACCTCAATGGTATTTTTAAGAATCTCAGTATGTATTAGCCCTGCCTGTCTGCATTGCTACAAGAGATACTGAGATCTGAATCCCCTTTTCCTCCTCATACTTCCATTTTTCATTTCACATACACCACTGGAAAGCCAGATGGCAACAAAATTTTACTCATTAGCAATCTGGGGTAGACGTGAAGAAATGGCCTCCAGATGAAAGCCTCTGTTCTGTCAGAGGCCCACTATGAAACATTTTTAACTGCGTTACTCATGAACTCTTCTGAGAGTCTTATTTTCTTTCAAATTGTGGAATCAACTGATTCAAGTAGGCTTCTTGTAAACTCCTCAAGTGCAGCTATCCAGAATATAGGTTATAGTAAAACACTGAGAAACTGGGAAAGGTGGAGATAGAATCTCTGCAAATTCCTCTGAATACAGAAAAGCCACATTACAGTCCTGCTGTCTGTAATATGCATCTGGAAAGCTGTAAGCCATTACCACTTAATGGGCAAATATGACAGGCTGGTAAATCATTAAATAGGAATAACCATTTACCAAATAGAACATAAGAGCTACTCAGCTATTATTATATCTCTGCTTTGTTTTGGAGGTGTGGGTACAACCCCTAGAAACTCTCTGGACATCCTCCCTTGCCTTCATGCTTGTTTTACTTCGTATCCAAACAAAAGGGAAAATATAGTAGCACATATCTCCTGTCCTATCAGAGAATCTAAATGTAATGTATTTATGAATCATATTAATAATAGAACAAGGATCTGATGAATAAGAATGAAAACATTTACATAGCAGAAAGAAGCAGCTTTTACTATAAATTATTAATGGCCTAATAATGACAATATGAAATAATAATTAACAAACGTACAGCTATTATCACCCAAACAAGAAATAACTTGACTTAACAAAGAATCCTACATAACAGATATGCTAATCTTATTTTCCAGTTTTCTGTTACTTTTCAAAAACTCATTATCAAAGTCACAAGTAGAAAACTACTCAACCATTGCAATATTTTGGTTGTAAAACAATTTGATAGTTATTATAAAGTTTTTCTCATCTCTCTGTGGGAAAGCAGGATGAATCCATTTATGCAAGAGTAATTTCTTCCACAGTCATTTTGCAAGATGATTTATTTGTAGAGGAGGACAGACAATAATAAAGTCTCAGATTTAAATAGCGCCTTTCATCCCAAAGGATCCCAAAGTGCTTTACAAGACATATCTATACACAAGAATAACGTCACCCACCTCTGAAGTGATAGATGGCACCTGTTTAGCAACAGGCACAGAAATACTCCACAGCAGTTTAAACCAGGCAGTGAAGAATACCAGAGCCAGCAGAAACCACAGTGGGATTAGAATATACTCCTAAGAAGTACATCAAAACTCTTCCAAGTTATCACAGCAAACACACTTTTGCAAGAATTATCACTTTTTTTTAAGTCCTCAAGTTTTCCCCTACTGCTTCTGGGATACAATTGATAGAAGCTCCCAACTGCACAGGGCAACTAAGTTCTATTTTTAAGATTCCTAAGGCACAACAGTGATTTTGGAAATATTCCCACTTGCTCAGAGTTGATACCGCCAACAATACATCAAGCCATCCTCCCTGTCCTTCTTCCCCCCCCACCCCCACATACACATATTTAAGAGGCACTTCCCCATCACAAATCCTCTGTCTCATATACTCTGAATATTTTGAAAAATTCTTTTCACCTGGCTTTTCCAGGCAGCCAGTCCCCACCTTCCCCTTCTTCTGCAATAATTTCCAAAATAGTTCAAGTAATCTGAGAGACATGGAGATGTAAGTGATCAAAAACCCACCAAAATTTTTAAATAATTCACTGCTTAAACAGTGGTCGGCATTTTCTCAGTAATCCTCTTGCTAATAAAAAGGGGTGCTAAATAATAGCCACGCATAATAACATTAATGTTTTCACTTCCTAGCCCTTATCCAAAACCCACTGCAGTTGACCAAAAGGTTCCTACTGACTTCATTGGTTTGGGACAACACCTTATTTTGCTTTTCCAAGCCTGCTGGAAAGGAGATACTCACTTTTACTTTTTCCATTTTATCGCATAGTAATTGAATCTACTCTTTTGGCCCCTGGTTACTTCTTCCACCCCTACAGGGCTGCTTATTAGGCATCCAGAGCTGCCAACGGCAGCGCAGGAACATTAGGTCGTTTGGCAGAACAGAAGCACAGATAGGACTGTTGCAGGCAAAGTGTCTGCTGATGAGCGCAGCTTAAAAACAGCAGTAGCCTAACAAGAAACAATTTGTGCTATGCTTAGCATGTGTAAAAATGTATGCAATTTTAATGGAGTATAAGTATTAGGTGGTGCAGTCTTTCCAAACGATGAAAGTAAACAAAGATCTCACATGCAGAGTTTATAGAGTACTCAAGTTTCCCATTGAACAACTATTTAGGTCACAAGAATTAGAGACAGGGAATTTAAGCATGGATTAATAAAAAAGCAATTTCCACTATCAGTGTTTTTCAGTATGGTAGATAATCCTTTGCTTTTCATGAGATATAACAACCCTCACCTCTTGGGTCAATACCCAAATGGTTTGTATAATGTGTACAGAGGATAATAAATTGGGTTCACCATTTTCTGATCTCCATTTAGTCCTAAAGCAATCTGTTATGTGAAGTTCCCATGCTTGTTTGTAGTATCAGCTTCAGTTTATTTTACAAAATGTTTCTTGTTCAGAAACACGAAATGTGGTTTTGCCTTTCTCTTTTATTCTTTAAATGTGGCCTTTTTTTATCTATGCACCTAGCAATTATAACGTCCCTTTCAGGTCATGGTAGCATACGCCTAATCTTCTGCACTGTGGGAATATAAGAGGATGAATTAACCATTCAGGTATGGAGCAAACCACAAGAGCTATGCTAACAAAAGATCATTAAACTCAAAGTTGTGCATGTGCTGGAGCTTCAGCTATAGGACTTTGCTCTTATATACATGCCAAGATACAGTAGAACCAAAGCACCTTTATATATTTATAGCATATACTTCAAAATGTATACATCTTCATTTTCCATAGATATGTGCAGAGAACAACAATTTTACTTCTCTACAATTTCTTGCTGTTTCTAAGTTTATTTCCATCCTGTCTTAGAAACAAAATACCTTCCAAATATTTGGGGGAGCCAGAATCACCTTGCACTGTGTATTTTCAGGTTGAAAAGGTTGAATTTTCAATCCAAGCACTTCTCTTTCTTCTTCTCTCTCTCTTGGAATGGATAAACTTTCATCAGCAGATGTTTAGTAAAGGTCACTGCATTTTTAAGTATCTGCCAAAACATCCACTAAAGAATGAAGCACGCTATGAGTTTCATGATGAAATGTAAATCTTTTCAGCACATATAATTAATTACTACAGTCTGCCTTGCCTAAGATGACATGAAAGTGTATTTTAAAATTATTACAAATCTAAATAAAGCAAGGATGTGAAAAAGGTTTGTACAAGGAATTTGTCAATCAAAGCCTTATTTCTGCAAGGGGAAATCTAAAACTTGTTCGCAACAGCTGACATATTAGGGACCATATGTATTTGTTAAGGTCAAGTTTAAAACGTATGGTTACAGGCCGTCACTAAATGTTTGGAAGTTGACATATTTGAGTGATGATGCCCAGTTGGTGGATGTCTTCGAGACAACTCACTAACAGCAGCAGCATTCTTTTTTTGCAAGAGCACAGAGACATTTTCATTAACAGGATTTTTGTGACACCTGATTGGCATTTCTGGACAATACTGCATCATAAATATGTAAATATAAATACATTTATTTTTGCACCATAATGGAGCAAAAACAGGACTTGTAAGGATGTCTGTGCCAATTTTTGCATGAAGTAAGGCAGTTGTTTTCCAGCATACAAAAATACCATGCACTACATCTTAAAAACAGAAGAGAAGAAAAATACACAATGTACAACAGTTACAGAAGAAGTTCCCTAGCTAGTATATTACTGCTCATGTCACAGTTCGGTGGAACACATCCTGGGAAGAATGCATTCCTAAGATGGTTTAAATTGTCATGGGGGATTTAATTATCATAAAAGCTCAGATCTAAACATCTCATCCAAAAAACTAGGAACTCCAGCACTAGTAAGTTCCTTAAAATGTATTGAGATACTCTTTGAAAATTAATTTAGAGTGTTACTCAATAAAAAAGAAACAAAATTACACAGTGCCATTAAATGTAGAGCATCAGTGTAAATGTGTCTTTATTCTAGCCACTTTTTAGTATGATGAGAACAACTGTAGAGAATTTTTCCTTCATAGTGATGATTCCTAATGAGTTTCTTATATGAAATTAAAAAATGAAATCCAAACAGGCACAAGGAAACATGCCATCAATCATGTAGACCATCACAGGTGTCTGGAATTGTCTACCAGACAAAGTTGTTGAGGCAAAAACATTGGGGTCATTAAAAATCATGATAGCATCTTGTGGTTAATGGAGTACTACAGAAAAAGGAAATGAGCCTTGAGAAACTGAATGCCCTTTACTCAGTCCCCAAACATTATTTCTTCCTGTCCTTATGTTCTAAATTAATATCTTGTTTTCCAACCAGTGTAGCATTTCCATTACAATCACATGCCACTTTGGTTTAGCACAGTCATTAACCAAGCTATTTACATCAATTACCAGGCAACCCATTGTCCAAGCATTGCTACTACTTCCCTTGTTTGAAATGGCTTGCTATGATGAAACACAGCATGTCAGCAATACCAAAAAGTGTTGTTAATACTATTTCCTGCTTAATAACTAGTCAGTGTACCCCAAGAGCTGCAGACAATAATGATCCTTGGTTATACGCTCATATTAACCTGTGATTATCAGCTAACCATATATAAGTAGTTGCATCACTAGAGCACAGAGGGGTATTCTATAAAGAAATAAAATTTCTCTCTGAGATCAAATGAGGTAAGAAGTTTGCAGGGCCTCTTGAGTCCTACAGATACCTATATATATCAGCATGTGATAAAACAGTATATTCCCCAACAACTGCCACATAGTAGCTGACTTTTAGGTGATGAAGACACAGTGGTTATGTCAGAACTCATCTGAGTCGCAGGTTTTTCCGAGACGTTTTTCCTAATAGTCACAGTTTTTTTCCCAGATAGATAAACAACAAAGCAGTCGTTCTTATAAATACTTTGAAGCTACAGAATCAAGTTTCCACCAACATAGCAATACAGTGATTTTCGAAACAGCAGATCTCACGGACCACGACCTGATTCAGTGGCAATTTCAGAAGATTTGAGATATGATGTAAGCACCATCAGAAAACATTCACCAGATTCTGGCATTGTGCACATTGCTAGTAGCAATCATTGATTACTGCAAAGAGCATTTACTGCCTTCAAGTTTCCAAGAGCTCTTTGTTTTTTAGGAGAGGCTGGGAAAAGAGTGGGGAGAAGAGTGATGGACAAGATTTTTCATATTTGAGCTACAAAACTTGAGTCATGATCTGTTTTCAAGATATCACAAATTAAACCAATGTAAGGTTTACTTCTGCAGCTAATCTTTAAATAGAACTAACGTTTCAGCTATAAATTAAATATTACTCAGACAAAATGATAAAAATGGGGACAGAATTAATTTATATTGTAATTCTGTCCTGCATTCAGATGCCTAACTCTGATTGCCTATCTCTATCTGAACACTCAAAATTAAACTTTTCAAACTACAAATAAATTTTTATTATTTGGAACCTGATATTTTACATATCCATCAGGGATCGATCTATCTTGTTGAGTAACAGTCAGGATGTCTGGCAAATGTATCGTGCAGGGCTCAGAGTCATCTACTTCCAAAAATAAAGAGGAAGAGATTAAACTGGGTAATCTAAAAGAAAAATAGAAATGAGACAAACAGGAATATAAGTAGCTGGTATCGACAGAAGTAAACCCCGAAGCTCTACTGTATATGAGTCGATGTGATTCCTTTGTAGCTACTTACCTGTTAGGACAAAGAAAAGAAGTAATTTATTAGGGTGTACAGTGCACCTTAGGGGCAAAACAGGTGTAAAACTAGCTTTCTGGACTCTCAGTCACAGTAAGAAGATCCTGTCTATCCCTAGGAAATAAAAAATGGCTGGTCAGAAGTTGTGACACCGTGCTCTGAGAATGCGTCACGTCATTTGAAACTTAACAGTTTCAAGATGGGGTAAACAGGCAGTCGAGTCAGTCTGCTGACTTTCCACCGGTCTGAACTCCTGTGGCTCTCTAGGTGATGGGGGCCTGGATCTCCCTCCGTCAGGAACAACCAGACAGCTGGGGCATCACCACCCTGGGCACTTAGGCAGTCAGTAGAAATGAAAATTTATGTTTCAGATTCATTGCAGTAAAATTTTTCTGAGTTCTTCAGTCCAGTTAAATATTCAAAACAATTTATCCACCCAAATAGGAACTAAAGTGTTTTGTTTTGTTTTCAAAAATGACACTGTTCTCCTGGAAGGAAATGCCATTTTTGAGTAGATCTCTTTTAATGATATGCCTTATAAATTATATATTTTATATATGCTTTATATACAGTATATTAACTATATAACTATATATTATATAATTATCATACTGTAGATAGATTGACTATTTAACCTTAGAGATGAATTTCAACCTATAGCAGATTATTACATCAGTCTCACTTTCTGGTTTACTATCCTCTCTTGTAATAGGATAAACTAACATACAAAGCTCAGTACTACAGTCCTTCCAGGCAGCTATATGGCTTTGAGTTCTCTCCTGGCCTGCCCCTGGCTAGCTCTGACCACAGTGGTTGGGGGGGGGGGGGGGGAACTACAGTGAAAAAACATTAGTTTAAAATATAAGGCTTCTTCTATCTCTCCTCAGCCTGCTTTATCTGGTAAATTCTCTGTGTTTTGTACAAAATGAACTCCATGTAGGTTTACACAGTGGAAGGGCAGAGGAAAAGATACGTGTGCAGACAGTATCAAAGAGTCCATCCCAGCCTTAAACCTTGCCATGTGTAGACTCTTTGATAACCTGATCTGGTCAAAGGGGATGGTTGTAGCTAAAGAGAGCTAAGAATAGCCTGAAGCTATGACAGAAAAGAAAATATAGCCGAAAGCTATGCAGCATGCACTGATACCCAATCACAAAAAAAATGCTTTGATCTTTACTGAACAACATGAATGTTACAGATAGGTAAGCACTAAACAAAATAGCTAAGAATTTAAGCAGCTCACTGAACATAGGTAACAAATACCAATGCAGCCAACAATCTGATGACTTCCTCACTTAAAACTCATGTGAATTTATGCATCTTTGCTGCATAAGGACTACTGGAATTTTATGAACTTCCTGGTGTGTTGCAGTTCAGGACTGCAGTGATTCAAGAAGGAAGAAGAGAGATGACACAAGGCTTTGGGACAGCCAGTATTTCTATTCACAGGGACAGATTTTTACCATGAATTCACAGATAATAAAGCCATTTGCACCATTTATCTTATTAAAAATATAATAACAATAACAATAAAAATATATAATAATAATAAATAATATAATAGTCTGCAGGGCTTCCCTAAGGCTTTTTGTTTGTTTGTTGTACTACAGCAAGCCTTATACAAACCTTATACAAAAATAAAACATCTTCACTTGACTGGTGGAGAATGAACCACAGTTCTTGGCAAATTCTTCAAATGACTTATGAGAAGGAATTTTTTTAAGTTTATCAGCCATACATGTTACTACACCTCTTAAAAGAGAGACCTACTTTCCACAAACCTTTGTTGAATGATATTAATTACTCACATTTAACTTACTAATTGTATCAAATTTATTAATAAAATCTTTTATCAGCTTTTCCATTATTTTCTCCCTCAGTATCAGAAGGAGATACATATTCCTCTCTCTGTTGTCCTACTAAGCTTACTAAATAGTGACACGAGCTTAGTTCACTAGCTTTCTTTCAGTTCTCTGAACATTTCCTGGTATTCTAAGACATACTGAAAATCAATAGGAATGGCCCAGAAAGTTTCTTAACCAACATCTTAGAAGTCCAGGCTGCAGCCTAACCAGATCTGCCAATTTAAATACGACAGTTTAGTGCCTGTTGTTTAACATTGGCCATACTATGAGTATTTCTCATCTGTGGAAATAGTTCTGCATAGTATCTAGTAAAATATTCTTACACAGTTTTTGATTATTAAAATTTTTCAGTTCTAATTATTTCTTCAAATCAATGTGACAAAAAATTATTTTAAGCTTTATGAAATTAGCCATTTTAAAATCACTAGTATGCATCCATGACAGATCTGGACTTCATTCTGTTTGCATATTACAAATGAAACCAAGCCATAATCCTCTACTCCTAAAATATCAGCAATCTTCAGTCCTGTAATACATTAATTTTTCTCCCTGGCATAACAGCATCTAACACAGACTCATCCATGCTAGACACGGCACTTTCTGTATTAGGAAATTATCAGCCATAATTTTTATTAGGCTTGTGGGCAGTGACAACTGGAGACCTCTGGTATCTGTCACTACAGCTCCCCAAGATGACTTTTTCTTACTGTGTTATGAAATGCCTCAGGGACCCATCATATTGCTCTCCAGTGTGATTTGGTGGCCACTATTTGATAACAATGACTTTGGCAACTTCTGCTTTATCTCCTAGAACTCCATTTGCTTCCAAGTTACCAGGGAGTCAGAGATAACGTCATGCTACAGGGGATGTCATTCTTTCCTTCCTTTCTTCCCACTTGAATTCATCAAAAGTTACCCAGAACAATTAATTTCAAAAATGCAGTCATGCACCAGATCTTTCCATCATATTTCAGTAGCATATTCAAAAGATTGAAAATATGCTTGGTAATGAGCAACTCTGGTTTCTGCTGTTCAGTGCTCAGGCTACTTAGCATGGGTATATATGCAATTAAAGAACTTCTCTGTGTTTTTAAATGCATAGATCAATTTGTTCTCAACATCCTAATTTTGTGCAAAATGAGCACTCATTTTTATCTCTTTTCACTTTGTTTGTTATCACATATATCTCTGCTGACCACTAGCCAGCCAAGCATCTGGAACACCAGTCCTCCTTTGACAAAGATGAAGGCCATGCAGTGTCCTCTCCTTCCTTTTCAGTGGCTCACTGAATATCCTACAAAATCTCACAAGGAAAACTCCTATACATTCCTCCCCTTCAGCACTGTTCTGTGTCCTCTAGAAACGCTCTGTAGGGTATCCTGCAGTGTCATTAAAGTGCATGCTCACCCTTACCAATGTCTCCTCTTTGGCTAGTTTCAGGAATTAACAACAGAACCACAGCTTATCTCTTGGCTACACGGACGCGGCACGCTGCCCATGGCAGATTGGAGCTTGCATTTTTCATAGTGTAGAGCCCACAACAAGGATCATCTGCCTTCTTTAGGTAGGTGGAGAATGCTATTGAAATTTGCTGGACTTTCTCACCAGTTGTCTAAATCACATTGCTTGGGCATGTCCCATTTCTTTTGATCTTCAGAGGTTAACTCCTGAAACTTTCACACAGGAGATCCGATGGAAGTATTTTTTCTCTAGCTATGTAAAATTCTGACTAGCTTGTGTCAGTCATAGTCTGTCTATTATTATTTGCCTTCAGACAGATAGATTGCTATCTCACCATCACACTTGTACAAACTGCCTTTTCCTCTCACTCCCTCTCTGACCCCTTGTCAGTCAGGTTCATTTATTCTTTGATTCCAGGCTGCTCACGTTTCCTGAACCTGCTGCAGGCCTCCTGTACACCTCAAGTAAATGCAAATCTTTGCTAACCATCTTTGAGACCTGTGCAGAGACCTGTTGGGATGGCAATTTAGATGCAAATACTTCATGGGTAATTATGTGACAGTCTCACCTTTTTTTTTTTTTTTTTTTGTACTTCCCCCTTAGCACGATAAGAACAAAAAACCTTTACTTGTAAACGAAAGCTACTGTTGGACAAATATTGCAGTGCAGTCTGAATGGGCTTTGAGATGGAGCTCCCTTGATGGTGTTTAAAAGAAAGTTGTCAACAGAAAGTTCTCCAAGAGGACCCCTTAAACTTGGCATTTGCTGTTCTCCCTTGACAAGTGTAGCACGAATCAGGTGGCTTTTGTGCATGTTCATGATAAACAGCATTTGAAGCAGAAGCGTAAACGTGCATCTACAAAATATCACAGGTTAAATCAGACTTTGAAGGCACTTTCCCATTTTGAGAGATCCTGTAAGCATCATGGTTAACATGGATATGATTAACAATGACAAGAGCAGTACTCTATTGATCTTAGGCTGAACTATGCTGTGCAAAGAGATAGAAGGATAATTCTTTAAAAGTGTAATTCACCTCTGCTCCAAGCAGATCAGCACCACAAACAATGGTCCAGCATTCCCTGGGAGGGAAATACAGTTTCCTTCCCAGGCCAGAAGAGTTTCATCAAAAGTGCAGTATTACACATCAAGCTTAACAATGCCTATCATTCAGAGCACAGGTATACAGTGAAAGACAAATTAAATCCTAAACTTACAGATGTTAATGTGTTCTCAAGAAGAGAACATTTTTTATTTAGAATGCTCTTTGGCATATTTTTCGAAGTACACAGCTGCTTAGCACATTTAAGTACTGTTGGATGCAAAGACCTGCCTGGATTGTTTTTTATGGCATACACCAGAAAACAAAAAGGAAGACAGAGGATAAGCTAGGAGACTTTGCAAAAGGGAAGAAGGAAGCTGGTCACAATTTAGTATCTCTTGTGAACTGCCAAATTTATCAGACAAATGTAAAGATAACGGGAAAGAAAACCAACTCAATAATTTTGTGCAGTACAAAAGTTGCATGCAGACCTCACTTAACACTGCTCCTTCATTCACAAGGTCATGTAACCAACAGGGTGGACATGAAGCAATTAAAAACATGAGTAAATAAAAATCTGCATCCCTTGACATTTTGAAAAAAAATGCAGATGTCATGTCTATGTAATTGTGCTTCAAAATAGACCATGATGCAAATGGAAATGAGAAATGGCATTTACTTACTCATAGTTTTAATAACATATGCAGATATTGTATAATTTGTGTCAAATGCCATTTGGCTCAGCAGAATCTAATTAATCTTAGTGGTTTCCACCCTATCTGCTGTTATGCACATTCAATAATATGTGCATGCTGGGGAAAATATTCTGAGCTGTCATAGTTAACTTGAGCAATCTTTAATCTCTGTTGCTCTAACAGTCCTAGTTATTGTAAGGCCTGATGCAAGGTCACTAACAGCAGCAGGCATCTCTCTTTAATTAGCCTTATACCAAAACTTCAGTTGTTAATAAGAAACGGAGATACAAGAGAACTACCATTGACTTCAGATGAAGTGCTCAGAATCTCATAGAACCAGGCTCTAATGGAAGAAATTTATTTTCTTTCCATGACTGTTCTACAAATACAGAGGCCAGCTGCCTAAACCAAACTAAGTTACTGGTATGCACAACATGAATTCATTTAGAAGCATAGAGGCATGGTTTGCATCTGGTTGGAAATCCAGGCTCAGAGTCAAGACAAAGGAGATTTGGTCCCATTTGTCTTGTGTAACCTTGTTCAAGTCACTTCACTATTTATTTCTTTGGTTTCTTCATAAATAAAAAGGCTATCCCTTATAAAAGCATCTGGTGACTTAGGAATCCAAATCTTACTGAAAGTCAGTGCTACTGGGGCTCCTAATTCATATAACAACATTTGAAAAACATAACCCAGTGTCACTTATCATTCTTTCTTAAATTCTTTGTCAGCTGTGGACCTTAAGTACTATAGAAGAGTTAAATATATATCAAACTCTACAATAAATTGTTACAAATGTGATAGTTTTACATCATCAATAAAAAGGAACTTCTGAATTTAAGCTGTCACTCCATCTTTATTAACTCATCCTATTGTATTAAGCTATTGAAAAGATCTTAGAGCAGAGCACAGTCCTATGCACTATAATATACTGTGAAATGAATGCTCACAATGAGGGGAAAAAGAAGTGGGAGCCAGTCTTTGAATCTCCCTGCTTTTGTCAGTTTAAGTCAAAACTTGGGAGTTATTTTATTTTTAATGTATCTTTTCAATTCATTTCCAGTGGGGGATATTTTTGAACTGTGGTGTAAAATGAAAAACCTGTTACCATCATTCTGTATTCAAAACCTGCATACACAATCCTGTAGCTATCCAGCTGATAGGTAAGGAGCTTACCAGCTGTTTCACATTTTTCTAGTCATTATTTTCCTTCATTTTAAAGACTGTGAATCAAGTCTAAATAAATATAAATAATGAAACTAGCATAGTAGGTCAACAATGATCATTTGTCTTGCTATCTCTAGGGACTGCCATGACTTTTTGTTTCAATAAACTAATAGAAATCCTAAAACATTTATGCCTGTAAATTCCATTGTGTGTCATAGGGATCAAAGATGTGGCTAATCAAAGCATACTCAAATTGAAAGCATGTGACAGAAGTACCCAGTGTTGATTTGCATTTTTGATAAAGGAGTTATTTAGCTGGACTTCTCCCCTGGAACCTAGAAAGTCTTTGGGAATTTCTCATTTATCTTACAGTGATGTGGGAGAACCTTGAATACGAGCACCTAAAACAGAGACCCAGGCAGAAAGAGGGTAATCTGCAGAGACAAAGCACAGGATAAAAGCAAGTGCTCTTACTCATACCTCTAAAGAAAAGAACTGAGATTTACAGGTGACAGACAAAAAGTAACAAATGGTAATATAGATAGTCTGCAAAATAGAATAAGAAAGTGAAGCCTGTGCTGTTGAATCTCAATTCACTTCCCTAATCTGAAAAACATTCAATAAATTATCCTAGCATTTTTATGCTCATTTTTTTTAATGCAATCCAACACCCTTGTATTTGATCAGGTGCAGGCTTTCAAGCGGCAAGACAGTACGCTACACATTTTTTTTCTCCACCTCTTTTTGGCACAATAAAAAAATTCAGATATTTCAGTCAACATTCATGAAGTTTAGAGCCATGAATCATGCTGCAGATAATTTACTTAGAATTTTGTTCAGTTAATTTTTATATTATAATTCAAGCAAAGTGAAGCATTTCTTTGCAAGAATCAAGAATGTCACATCATATAATTGTTGTTGCAACCCTCTTTTAAAAGAAATATCAGGGTTTCATTTCTATCAAATTTCATTTAAGAATAATGATTAGTCACAATAACTATTTCCATCACAATAAGTTACACTGCTGATAAGAGCTAGGCATGGTGAAAACCCCCAAAATATAGATCTGAGTTCTTACTAAGTCTAAATGTTAGAGGGGAGTTTTTGTACTGCTTTTAGAGAATTTCACAGTTGTTTACTGATCTTTATAATTCAGCTTTTAAGACTGTAAATGGCTAAATTCTGTCCTTGCAGTTTATTGATAAAAACAGAACTCCAGAAAGAACAGAGTTCAGCTCCTAATGCTTTAAACATGTTGTATTTGCAGTCCTAATGAACATACTCCTTGGTACCAGAACTGAAGTCCTGCACAGCTGGCACTGCAGTTAACTTTCCACTGCGCGTGCTTGTGAGATTAGAGAGCTATTCAGAATGGATTGGAAGCAGCACACATCAAGATCTCCAGCTTCCTTAGAAGAATATACAACCACATGTGCACAGCCTATCTCACTGCCTGTAGTATTTACAAAACAAATTGCAGCTGGATGCCCCAGTAATCATTCAAGACTTTATGGCATACTTGAATTCCAAGGTGGAAGTGTACAAGCAGCCTATGTGATAGAAACATACTGTGCATCTAGTGATTTGTAACAAAGGCTGTAGCAGCTGGTATCACATACCTGGCAACATTATATAAGTTGAACTGTAAAATCCATGCTGCAGCTCTCCATTAAGAACTGAATATTTAACAATCTTCAATATCCAAATGAGTACAGGTAATTACTACTTGACTGTTAATGTTTTCTTGTTAGTAGAGCATAGGTAGTTTTTAAAGAGAGCTTAAGGTCTGAATGGATACTTTCTTGATACACAAGTATACAAGGAAGTCAATACTTAGTTTACCTGAAGAATACAGAGCTAATATTAATTGAAAAGACATTCCAGGCTTTTTGGTTTAAAAAAAAAAAAAGTCCAACATGTCCTACATTTTACTAAGAAATGCCATCTAATATCTTCAGTAAGAATTAGCATAGGAATGGAGATCCTTTGGAGCTTTACTGTGTCGACTAAAATTTTTATAATCAGGAGCCTGACAGCAAAACCCATCTAAGGGCATTGGAGTACCGATTTCCCCGAGCAAACAAACCTGGCTCTTAGTCATCACATAACACAGAACACGAGGAAAATGGGCCCAGGCACGCACACCTCCCCCAGCCCACGTCAGCGTGGGCAGCCACACACAGCGACGCACTGCACACACAGAGGCACCGCAACGCTGCTCCAGGGTGCTGAGCAGCAGCACTGAAAGGTTTATAAAATCAGATGAAAATGACTATGGCCAATCCACGCCTGGCTACCTTTAATGCTACTTTCCTCAGCATCACATATAAATACATGATTGAAGCAGATGCCAAAAAAGCCAATCAATTGTTTCTTTCTTTTTTTTTCCATCACAAAGCATTTCTTACTTGCAGCCTGCCAAGAGCCAGCTGTCTTCAGCAGGAATGCAAAAAGAAAGCACAAATATTACATGCTTCCAAATTCAGATGTTATTCTTGTCTTTTTATAAGATTATAATGCAAGTAAGTTTGCACGCTACCCGTCATATGTCCAGTTTTTCAATCTGTTATTAATCCTAATTTGAATTTAAGCATTAAGCTTCATTATCTCCACCTTCAATAAAAAACAGTTACGGTCATTCCCTCTTCCCTTCCTTATCTCCATACCTTAATTTTGAAATGCGTTATTTTCATCCAATACCAATGATTCGAATTTACCCTGAAAATACAAACCTTCTCCCCTCCTCTGCCTTAGCCATGGTGTTTACTAAACTAATGCAGCCCATGAAATCAGTTTACAGATAGGCTTTCAGTGACAGATGACTAATCGTGAACTCTGAGCAGCCTTATCTTGCCCGAGTCTAGTACTTGTAGAATATGTCACTAATAGCTTCTGTATTCAGAGCTGATTTTATTTACCTTTACCTCTCACAGCTACCCTACATCTCTGCTTGGAGTATGAGGACAGGAAAAGAAAGAGATTTTAATACTGAAGAGAAAGGTAAACTAAATGTAACGAAATGAGTTTTCCTGGCAAGAACTGTAAATGTTTTAAAGAAAGAACCCTATGGAAAGATGCTATTTTTATCCTGAAATGGTTCCCTCTCTATCAGTGTCTTGCAGTTTGAACGTAAGGAGCCATGAAGCACTTGAAGACAACACTTTGCCTAGCTTTAGGAAAATGAGATTTAGAAAACAGAAAATCATCTTTCTTTTTTAAATAACACTTAAAAAAACCTCCCCTGACAAACCACAACAGCAGCCTACAGAAAAGCACTGTTTAGCAGTTGCTGCTTATCTGTGCTGAGGGACAAAAAGAAGTGAAAGAAATTAAAAAAGGAGATTGCTGTGACTCAGATGGCTAATCTTCCAGATTATTAGCTGCTCTGTGTCTCTCTGCAGTTACAGGCAATGCAGACCTGCAAATCTGGGATTTGGGACCTGATTTAGCGCCCACTGGACTCCGTGGAAAGACAGCACTGATCCAGTGGACCAGGGAACTGGCTCATGGGAGCCTGTGCTTTGCACCTCCAAGCTTTACTTGTTAACAGCAAGCAGGAAAGATGTGTGCTGATGTGGTACCCACATCGCTGGAGATCTGACCTTTGTAAGGGCATCTAGTATTACAAATACTAAATAGCAACAGTTACAGTGGTTTTGTATCATCTACCTATTGAGATAGGCCCCAGCACTAATTATAATACAAGAATTAGTAATCAACTCTAATTGCCTACTTTTCAACCTTTCATCCAAAAATGTCATGGCACAACTTTACAAAATACAGTCTCTATCCTGCAAGCTGCTCCACACGCAGAGTCTAGCCCCTATGCAAAGAAAACACTACAATCAGTTGCCATTGCAAGAAAACTCTCTGGTCAGGGGACGGCTCTGCTGCTCACTTATGTTTCTCCCGTAACTAAACTAAACTAACTGGAACTAAAATTCAGCAGAACGTTTGCTGGAGCACAGCAGTGAGTGGCGGTGGGTTGCTGACACATCCTTCCACTCTTTCCACAAACCCTCAGATTGTGAGGGCTGCTCAGTTCAAGCTTTGCATTTGGGAGCTGAATGATATGTGGCAACAAGTGGAATCTGCTGCATTCTTCACTACAAATAATTCAGATAGCTCATAACTTCACAGGTCATACCGTTGGCTTTTAATGACTTTTAATTCACAGTTTAAGAAGGCATTATCTGAATATCACCTAGATCTTCCTAAATGCCATATCTCTAGTAGAAGGAAGCTCAGACTGGCAAAAAAACCCTGGTCTCAGAACAGGAGATAGGAGCTTGGATAGCACAAGTCACTGCAGAAGTACTTCACATAGTGCTGCTAATGCCCTTCACTAACTAGAACTGAAGTCTAGAAGCCAAAGGAAGACAGTAGGCACACAAACTTCAATTCAGCTTTTCCCTGAGGAATATTACAAAAAATATTAAGAACTCTTTCTGCTAATTTACTATTACTGTTATCTTTCAGAGAGCTGCCACCATTCTCAAAGTGCTTTCAGACCTCCGTTCCACACAGCAGAGTTTGTTGATATTTACTTGCTTAAACAACACATCTAGAACAGGAATGGAGCACAGTTAAATTCCATCAGAAAAGAGTAAGGCTGCAGAGGAACTATACACAACAGATAGTTCTTGCAAACCAAACACTGATAAGAAATGAGAAGCTCAGGTAAAACATTTTTATGAATGTCTGAACCCTTGAATGTTAATCTAAATCTAGTAAAAACATCAAAGTTTTTTTTAAGAGTCATCCATTCAAGTCCTAAGCATTGCAGGTGATACTGAGAGACACAGCCAGCTCCTAAGAAAAATGTCCCAGGGACATTAGGAGCCAGGAATAGTCAGCAATTTCAGCTTGAAGTCATAGGAATTTCTACTGTTAGTCATCAAAACACTCACTCCCAACTCTCTAAAAATTATTTCTAGGATACAAAGGGAAAAAAAAAAGCACAAATTATATAGAAATTGCCTCAAGAAGTGAAAACAATCCACTTTGGTCATGCCCTGCCAGAAGCTATTTGACCAAGTTCAGTGGCTAGGAAGTCTGTTTCACTCCTCATTTATGCTCTCTTTGCCACACCAATTGATGTCAAGTGTGAACCATGAGAAAGTTTAGAAAGCCAGCAAACAAGCTGTAAACAAGCAACTGAGGTAGAGGTAAATGTTTTATTGCTGGCATCTTGCATCAGCCTCAGACTCTCATGTTTTAAACTGCACTGCACAGTTACACTGTGCATTGATTTATAGTGTTTATGGCAACCAATATTAGATGACTGTACAGTGTAAAAGAATGTCAGCCCTGCATTACAATCACTGTGTCTCGCTCCATCTGTGTGATTTACAGGAAAACACATTCTGTCATCAAGCATTTTTTTTTCTTTTTAGGAAATCTGACTTCAGTTCTATGTTAAACAATGATTGCTCACGGACTGGAAAGGGTGAGCAATTGTGAGTGCAACAGAAGCTGAAACCCTTGGGGCTTTTTAATTTTATTTTTAGTATAAAACAATTCCACTTTTAGATGGATGTGCACAACCGGTGGGAGGAGAAGGAAACAAGGAACATGAGAGATGGAGTAGCTGAAATATGATAGGATCCACTACACTGTGCTTTACAGTTGATCAAAATGTAAAGACGAATAATCTGGAACCAAGAGGCAGTGTTAATTTACAGCAGACAATGTTATTAATGTAGCTATATGCTTTCCTGCACAGGAGACGTTCCTGATGATAAACTTCAGGTAAATCACCAAGACAGCATTGTTTTGATTATGAATTGGATGCATTTTGTCATTTCAAGCCATTGGTCTTACGTGAATTTTAATGGCTTTTCTCCGGGATCCTCTTCTGAAGTATTTTGAAGGGTCTGGTCCAAAGTTTTAGGGGTCTGAGTAACCAGAAGGTCCAGTAAACCCTGTTTTTTAATTGAGCAAGATCTCTTTAGCAAAGTGGAAGCAAAGGCTAAATGGAGAAGTTTTTTCATATTTTTCTAGCATGAACAAAAGAGCTCCCCTTGAAAAAGGAAGCAGAAGAACAGCTTGCAAAGACACTCCTTAGCTAACAGGCACACTGAGGGTGAGTAGAGGAGCTGACTTCACTGACGACCTTGCTTGGCTGTTTCCAAGACCTCCAGGGAAGGGAGAGAATACAACGCAGTTTGCACCTGTGAGCCAACCCGCAACTATTTACAGTCTGAGCTGGGCAGAAACAGAGGCGCCCTTTTTCTTCCTTCTGTAAACATACATGGAAGAGGCTGATCCGGCCCTCCAGAAATCCTCCTGGGGACTACATAGCCCTTTTTCACAGCGGAAGTCAAAGACATGAAAACAGCCTGCTGCTTCTACAAAGAGCTGAGTTTCTTTGAAAACGAAATAAAAATAAAAAGGGTATAACTTGTCACTAGAATGCCTAAGATAACATGCAACATTTGCACAATAAACAGCAGCTGGGAACTGCTTCCCAAATAAATATTCAAAGTGTCTTAATTGACAAATATATCCCTTAAAGGAGGGAGAGAACTGTCACTCCTTCTACAGGGTGAAACCAATTAAAGTTTCCGCTGCTACTATCAGAAAAGAAAAAAAAAAGAAAGCCAGCAACAAGAGTAAGTAGCAATTATAGGTATTTCATGACAAAGATGCACTTGACAAAAAAGCAAAAGTATAGTCTAAATTTAAAGAAATGGAAAAAGTACTTTCAGCTTCCTTAGCAAGGACAGCTTAAATTGTAACTGTTAACTCACAGGTCTTAAGAGTGAAAGTGTTCTTTTATGATAACTGATTTTTTAATAGTTGACAATATTAAGAAATAGTAAATACACATTTATGCAAACCAACACAGGGAAGATACAATAAAAACACACACGGTCACTGCAGACAAGAGATTATATGGGAGGCATTTTTTATGTCCTCTTTGGAAGTGTCTCTTTGGATAATGGATGAGATGGACCACTGCCTGACAGACCACTGTTCCTGTACAGTTCCATTTCCTGCAAAGTATCTAAGATCCTAAAATAGAAAGGAACTGGAGGGACTTACATTTTTGTTCTTTGGGGTTTTTTAGTTAATAACACTTCAATTTGTGAAGAAAAAAAATGCTTCTTTTTTCCTTTTATTTTCAATTAACCTTGATATAGATATTTATAGACAAAAGGACATGCCTTTTACAAATTTCTGCAACCTTCAGTCAGTTTTAAGTAATGGGTTTGCATTAGGTGAGGTAGCTGGTGAACATGGGGGTGGTACAGTTCATCAGGATAATAGGACATCTGCCACTGTTAAAAAACAAGAAGCAGATCAGAAAATAAGAAGATGAAACAAATATAAGTGTAAATTCTTCAAGAGAGTTTGGGAAGTGTGGGAAGTGTGACAACTACAGCCCCGAACACTGGTCTCTCCCACTCGTCATTCTCTCCTTTGTATTCTCACCGAGTGCACGATGGGTCACGGCAGTTTTCCCGGCACTGTTCCTCAGCACTGACCCTCAGGAGCCTCTGCTAGGAGTGGCAGAGTTTACCTTTCTTGCCCTTTCCTTTTTACTTCTTCACACTGACAAGAATACAGCTCTGGTGATGTCTGACCACTTGGATAGCAGCTGGTTATTTTCAGCCGACCACCAGAGAGGATGATGATTTGCAGTCACCATAAACAAGAGCAGGGTCCAAGACAGTGATCTGGAGGTGAAAGTATCTGTTTCCCAGTGCCAGTCAGCACTTGTAACTGTTTTTCAGACTATTTCTTTCAACATATAGGCCTATTGTTTCCAAACGTGTCATTCAGTTCCACCTCCTTCTTCTATTTCAGTGTGGCCTGCAGGCATTTTTGATCAATACCCACTCATTTTTCCCATTGCATCCCTGCAGCTTTCAGACTACATGGTTGCAAATGAAAACTGAATTTGCTCCTAAATGACTTCAAGTGCTATAAGAAAACAAAGCAGGACTGCAATAAGACAGTCTCAGTAACATCAGATCTCTTCTCACCTATACTGGACCTGGTCCTTCACTGGCATAAATCAGTATAAGCCTGCTGATGTCTAAAACCTAGGTCCATAAACTACTTAACCTTGACTTAGCTGTGCCCTTCTCTCTACTCCAAACTAGTTCCAAATCTGTATGCACTAATAAATCACCAGCCGAGCTCTAATTTTCACATAGCCTTTGAGACTTTTCTGTGTGTCCACAGTTTGATTTCTACAGATTAGAACAGAAATAGTAGTATCTTCAGATATTTTATATGCTCCATGGCTGCTATCCATAATAGCACCTTCATTTTTTATGAGGGAAATACAATGCTGTGTTGGATTAACTGTTTGTTTGTTTCCCATTTCATTGGGTTTGAAAATCACACTAATTCAAATCAATTCAACTGAATTATTTACATCCTAGGAATACAGTGGGCAAGAACTACCACTAAGAAGAAGATGAAATGGTAAAAGCAAACTAACTACTGTACCCTGTAAGCTCAAAAATCCATTCAGCATCCTTTGAGGATCTGTTGTTATTAAAGATGACAAATAAGTTGTACACTGCATTTTTTAAGGAGGAATGACTGTATCACTGGTTTTCCTGAGACAATTATTGCATTTCCTGAGGAGGACTGGGCCCTTTGAATGACAAGCAAACAGAAAAAGTACAGACACTCCTTGAAAGCTTGTATTTTTAAATCAAGAACTTGCAAAAGCCAATGTACTCAGTAAAGGCAGTTCACTACTAATCAGAGGGGCACACTGACCCTGAATCTCACAACATTTAGATGCTTTGGATGCCTCTCGTAGCTCTAATTATCAACCACACTGTGAGCAAAAGCAGCTTAAGGTACTGTTTAGCGAAGGCTCAGAAGAAATATTCAGTAAGTTAATCCTGCATTCTTCAGATCCCCTTTAGAAAAGTACTAGCCATCATTTCACCAAAATCTGGTCTTTGGGCACAAGAAGGGAAGATTTTTGGAATTAGCCTCCAAGGTTGAACCTGCAAGCCAAACATAAATAATATATAGAAATATGTGTCTTTAATGAGTGCTATTTACTGCTTCAGTTTCTTGCATGTTAATGGTGTCAAATATGACATGACTTCCTAGAAGCAGGTAAATAAAGAAGTCATTGCCCAAACTCATGTTTAGTGTCATCCTTCCTTTCCCCATTCTTCTGCAGTCTGTTTCTTCAAATAGAGATTCAGGCTGAGATTTTCTAAATTTGAGAATGAGACTGGTCAGAGTTGGATTTGCATGCAAAACTGGGTGCTTCTCTCTGCTAGAGAAACACTGAAAAGTCCCTTCCTGAAAATCTGAGAAAAAACTGTAATCAGAAGAATACCACCTGCTCTACTACTGCAGCATGGGTTAGATATCAGAAGGAACCTCAGCTGACTCACTAATTTGTTAGCAGCTCCTTCTCCCTGCCTCAATCTTCTGCCATCAGTCCTGGAAACAACTGGTGGCAGAATAAAGGATTTTTTTCCACCTACTGTTGCCAAAAGCAAAGGAAAAAAAGAGACCAACTTGTATGAGCAATAGAAACCACTGGGAAAGAAAATGCAGCTTGTTCGTTTTGTAAAATACTTACAAAACTATTGCTTAAAAACTTTCCAAACAACTAAAAAATACCCTGGACTCAGCCAGCCCTCACCTTTGAAATTCATCTTTGTCTCTCTGGTATCGCTTGACATTAAAAATGAGGTGTTTTCTTCAAGCAGGAAAAATAACAACAAAGAAGTTTCTCAAGTAAAAATTCCTCATTAGCAGAATATTTCTTTTCCCCTGGTCTTCTGAGAAAATGCATTTCGTGGCTTCCATTTATATCCATGTTGCAAGCATTAGATATGGGGAAAGATTTGATTCCTAGACGGCTGTTCCATAAACCTATCAGAATAAATTTGCAAGTAATGTTTTCCTGGATAGACACTGAACAATCGCTATTTATATTATGGTAGAATTAAAAGGCTCTCAGTTGGAGATCCATCACACTTGATGTATTACGTACACAATAAGAAAATCTCTTCTCCAGGGGGTTTTGTGGTTTCAATTGACAAAATAAAGAAAAGAGTCATAACCAGCTGTTTTGCAACAGGCCAACTGGGGTAAAAAGAAAAAATGGCATTTGGCAGGGGACTCCCTAAATCGCCTGACCATCAGATAAAATAGAATTGTCACTATTACTGTAATCCTGACAGCACTTTCTTTCTGTCCTGCAATGGCTGCTTTAGCATGTCTGGTTTTTAAGCAACATTCCTGTTACTGAAGGTGTAGCAGATGATCTGACAGCAACCTGGAGGGGACAACTTTGAAAACTCCAGTGAGCTCTTCATTAGCTCTGCACTTTCCTGAATGATAGGCAAGGAGACAGGCAGACACTTAAAACATAAAAGCCTTTAAAGGGCATGAAAAGCTTAATGACCTTTTTATAAGTCTGGCATATTTATTCTGTGTTTTCTTAAAAAAAAAATAAAAAAGAAGATGAACAATAAATCATGTAGTTTGAGGCTGAAGGCATCCCCAAAAGCTGGCTTAGAAGCAACAGCATATCAACATTTCCTGGTAACTAAAGATGTTATTTACAACAAGCTTCTGAGCAGCCTGGAATATATGAGTAAACACTGCTTTCCTGGTTTGGTTTGTTATGAAAGGTTGGTCTTGAAACACAAAAGGGAAGTGTAATGGAATTTGATTCTGGGAAGATCAAAGAAAGCTTGTACTATATTGCCCTGCAATACAATTACATGATGTTACCAAGAGGCATTTTTTGCTTAACTTTGATAGTCTTTGACTCCCGTTTATAAAGGGTAGGCACCATTAACTTTGTCCTCTGGGCTGGTTTAGTAATTTTTCAATCCATTTTACTCTTCTATATGTACAATGGATGACTGCAAGGTACCTAATATAAGCTAGACCTATAATTCAACTGGAAAGAAAATGCAAATAGATCTAATTCACATTTATGCTAACAGCTGAACTAGTATTAGCCAGCCCCTTAAGTCACCATGCATGATGCTCTATAATATTAAACAGATTTGCAGTTCACACCCTACCGCCACCCTTCATTGATGTTTTTTCTGCAGTTTAGAGCACAACAATTTCAGTGATTCAACTAGCAGGTATATTCTTGCAGTACAGCTAGGAAGGACCTTGATGTGGAAAGGAGAAATCTCCAGTTCAATCTCCGGTAATGACCCAAACAGAGAAGTGTGTACAGGCAAGCTAATTGTCCATGCACTGCTTCTTAGCTTAAATGTTTGGCGAAAAAAGAAATCGCATGCCCATCTATCAACTGGTTAATGTTTTGAGCAATTTGGCCAGAGATCAAGGTCAGAGAATAGTTACCTTGTGACAGCGGATTGGTATTTTCTCAGGGCACTGCCTAATTAGCTGCTAAGTCCCAGAGAGACCTCAAAGTATTACCTTGACAAGCCGTGTGGCAACAAAAATTCCATGTTACCTGGAAACGTTCCAGCTCCTTTCAAAGTTGGATTATGCCAATCTGTTCTGTGCATTTGCTTGTGATGGGAATTTTACAGACTACAATCATTATTAAGAATACAGCTGTTTCAGAGCCAGTGACTGACTCATACCCACTGGTTGTCCTCGCTTTAAGGAAAAAAGAAAAAAAGAGATTATGACAAAGCACAAGACTGATTGCTTAGAAAATCTAGCAGTATCCAATCAGTTGCTGCTTTTAAATCAAAATTATTTTAAATAGCACATGGATGAGGTAGGAATTTTAATTCTGTTCAGCCAGAATCTTTTACTAAAGAAAACACAGATATTCAAAATTGCCTAGAAGAAAAATAAAGAAAAACGCAGCGTCTGATTTTACTATGGCTATTTCTCAAGAGTTTCATTGACTTCAGTGACACTAGTTCAGCTGGGCTAGAGTATGATCTGGCCTACATGTTTGTGTAAAGGAATAAAACCCCCACTTAAACCCCCACATCTCTTTTCACTCTGTATGTGCAATTTGGAGTCTAGATATACAGGACACCAGCTCATCTGAATCAACCTAAGCCCGGGACGCTGTCACTGACTGCAAATTACAACCTCCAAGAAGCAATGGGGAAGGAAAAGAAAGAGAATTGGATCCCCTTGCACCATAATTCTTCACGTAAATGCTCCTGGGGATGGTTCAGCAATGCACTGTCATTTATTGTGTCCTTGTGACAAAATATTGGCTTCCATGGCATTGTGACAGTAAGCACTGAAGGACTGGGTTCTATAGAATATGGTTTATTTTATAAAACTCATTACAGCGTGCTTTAAAAAACCCTTACACACTGTCAGAAACATACTGCTGTGCTCAAAGAACAAAACTGAATTCTCACTACTAAAACTTGCAATAATTTTAGTCATTCCTGTCCCTCCGTGGCTTGCATATAAAATATAGCTTCACTTGTGTTAAAAAAAGAAGAATATTTTTGCGTATCTAATACTGCTTGCTGTTAATCTTATTGAAGTGCTTAGAAATACTCTATCTTCCCTCAAATGTGCTAAGCTACCAGGATGAGCTGCCGAGCTCCCTTTATTCCTGTTGACTCATGAGATGATCAGCACTTAGCTAGGCTTTACACCTGCTTATCTCAATTCAAACAACAGCTATCAAGGCTCCAACTAGCTGTTCAGAGAGGAACCTATGTCAGTTTTGTAGATACAGCAACACTATATGGTTGGTTAGTACTACCACGTAGAGGTAGTATCTGACCGTTTCAGAAACGGGTGGTTTTTTTCATATGGTCCATTCCATCCCCTTCTTTTTTAAGGAGTTCATGACTCATGCTACTCTACACTGCACTGAGTTGTCTTGATCCTGCCAAGAGAACTACGAGGCATAGCTACTGTTAAGCAACCCCACTGAGTGTGGCTGCTCCTCGTTGCAAGCGCTGAGCCTGGCATACTGAAGTCTCATCTTTTTCTTCACTTATTAATTATAGTTCCTGCTGGTCTGCCCTGTACTTACAGAATCAGGAATACTGCCATACGGTTTTCCTTAGGTCAATGCACCTTCATGTAGGTTACGGCAATTTGGTTACATTTATTGATGCCGCCACCACCACCACCATTGCCAATTTCAATTCTCTGCAACAGTTCAGAGAGAATGTGTAGAGTTTTTCATCCACAAATCAGTGAGACTACTCACTTTGTGCGTGCTGGCAATGTATAAAATTAAACAGGTCACTAGGTCTTTGCAGGGCTGATAGAGTTATAGAAGCTTTTGTCTAAAAGAAAACAACACCATTATTCAGGCATTATAAATGACATCACTTTTAGGGCGAAAGGAAAGTAACCATTTGACAGGGCACTGTATGACAAGGAGTGAAAATTTGGCTGAGGGCTCTAAAGCTAGCCTCTACCTCAAGGGAAGGTGTTATGGAATCTGTAATATCTATATAAAACCAGCAGGACCTTAGTTTAATAAGGGCTCATCCAAATGACTTGCACACTAAACTGCATGAAATTCAATTTCCCTACCTCTGAAAGATGAAGGACAAGTTGATCCTGTCAGGGATTTGAATTTATGGCTTCATGGCCTCAAAATGTGAAATGTATACCATTCAAGTAAGACTGCCCAATGGCTACCTAATATCACATGGTTTTCGGAGCTATTATCAAATAAAAAGGAGTTTGGAATGCAATCATAAAAAGGAGGAAAAGACTGGATAATTAGTACTACATAGTGCATACACACTTTACAGCATGGAGCAGACACAGGCATTTAACTGAAAAAAGGGAGAATTTTGGCAGAGTATCTTAAAAAGAATAAGAAAGGGAGAAAATCTGCTCAGTGATGGAAAAGGGCTGAAAACTATGGTTCCTTCCTATTATCAATTGTCCCGTGTGCCTAGAAGTCACTCTGTAAATATGAACTCTCTATAACAATCTGTGGCTATCAGTGTAGGGCCAGATGGAAAGCTGTTTTAAATGACTCTGTAACTTCCCAGGGATGCTGCCAATGCACAGCAGGTAAGGATATAGCCCACTGTCGGCTTTTCTCGTGTGAGAAACACGTTCAAGTGCTTCCATCTCTCACAGGTGAAATTCACCAGAGCAACACTCATAAAAGTGAGCGACGCTCATTAAAGTATGCCAGCTATGCTGGGGAGTAGATCCAAAACTGTTATTCCTCCACTGTAAACCCTGGATTATGCTCTATTCATGCGCAATGAAACCAGATGACTTCTCATAGCTTTCGCCCACCACGTAAGCCAAGCAGAAAACAATTACTGCTCTTCACAGAGTGTGGTAGCTTTCTCTTCCAGGCTAATTAAGTGGAGAGCATTTGCTCGGATTTGGTGCCTCAGTTTAAAACGGGAGGCTGGAACTGAGTAGGGTATCTTTGCAATTTCCATAGTAGACCATTTTTCTGCATGTAATCCATTACTGCAAATCTGAACAATAATTTAGAACAGTGATAATCCTCCATAGCATTGACCCTGAAGATCTTTACAGCAACACAAATGAGATCAAAGGACAAATGAAAGTCTCTTAATCCCTCTAAGTGTGAGTTCAACCTAATCTTACATTTCTGTATTTTAATTCTCTCTAAATCTGTTTTTAACTTTGCTTAACATTCATTATCCTTTTTCATGCCCCAATTTTACCAAAAAAAAAAAAAGAAAAAGAAAAAAGAAAAAAGAAACACAAGCCTAGTAGTATATTCAAACACTTCTCCACAGGGATGGTGTATTTCCTATGAAACACTAGTTTCTCTTGCCAGCTATTGGAGTGGGAAGTAGGTGGAGAGGAGAAATGGATGTAGAAAATGCAGTGGGGGATTAAGACTGATGAATGAGGTACAGAAAGACTCCTTGGTGTTAGCTATGACAGTCAAATTTTATATGCACAATCTCTAAACAATAACTTTGACAACATTTCAAAATAAGACCATCAGGGACAGTGATTTCCTTTTGCAAAAGATTTTACATTGAACTGAAAAAAAATGCATTTATCAGGAGAGGACTGCATAGTTTAATGGGCGGAAAGAAGATGTGTATTTATCATTTGTGACCTTGATTTTTCAAACATATTATTTTATCAGTGTTAGAGACTTGTTACTTCTACCAGGCGACTGCCTCTAAGAGCTTGTCAGGCACATTATTTAAATGACTTTATAATACTGTTTAATATGGGCCTGATGAAAGTTTGTTGAGCCAGTGGCAATACCCCTTTCGACTTCAGTGGCTTTGCAATACGACCTATCGGTTCCACATGGAGCACCATAGGGATCAAAGAATGAAACTGAACACAAAGGCAATATTTAGGAGACACATGCATCAAAACTTCACAGGCAACTACAATGGCAGTGTAGTTAGAAGCCATATGAGACACTTGCAGAGGTTGGCCTTGCACAGTTGCTGAGTACCCACTGCAACTGTGATATTTTCTTCTTCAGAAGGGTAAAGGAGTTAATTGCATGCTTCTAATTGAGCAGAGAATAAAGCATTTGTATGGATCAGGCTGACATCTTTTGTAAAACTTGCCTTTACTCAAGTAACATTTTCAAACTGAGGGATAAGAAAATCAGGAGAGCCATGCATGAGAATATTGAGCTAGACCATTCCTACTGAGACACTGCTACTGAGTGAACAATTCAAGGGAGAGTGGGATGTCTGAAGCATTCAGTCCTTTCATGCACTCATTTTGTGAGCACTATTTGCTCCAGAAGTAGGAAGATGTATGTACGCAGGTAGAAAAGTGTTTTTTCAATTTTGAGGTAAGTACCCTTCTATTTTTTTTCCTATGCTAACATGCTGATTTCAACCTCTCATTACAAAAAACTTACAAGGAACAGACTGGAGAAAAAAAACTACAAACGAACCCTCAAGCAACAAGCCTGTCTATGGGAAAGCATAAAAAGATATACTTAAGGTGATGGGTTCCGTCAGCTGAGGTCTATGGCTGGTGACCTTCCACTCTCCAATGAAGGCACTATAAACAAAATCAGTTTGGGGCTCCTACTTTGTGTGTTATGTCCTGCTCAGCTGAACCAAGAAAATATTGTTGATCTTACATCACCACAGGCAAACAGTAAAATACCATATTCCTATTATAAAAGATGTTGCTGTGTTTCCAAGGGCTAAATCAGCAATCATGCTTTTCTTTGTAAAAGACCTACCAGCCATTCTGCTCTTCATGGATAGAAAAATAACCCCACTGTGACTTGTTCAAGTGCACAGATTTGGCCTGTTGAACATTACCTGAGCTTACCACCTTCTTCATGTGTGATTTTGTGATTGTTAAGCGGCCACCCACACTGTGTTGATGTGCATGTATATCACATCAATATATTAAGATGCACATATAACATATATAAAATTCAGCATGTGTGTATGCACATGTGAGTGTGTACATACTCTGACATTTTGTTGCTAATTTTTCCTGAAGCAAATGTTAGTATTTCTTCCTATTAAGCATATTATACGGAATCAAATCATTCAAAAAGCAGAAAGTACCAATCATTACTTTAAACCACATATGTAATGTGGCATGGAAGCGGGAAATTGTATCTTTCCCCAGAATATTACATTTCACAAAGTTCTCATCAGGACTATATGGAAAATTTCAAGGGTTTTCCCCTTTGTTGAAAAATCAGAGAATAAATATAATACATTCAACTGTATTACAAAAAGACTATTTAAACTAATGATGGGTTGGGCCCTACATGGCAATTAAGTATCGTGATTCTAACACAACCTTTACTTTTGAATGGCTCTAAACAACTGACTGCTGGAAAACTGAATCAAGAGGAAAGCTATTTCTATACCAGCTTTTTTCCCTGAAGCTGTCCGCTAACCATCTGCTGTTGGATACAATAAAAGCTAGGCTACTGGGCTAGATGATCTCGTCTAGCTTGGAGAACCTCATTCTACCATGAACAGGCTGACTAGGACATGTACCCACAACATGGGAAAACTCAGGATCAAGTTTCTGCTGACATTTGTTTCAAAAAGAGAGCTGAAACTGAGTCACCTCACCCAGCAGTGAGCATCCTGGCAGAGTGGTCTTTTAATGGAGATGTATGTGTAGGGAAGGAGGAATCTTCTTGTTGCATGAAAAATCCACCATGGATTTTACAGATTCTTCAAATAAACATTTAATGAAAAATGTGCATTCCTACAGGATTTTTTTTTAAAAAAAAGCATTGTTTTCTGACAAAAATGATTTTGTTAAAGAATTCCTGACTAGTTCTAACAACCATATAATGAAGATTTTATCAGAGCATTCAACAGAGGAAGTTGAGTGGCAGAAGAGAAAACAGTTTTAGCTTTAAAGATCATCAGCATCAGAAACATTACATCAGGTCCATTCCACAGGGAAAATCCACTATAAAAAATCAGCATTCCTGAAGGCACTTGGCATTATTTGATCACAATTAGCTATTCCTTCTATCTTGCTAACCTCATGTCATAGAAGATCTCATAGGTTCTGTCTGTCTCATTAATGAGGTCCTATATAAATTTTTAAATGAAACAATCATACAATGATATTTTGAAGCCATGCCAACATTTTTATGCTACCCAGATTTGTGTATTTTGGGATAGTGAAGGCTTTTCCCATTAAGCATTACTCTCTGCTAATGTGTAGTTAATAACATAATGGAAAAGCTTTTAAACTGCTCTGAGGATTAAACTGCTCATAGTTGTTTAACTGCTTGATTTCCTAATGGATATAGTGTAGGATTTAATATTCTGCTCATTTACATTACTTACTAGAAGAAAAGAGAGAGACCTTTAACTGCTTGTACTAAAAACAACAGTAAATCATGCTTAAGTTGATTGATTTCTGCACATATATTAACACAGTTTAATGAAAGATACAATGTCTTCATAATACAAGCCATCACGTTCAACTACAACTGAATACTTACATGATTTTTTTTACTTAGACTGGAAAAACAGTATCCCTATGGTTTGACTGAATTTGACTTAGAGTTGGAGTCACTCCCTTATATGCAGTATGGTGCTGGGTTAAAATAAAACTCCATTCTTTCCACAACTAATGGAGCTATACTGATTTACATCAACCATTGTACTAGCCTTATATATCTGATATCATTCTTGGAAATCCTTGTCCAAATCGGTCCAGACAGAGACAAATTTTATGGATTAGATCATACCCCCTACACTCACACTGAGAAATACTTTAGTCTCAAACCGTCTCATTGAGTTGGACACAGGCTGATAGCAATAGTAGGAACGGTATGCACCACGCAGTAAACTCTTGAACATGTTCCTTTTCATTCCAGTCCTGCCTTAGCTCTCCCATAGTTATTTCAGTAACAGCAATGTTACGGGCTGACACTTGGATGGTGAATTTATGACACAGGTTAACATACCAGATATAACCCCAGACTGAAACATCCCCACTCATTTCCAACTCAGGTGTAAAAGTTAACTAGCCCAGATCTCCATATGTAAATGGCTATTTCATGAACACCCCCTCAGAGTCTATGTAAGTACCTCTGTCACTTTGTGCCTGCATAACACTGTCTCCTCACCCAAGAGCATTCTGCATTAAGGGTAACATTTTCTTTTCATAAAAAATGCCAGTGGACTGAGACTTTTTTTTTCCACAGAAAACAATTACTGTTAATGTTTGTAGTTAACATATTCAAAAAAAAAAAAAAAAAAGAAAAGAAAAAAGAAAGAAACATCTCAGCATTACTGACATTCAATTTCTTATTTTTGGTTCAACATGACTTCATTTTGAAATGTATATAAAGCTTTACAAGTGCTCTAAACTTGAATTCAGTGTTTGGATGCATCCAAACTGAATTTTTGCATATCTAATTTTACCTTTAAAAGTTCAAAGACTTAAATTTTTATCCAAACACTGATCCTGTGCAGTAATTTGTTGAACCAGTCCCACAAGTCCCTATGGAAGGCTACCATAAAGATCTTAACAGGTATACAGCACAGGTGTATTGCAATGCTGACTAACTTCCTACAGGCCTGACTACTCCAGCACCATCATGTTAAACAGTGCCTCACTCCTCAGGAGGTCCCACTCATATTTATTGGGACTATTCGGGGATCAAGGCACTACTCAGCATGAGCAGGGAAGGAGGGTATCAGAGACAGACTTCTAATGGACACAGAGAGCAAAGATCTCAATAAGTGTTCTCTTAAGATGACCCACTGTAAGTTCAAGGGCCGAGGGGGAATCACAACTGCTACTCCAAGAGCTGCTCTCCCTTATGGATATAGCTGCATTTAGGACCTCAGAATAGTTACCCCAGTATCATTTACTGAAGATGGCATGAAGAATTACTGTCATGAGTGCTAAAATAATCATAAGAGAACACAATATACTATACTCATTTTTGCTTTACCTTCACAAAGACAGAGATGGTTTCCTCCTTTCTTACTTGTAACACACCTACCTCCTATCCAATTGTGTTAATTACTTCTCATTCTGCCTTTTCATAAAAATATAAGAAAAAAGCAAGCACTCAAGCATTTCCTTTCCTCTTGTGACACATTCACAGCCTAATCTGCACAATGGAAGGGACTCCACAGGATACAATCACTTGTGTAAACTGCCAGTTTATGTTAGCAAGTGTGCTATTCCACAAAAGACTTCAAAGGTGGAACTCCTCACTTTCAAAGCCAGCTTGGAAGACACTTCAATCAACTCCTCACACAACATAACTCAATCCAAAACTGATTTTATTATTTTCTGAACCACGGTTTTTATTCTGTGAATAAGTTTCTGAGGCTTTCCAGACTGATGTTTCATGCTTTCAGAGTATCAGCATGGTCAATAGAATAACAATAGGAGATTGTATGGTTGGCACTATTTTATCTCATTTTCATAGCAGGTATGTCTGTTGATGCTGAAATAAAATGTCTGACAGCACAGTTAAATGCTCTGACAGAGTCAGCTCAGGGCTGGACACATTCAGGAGATGAAGCACACTTACCAGCATGGCAGCCCCTACCCAACATGAGTAATAGAGAAAAAGATACCACACTGTCTCAAATGAGGGCACATGACTTCTTATGTACCTCTGGCGTGAGTTTGATCATGGCACAGTCTTTTAGAAGATCTTGAGCAGAATGAACAGTAGTAGCTGTTCTACTTAGGAAGCACTGTGAGTTTTTGTATAGCAAAAATGCCTAAGTTGGCAGTGTTTATTAAAATGAACTTATTAAAATGCTGGTATTGATCTGTCATTTCAAGTTAAAGAACAACAGTGGTTTCACTGATGACACTGTTCCTCCAAGGCAGCTCAGATGAGCAAACAGAATATGACAATTTGGTGGCATCACCTCTTTGAAAGCATTGCCCAAAATAGACTTTTTTGACCCTCACAGTTACATTATGGCACTGCTCTGTCCAGACAGACCTGTTTGTAACCCCCAGCACTGCAGGCAGCAGGAGGCATAACAAGGTCAAGCATGGGACTATTTCTTGTGCCCCTCAGAAAAACACGTAAAAGAAGAAAAAAAGACTTGTGTGATATGGTGTCTTCTGGTCAAAAGGATTACAGAAGACTGATTAAAAAGCAACATTGCAAGGATTTGTTACGGACAACTATAGGATCACAACTTTAGAGCTATGGCTTCAAAAGGGGAAACTCATTCAAATAACCTGAAAGAAATTCTACTCTAACAAGCTCCAATGAAGGGATAACAGATTTACTTCTAAAATGATGCCATTTAAAAGTCATACCCTTTGATAATCAGAGACACCAGGCTAGGCATTAAGAATCAAAGCATAAGTCCTGAGGAGACTGAAACCGGAGATGTCATCAGGGCCTCCTTTCTACCAAAGTAGGGAGTACCAAGAAGAGCCAGGTATGAGAGGCAGTGCTAAGCCAGGCCTTAATTTAAGAAAACATAAGCACAGGACAAGAAGTCTGGAGGGGAGAGGGAGCATGAAAGGTATAAGAAAAAGAAAGTTTGAGTTTGGCATAAGTTCCCTCACTCTATTCTTTTAACCATCACATTGAGTCACCAACAAAGAACTGACTGAAGGATGACTGTGACAGACCTATCAAAAATACCTTTTCTCAGCTGAGAGAACAAGATATGTAAAAGGAAAAATAGATCACATACAGCCACCAGATTCAGCATGTACAATCATTCACTTGTAAAAATGTAACTGCAGTATTCAGTCTCAGGATTTTTATTGTATGCAGTCTCTCCCTAAAGTGCACCACAAACACTAGGCCACATATGTAGTCTAGAAAAGGATATTTCTGTTGTCTCAATGGAAGTGGCAATGCAACATTACAATCACACACCAAGCCCTCTCATTAGCTGAATGGCTAATACAAATGGAACTGTAAGAACTGACATTTCAAAGTCCGTCAGGTAAACAAAACCAGCAAAGGTCAGAGAAACATGAAGGAGATTTAAATAGAATACACCTTACTTTCTTTGGTTGCTAATAAATCTCCTCCTTTCTTTTCTGATGAAGTAAGATCCTCTAAGATGACCGATCAGGAATTTAAAAAATAAAATAAAAACAAAGAAAACCATTACCTGAGAAGTATTTCAGTGTGAAACCCTCAAGCACGAAACAACCTATTCAATTTGATAGTAATACAGAACCTGGAGACCCAGATGTACACTACCTTCCTCCTTGCCCTGGCTTCCTTTGAAAGGTGAGGCACGTGTTCAGCCAGAGTAGGTTGTGGTGCACTCCATCCCATCTCAAGATTTCAATAACCCTGGAAACTGGATACAGGGCAAATCCAGTGCACTTTGCCCTGCAGGAAGAATACAGCCAGGATGCATGCATGTGGACCGAGACTCTGGAATATGCCACAGAGGTCATCAGATACACAGAGTAAACAGCCCACAGTGACCAAGATAAAATTCAAAGAGATCCACGAGTTAATGGTTGCTTCTCCAGTAAGCTGGATAGCTGGGTTTGGGAGGTGGTACTGCAGAATACTGATTTGGTAATTTGTCTTCCAATGATTAACATTATCCCGAGTTTCCTTAGCATGCAGTAGAACAGTGAGGAAGAACACTTGACTCTTAAGGATCTCCTGTGAGTTTGTAACAATACCTTCCTGCCTTTGACACCCACCAGTGGCTTCCAGTTTTGTTGGATTGAAACTACCAGCTCTACACATCTGAAAGTCAAATTTATGCAAATTAGTCCTTGCCTTCAGTAACATCTGTTTAGTTCTACTGCCATCAAATAATCTGGGTCTTATTGCAGCCCTTATAGCTCTCAGTGGCTATGCATTGCTTTGAGCAAGCCACTACATTTGGTTAACAATTCTGTTGATTATGCACAATGCTGGTGATTCTTTTCATGAACTGAATACAGCTTGTTCTGCCAAAGGGCAAGGAAATGAATGTATCTATCAAGAGTAAAATATATATATATTTAAATCAAGAAATAAGGTATACATGTGAGTTAAGGGAATCAAGCCTTTAAAATGATATATACATGAATTAGTTTTAACAGTGGATCAAGAGAACAAAACTTCTAAATATAGCTGAATATGTTCCCCCTAAAGTTACGGAAGGGAAGGGCAAAGCGGGTCTTAAATCCTGTGAATGAACTATTGAAATAGCATAAACAATTCCATTTGAGCTTGAAGTTAATTACAGCAGAGAAGCTGTCAAAAGATTCATTTGAAGCACTTGCTGCCTAAATTGAAGGTTGGGCATCCAAATTGAAATGTCACTTTTATTAGTCTCTGACACTCAGGGAAATAGCCTCTTCTCTTCCACTAGCCTATGCCCATTAACTCCTATTAGTGCTAATGGAGTTATGCACATACATCACATGAACACTCTATACCTTTGTAACACCCATAATGTCACATTAGATAACATGTGCTTTATGGCAGTATGGTATGAAACATTCCAATATGACATACTTGATAGCATCCTCTAAAGTAACTACTTGCCACTGCTACTTGTTTTAAACTGGCCTGTATTCTCAGATATGAAGTTGGATCTTCATATCTAGAATAACTCAATTGACTTGATTAGATTTGACTTGAGTCCATTCATTTAATGGAGTTAACACTAAATATACATAACGTCAGATGTGGTGTCAGGGAGCAGCATGAGCAGGGCTGCTCCATGTCCAGGAACAAGCCAGAAGCTGTGGGTGACCATAACACAGGCAATGTCCTCATCAACCAGGGTGCAGTCCCAGAGGATCTGAGCAGAATGGGCAGAGCTGGGAGTGGATAACATGGTCTACCCACAGCTCCAGACAAGGCAAGGTTATGAATTAGATCCATGGTCCATTCAGGGAGTCCAGCTAGGAATAGCAGGAGATGGGGCCAGAGACAAGACTGAAGACAAAGCTGCAACATACATCATGGTTCCATCTAAGAAACAAGGCCAGAGAGGGGACTGGAAGAAGGAACATCTACAACATAGCTTAGGCAAGGATTGAAGGCCCAGGCCTGAGCTTAAATAGAGTTTCTGGGCCATGGGCGGAGGGTGTGGATGGAGGTCCACAGTGAGGCTGCTCAGGGGAAGTAAGGTCATATAGGTCTTAGAGTGCACTCAGTACCCTGACATCTGGGGCCCAATCTAATCTTTAAACATACACTGCAAAGGGACTTAGAGAGATCCAAAAACTAAAGGGATTATGTGTCAAACTTTGCCTAAATTATGGACATTATTTTAGAATGTTTGCCAGCTTCCCTAAAGATATTCTACTGTCTTGTTCTCTGCCCAGAGCCATGCCTGGGATGCTGTCTGTACCAGCTGTTTTGGAAATGGACTGTATAACCTCCAAGCTGCCTCAGCTGTGGTAGACAATTAGATTATCTGCCTAGGCACACTTGCCTTTCTAATTCTAACATAATTATCCTCATAACCCTCTGCTGAAGTCCAGAAATGCTATCATTCCCATTTTACAGGTGGGGAGTCCAGTCTTAGAGAATTAGCTGAGTTGCCCACAGTCACTTACGAAGTCTGTGGCAGAGCAGAGACTATAGAACTACGGTTAGTTACTTAGAGAAGACATAGCTGAAAGGAAAGCTGGGTAGACACAGAATGCAAGTAGCCCACACCAACTTTCCTAGTTTGTTACAATTTCTAGTTGCATGAGATAATATTTGATAAATGTAAAGCATGTTTTGCACACAAAAATAATGTGCTTTATATTTCATATTGCGCTTCAGAACATCATTGCCTTCAGCATTGTCTTACATGTTAGAGACAGACCTGTTAATTAAATTGGATTATGACAATCTTCAGATGAAGGCTAGTGGTATAAAACTCCAATATACTTTTTGAGGCAGGAGGATTCTGTCTTTGTTTGGATGCCTGGATACTATCATGCTAGAAATACAAAATGAGTATAGCATTTGCTCCATGCCCAGTTTAAAGCTCTTGTTTTGTATGGTCTATTACTAACTCAGGTTAGGGAAACTTGAGGTTGTTTCTGGGTGATCTGAATCAATTCTTTTCTCTCTAGCTGAGCAATCTGAAAGAGTCAAAATCTATTCTGTCAGTCAGTACAGGCTATTCGACCTTTGGTTGTATACAAGCAGGATGTCACATCTCAGAAGCCCAAGTCCACCAAGAAGGATTACAACAAAAACCACAATGATGCTTGCTTTTGTTAAGCGCTTTGCCTTTTGTTATGATCCCAAAATGCTTTACATTATTGATCCAGCATTCCTGGCAGCAATCTATCAATAGGAAATTGAGTTGAATCTTTTCAGCTGAAAAGAAAGGTAACTAATTACCTGACATCTTCAGATATCTCTTGTACTGAATTAATTCTTGCACTTAGACACCATGTTTTATTAATGTTGGGGTCCAATCTACTATAAAGGTGGTATGTGTTAAGAGAGAAAACATTTTCCATTGATTGCAATATGAGCTCTGTGGTGCATCTTAGATAACAGCAAAAGTAACCCAGTGCAGAGTTCCAACCAGTAAGCAGCTCTAGGAGCTATGCCCTGTTGTGACATTTACCTTAGTTATGTCAGTTATCTTGTTCAGAGAACAGATGGCAATGAAAACTGATTTCAAGTAGTTATGTATAACCCCTGCTAAGTGGTTGTCAGAATTTACTGTAGTTGCTATGTACTATAGATATACTAAATGGTAATTTTCTAAAGAATTTTTAAAATGCCATTGTAGAACACTTTCACCTCTGCAGCAGTTTGAAAGGAAGAACACTCCAGCATGATCAGATAGGCCACTATGAAATACGAAGGGAAGAGAGCCACTCACTGAGTGCTGAGGTTTCATTATTTTCAGGACAGAAGTGGGAAGTGGAAAGAATTGTTTATGTATTGCAAACCAACCTCCCTTTAAGACAGGGGTTACTGAGTGAGACACGCTTATTCCTGTTTTCAGCTGGCTTGAAAACTACTTGGATTGCAAATCTATTCCATAGGCAAGTGTTAATATGTAATGCAACCATATCACTACCCCTAAACCTGCAGAATGCACGGCAGGTAAGAGAATAACTTTAGAGCTACACAACAGGAAAATAACAACAATCATTTTCATTCTTGGCACAGTATCAGTGTGCTATTTAGACTTCTCTAAAGCGCACACTCTGCTCTGTAATTGGGAATTACATTAGCAAATGCCACTGTGTTCCGGGGGCATGATTTCTGTCTGTGCCATCTTCTCTGCTGGAGAATGCATGTATATGTCACTGACATCTAGAGACTGGAAGAACCACCTCAAGTGGCTTGACTCTGGAGCAAGATGGGGTGGGGGGAAGGAGGCATAAATAGCTCCGTTTTTGTGGGTGATACTACAAGAGTTATATTATGAATGCGTCTACCTGTTAGATATTCCACATTTAACTGACCTGCCTCTCACTCAGGCTTTAACAACATGTGGTGACACTGCTAAAATAGACCAACTGAGAAAGAATTAGCTTGCTAGGTAAAATGTTAGTAAATCATTTTACAGCTGAAAATAGCTTTTGTATTAATGAAGCAGCTTTGTATTACAAGCCTAATCTGGACAACCTGGTTAATCCCTTGGCATCCTAATTCATGAATTTATAGTATGAATTCTCAAAGGTCTAGTACACTTGCTTGAAAGTTTTAATTCCTTCCTAAATGTATCAAAATCATGCATATGAATTCTGTCACAAATGAAAATATAATGTACTCAATATTTCTTAGGCAAATGGAACTGAGAGTAAATCTCTTACACCTATTTTATGTATTTTCCCATTGAAGATCACTGTAAATATTAAATGTTATGTTAGCCTGCAGTTTAGTTAATACGATTCAAATTACTTAGCACTTTACACATAGATTTTTTTCAAATGGAATTTGGAAACATAGATAATGCTCACAATATGTCCACTAACATTATTTAATTCTTGTAATAGTCTTACAAAGCAGTTCAAAACAACACTTATCTCTTTCAATAGAAATATCCCGGGGATGGCAAGCAAACCTGAGAATCTGTGCAAAAAGTCATACAGTAAGGCCTACCATTGAGAGCCTACACTTCCAATAGCTCAAAAATTCCCCAGTCATTCAAGTTGTGTAGCTCAAGTTCCAGTAATCTTACCTATAAACATTTTTTGCTATTCTTGAATCTAGAATTCAGCTGTAGGATTCAACCCACCTTCAACTGCAGCCTTAGTGAACTCAAAACCATCTCTACTTAATTTTTCTTCTGTGTGCAAAGAAAAGCTTTTCAAAGGAATAATATTGATCCCCTAAATTCCCACAGAAAAATGTACTTAGGCATACCCAAAAGGATCTTCCTTTATTTTGAAAGTTAATCATTCCAAGGTTATACTGTTTCACTGTGTTTTCTGGTTTTTTTTGCTTCTGCTGTAAGGCAAATAACCAATAAGATTATCACAGCTTGAAAATGCAATTTTTTTTCTTGCTATACTGCCGATACATACAATACTTCAATAGTTTTCTCCGTCAGCACCAACAGAGAGCTGGTTCATTTAAACTATCTTTGAAATGTATCCAATTTGGCTGCAAGGCTTGATTTTTCATAGCATTACATAGTGCAGCTAAAGACCAATTTGTGCCACGCAGTTCTATTTCCTTCCAGTTCTATCTTGCAACTGTACATCAGCATATCATGGATTACTACTGAATTCTTCCGCAGCTGTATCACATGCCTGTTGCATCTTCATACTTGCTGGTGTCCTGTTGCATTTTCAGGTGTAAACTACCTAATGTTCTACTGCTGGCAATGGCAAGCTTTATATCGGACTTGGCAATGAGAAGACTGACCTTTTATACAGGGTAAGACCTAATAAAGACTATACAGTGTAATTCCCAGGAATAACTAAAAGGCTTGGAATGCACAGAGCAAGAATGTAGGAGCTAATGCAGTTCAGAACAAATGGAATGGGAATGCTTAGAATGGACACATACTGACAGTAATATTCCAAGGGAATTTGATTCCTCCTTGTCAAGTAAAGTTGCTATCCAATTTCTGATGTCACCAAACATTGGCAGTAGCTGTAATAGGATACCATCAGATTTTTCAATCCTCCTTTTCTCAGTTCTAATGGCAAATGCCAGAAGTGTATAAACACTTGCTATGTCACACTTCTATTCAGAGTTGAAAGGAGTATATCAAACCTGGAAGTGAGGATGATCACCAGGTTTTCTTTAGAACAGCAGTCAGTAAATTGCCAAAATTATCAATGCAGATCTCCCAAGAGTCATTTGCAAATATTATACTTTTTGTCGCATGTGTTTACTTTGTGGATCCAAGTCAGATGAGTAATGAAAGGCAAGCTAGATGATTTGCTGATATCGGCTTTCATAACTTCGATTCAATTTCAAGGAGACAAAGATCTGGCTCACACTCTTCACAGTGCTTTTGAAGAGCCAGACAGAACTCCAAATTGTCCCGATAGTCCCATTGTTTTACGATTGTTTAGATGACCAAATATGCTTTCTGTATTCTTTTGCTTCCTAAAATACATGAAAATGATTATCCCTATGTCAAGTTATCTCATTTACTACAAAATCCAAAGAAAATTTTCACATCAATTAGCTGTTTGCAACAGCAAATTTTGCAGTCCATGCTTTGTACAATGTATTGGATTTACCAGACATGAATTTCTTACAATGTCACTGGCAAAACCACAGCAATTGCCCTGCTACCTCATTTATTTCATTCCCCATCTGCTCTGCAGCATCTCGACCATCCCCAGTACTCTCCAAGTTCCTACATTTCAGCCTGCTTCTTCCTCAGAATTACTGCATCATTTATAAACACAGTGACTTTGCTCTCTGTGTAGGCAAATGAAATACAGACTCACAGAGTCACTCTCTTCACCGCTAAACTCGTGCCTACGGTTCTTCTGGGTTTTCAAAAAGGTCCCTCCCAGCTGGAGATGTACACCTCTGCCTGCTGACTTCCTGGCCAGAATCATTACTTAGTATCCTTATCTGAGAACATGAAAAAATATCAAGAAGACAAAACATTTTGTCTTGGGGCTGAAGCAGCTCTGGAAAAGGGCCTGTCAGAAGTAACTCCACAATGTCATCATTTCATAATCTCTTATGACTCTACCTAAAAAGATATAATTACAGATGTCAATTCTGCATGACTTTTCAGGGCTACAAAACTGAATTTGAACAGCAGGCAGGTGTCAAATTCACATTTCTCGATTCAGGTTAGCAGATTTATCTGCAAGGCTAACCCTCCACTCCTTAGGAAAAGGAAATGTGTGTTGCACTCCATAATCACCAAGAAAAGTTGAAACAATTTGAAGCAAATGTTCCACTGAAGTTAAACGATCCTTTCGTGTTCCATTCTGCCTCATCCACTGGGATTTGTGACCAGCTAAAAAAATCCTATAGTAATAATCTCTTTCACTCCATTCACAAGTTATTTTAACATCGTCTCAAGCTTTCTTCACAGTCATAAAATATTTTGCATATTGTTTTCCCACAGGATCAGGAGACACAACTTAGCAAATTGGTGCAATACATGAAATGTGGACTATAAGGAATACGTAGTTTATGCTGCTGAATGTTATGACTTTCATTGAACTTTCTAGGAGGTAGATTATTCCACTTTTTAAAATTGGTTTCCTAAGACACTTTTGATTTAAAAATAGTTTGGATATTATACTCACTTTACTTGTCAGACTTCTAAATTAATCATTTAGTTTCATTGTAATAATAGCCTAATAGGTACAAGCTCTTCTACTTCAATAACCTGTCTTCCACACACTTTTGGTACATTCTCTTGAAGTTAATGAGAGAACTGCCAGCACCCTACACTCCTCTTGGGGATGATGGGAAGGCCAGTTGCTTTATTTATGTGACATTAATAAGAGGTAACTGGAAAGACTGCGGTAAAATGGTCTCTCCTAAATATCCAGTACCCCAAGTCAGAGCACTTACCCTGCATGTAGAAAAATGTTGGATCAGGGAGTGGAGCAGGATCCCACTTCCCAAGTCCTTTCAGTAACTACCATGCTATTCTGGGATTTATCTCTCAGCTTACAAAAGTAGCCCAAATGTGAAAAAACGCATATACCATCCACTTTAAATTGTGATACCTCTAAGTTCCTATGAGGAAGGTAAATACCTTCAGAATGGTCAGTGGCTTTTAATGTTTTCTCATTCTACGCATAGACAAGGTTTCCTTTGCTATAAAAGAAGGGGCACTACAACTCATACAGCCCATTCAACCTGGTATTTGAAAAATGCCTCTAATGCCATCAAGAACAATACTCAGTCTTTTGGCAAACAGACATACATATGGAAGGTAATGACATTTAAGGAAAGGGATTTTTTTTTTTTTTTTACCATAATTAGTATTTCTGTGCCTTGGCAGTAAAAATGTGAAAGAGCTACAGATTGAAATAAGTCAAATACTGTGAGGCACACAAAAGATCCTTTCTGGAGAAAAAGGAGGTGACCTAGAGAATACTTCAAGCTTCTGAAGAACTTCTCCTCTACGCAGGAAAGTGGAGGGAATGTATCAATGATATCATAATAATATGCTGTAGATATTAAGAAGGGTCATTTCTGAATACCTCAGAGTCTGAAGACCCTATCCTGGGAATGGAGCAAACAGCTTTCTGGGACAGACTTTAATACCTTCAGTGAGACCTACCAACCCTCAGTATCTCCCAAAGAAGGCCCATAAACCTGCACAGCCAGGCACTAAGCAGACTGAGGTGTCAAGATAGAACTGAAGCATTGGTCACTGAGACCCTCATCATCCTCATTGCATCCTTTATCCCTGCCCTCCCTTCCCCTCTACTTTCTTCTTTCTCTTCCTTACAACTTTGTCCTATCAAAAAAGGCTGGAACTCTGACAGACGCAATTGCTGTTCTGAATTTCTCTTGAGCAGGGCTATGATGGGTGCAGCTCTGCAGAATCAGCTATCAGCAAGTGCCTCTAAAAACCTGCCATCTGTCATTGCCACTCTTTTTTCCAGGAGCTGCATTACCATGCTCAGCTCAGGTGGCAGTTCCTCCTCCATCCCACACAGGCACTCCTTGTTAGACCAGAGGAGCTGGCATTCTGCCATGCTAGAACTGTTTGACTTTATCTTGGCAGCAGATCCTGGCTTTAGAGCATCTTTTCTGCTGAGCAGTTGAGGCAATTGTTCCACTTTCCTTCTGAGTCCTACTGGTCCAGGAAGAACAGTGTGAAATTCAGCTAAGACAATGGCCCTTGTTCCATTATCCATACTTTTTTCAGTAAGAAATATGTTTTCTTTTCTTTTTAAAGTCCCTGTGTCAGGGGACAGCTCTCATAAGGAAAAAATTGGGTAGCTCTAGCAGATTTTAAGAGAAACATGCAAATTTTCTTTCCAAAACTCGAATATACTAACACCAATCTGGCACTAACATATTTTAATATAAATTCAAACCATGAGCATATCAGTCATGTAATGTAATACAGAGGCTGTAAGGCAGATGAATGTGTAAAATAATCACTTAATTACAAAGCTGTAGCTGTAGTAGTATTTTGCTACATTATAAAATGGCACAGCATGTAGATGGGAAAAGCAGCTCAATATATAGATTACTTATTTCATGCTGCTTTCCTTTGCAGCAAACCACGCTATCTTTTTTATTCAAGTAGCATGGCACTAATTTCAAATGCAAGACACTTGCCTTTCCCAGAGTACAAAGTGGGCTGTTTGAATGTGACAAGGTTTTTGCCCTCCTTTTCTCCCCGCCCCCCAGTCTCCAAACATAATCCTATAACACAGTTTATATAACTTTCTTCAAATCAGCCTTTTGACTCCTTCTTCTGTGGGTGTGAATCTATGAAGGGAGTAATGTATCTACCACGGACCAGAAACCAAACTAACATGCTATTTATGCACATGCTTTATCAGCATCTCTTCTGGGAGATTTCTTGCTTCTAAGCTATTGTGCAAATAGCCTTTGCTTCATAGCAGTAGAGATCTCCTTTGTCAACACTAGCATTCTGTGTCTGGATTTATTACAGATCCTGAAAATAATAATTGTGTTTCCCTTCTTTAATGATACCTACCCATTACATAGCTTTTCTCATCAACTCTCCCTTTACAAAGTATATTACTGGCATTTCCCCTTCCTCAGGTGGAAAAGTGAGGTACAATGACATTATCACAGACATCCATCAGCCCAGGTGGGGACAGAATACCTATTTTCTTGGTGATCTTGCAATCCAGCAAGCAGATGACACTGTTTTGAGTGCAGCCACCTTTACTGCAAGCAGCAACTTCTGAACAGCAGTCAGCTGCTAGACATTGTTAATCTATCAATTATTATTAATCGATCATGCTCTTATCCACATCAGGTAGTAACTTACACTATAAAAAGTCCTTTTGATTCACATGGTACAGCGGAAACCAGGGTAAGGTAATCAGACAATGGCTTCTATATGTAAGCCTTTTGACTACAATAAATAAATCTATCTCCCTGCCTCACTGGTGTTTACACTTTCAAACGCTGGAGTGTTTCCTCTGGGAAACGATGCTAACATGCCACAGCCAATATCTGCTTACAGCTTTTCCTTCATTTTCCAGTATGTACTGTGAAAATAGTGGTCCTGTTTACCACTCATGGTGTAATTTTCTTTCCTCCCATTTGCTGTTTTGTAACTTCAGCCTGTTGTAAATCACATTAAAAGGACTTGCTTTCTAATAGTTTTTTTTATTGGCTAATATATTTTATTTGGCACTTGTTACCTTGGTGGGGATTTCTTCTTCCAGTAATTTACTACATATGACATAGTCCTCTAAGCATTAGTCAAAAGGAACTAACACAGTTAAAGAGCAAATTTACTCTTCACTCCTTGGGCTTGGAGTAAAAAAAAAAAGAAAGAAAGAAAGAAAGAAAAGTAGTCATCTGTGTCTTCCTATTATGAAAATCTACCAGTGTTCCCTATTTTGCAGAGATGACTTGCTACTCTGCTTACTTGCCACAGAAGCAGTTGACATGATGTATTACCTCGTACAAGTCACCCAGGCATGCTGTGCCCATTTATCTATTTAAAATATGAAATAACTCTCATCTAATACAGAAGTGTTTAGTCTAGTGAGTTTAGTTTAGAAGTGTTTAATGAGCTGCTAATATGTTTATGGCAAAGATTTCTAAGTACCAAATGGACATAACGTTGCTTTATATATGAAAAATGATTAAAGCATCTTAAGAAGTATCAATTTGTAAGTAAAAAGGGTTCCAGCTATGAAACCACATTTGGTATTACACTCTGAAGGATATGCTACAATACTTGCATTTCCTGAGAACACTTCTTTAATTTTATTACATTTCTTTATTACAATAGTTTACCAGTGATAAGGATTCAAGCACTCCAAGCCTCTAAGAGTTGATTAATCTTCACATGTTCTGTCTACCCAGAAGCATTTGCGGAAAGTTTTTACGCTACCGATTATTTTGCACCCTGCTGATTTCTAGAATTTGTTGTAAGACTAATGGTATTTCCGGTGTCTTTGGCACTGGTTACATAGTTTCATTTCAGTACGAGTGAATCAGCTAAGCCAGTACAAACCTACTGCAGACACCCTTATTTCAGTGTAAGGGGTACTTAGCTTGGCTTAGCTTGAACTGATTCTTAATCAACTTAATCCTGAAGTAAGTGCATCCATACTTGTATGGGCAATGAATTAACTAAAAAACCCAAAAAAGAAAAAAACAAAGAAAACACTGAGTTTAATCCACACAACTTTCTCATGCAGGTTTCTGTCAGCTCATTGTTTAGACAGGATTGTAGATCCTCAAAGTTCACTAACGTAGCACAAATAATACTTAGACGTGCCCTCAAAGGTCATCTGGAAAGTCCTGATCTTTTCACTTAATTCAGTGAACCCACCTTGTCTGTACAGTACCCCAGGCTGTATGAATTTTGTTGCAGAGACTGAGACTTTTAGGCACTATAAGCAGGAGAAACACAATAAATCCCTGGTGATTTGACCAATTAGGATCAAATCCCACTGCAGAAAAGAGTAGCCCATTTCCTAGCGCTCAGCCAGGAGAGGAAAGAGGAATAGCGGACTCTGCATGTGCAGTATTGGATACTCTGATTCTTATTAGACCAAACACTGGCATAACCTGAGACTAAACTAACAGATTATCATGTTTCCTGAGTAATTCAAACCTTTGCAAACTGGAGTAAGAGTTTTTTCTTAAAGCGTGGAAAAAGATGCTCATCTTTGAAGGAAGTAATTTTGGGGCATGGTCCATGAATCAAGAAATAGCATAATTCTGTTTTCTTTCACATTCACAGAATGGCAGTTGAATCATTTCTTGGCCTGCTGCCAAAAGTGTCAGCATGTTGGTGCATTTCTTTTACATTGGTATCAAACAGTCTTGGCTGTTTTCATAGACTGGACCTATACTTTACTAGCACTATCTGTATATAGACAACAGAACCACCACACAAAATAAGCCTGAAGTGTTCCATAGAATTTGCCCTTTATTTAAAAAGGTCTTCCAGAAGTAAAATAGTGGTCAATATAGTTAGAGCAGGACAAAAGTAATTCCATTTGCTGTACAACTCCATCACATCAATTTATTTTAGGCATTTCTGCGATGTGCCCCTCATGGAGTACATTCATGCCCCAAGAAGGTTAAGACCTCACTTGTAATTCTAAAGAACCAAGATGTAAAATGGCAGGTCAGGACAAGCTGACAGTAGCCAGGAAAATTGATAGGTAAGTCTAACATTGGTCATAACTCACTCTATGATTAGGAGATCTGCTGGTGGGAAAACATCGTCATGTGAGTCAAGGGCAGCATCAGCTTTTTTGAGTGCCGGTACTTTTTGTATGTTTGCCTATGATGAATACATGTAACACATGTTCTAAAACTGTCTCCCCTCTCCCAAAACATGAAGCAAGGTTTTAGGCAACATTCCAGACATGCTCTGAAATATCTAAGGATTTCCAAATAGTCCCATAAGTAGCTGCTCTTGCTACTGTAAAGTGAAGGTTGTGAAGAGAGAAAAAAAGACCCCAACAAAGCAAAGAAGTCAACCAGCAAAAGGTCTGTGACTAGAAGAGAGAGGCTTCTTAAGTTTGTGTTTGGCTGCTACTCCCTATTATGCATCTCAACACACTGTCGGCAACGTGAGTGGCAGCCCACCCATATGGCACATGGATCAGCAGGTGGCATGCATACAGCTGGGCATATCTGGCAAGCAGCATGTTTGAGCTTGTCTTTGCCAGCTAACCAGATTTTTTCAGCCAATCTCAGAGTTATTTCACAAAGAGAAAGGATGACTTGCCTCTCTTCTCTCCCTCTGCCTTTTTCACCTTAATACTTCACCATGGAAGTGTGGGAAATACATACTTAACGCCTGCCACAGCTGCCAAGGGGGTCTAGGAGAGGAGGGTTAAGTCAGGAAACAGTTACCCAGCCTGTAAAATGAGCACAGAATAGTTGATGAACATTGCTTCATTTTCTGCAGCTCTTTAAAGGTTGCATGCCAGACATTATGAAAATATGATGGTAAAAAAAATCAGAAATGCTGTGGCACTCCTTTGACCTTCAACCCATCATGGACAACAAGCCTTTAACACAGAGAAAATATGCAATATTGAGAGCAGGGCAGTCATATAAGCTATGCCAAATGGCACACTATACCTAGCAGTACTGACATTGTGTTTTGTTCCTGAGAGAAAAGTGCCAATGCAGTTGGGATTTTAAACTCATTTAGTTATGCCAATACAAAAGGTCAGGACCTCCAGCTTAGCTCATATCAATTCTGAATTGCTCTAAAAGAAACCAGGCCAAAATCGCTGCAGTTTCAGGGGTTAGACAAAGCCTAATCATTTAATCTCCTCTCTTTCAAAGCATGAGCACAAACAGTACTGAAACATGCAAAGTTGCAGTGAGCAAATACCTACATATAGGGGATGGGGAGGAAACTCAAGGAACCAGTTTGAGATCTTCTGTTAACGCTTTTAATTTTACTAAGCCTTTTCCCTAATACGACAAGCAGACAGAATTTGATGACCTCCTGAGTAAATGAATTCCATAAATTGACCATAATGTCAATGAATTCATGCTTTAAGCTTGTTATACATAAACAGCATTTTACAACAACAATCCATTTTCTTATAAAAGGAGGCAAGCTTATAAAAAGGGAAGGGAGAAAATTTTATTTCAATTTAACTCTTCCACCACATAAAGGAAAATGTGATGTATCTTATTTAAATGTTGTGTTATATTTATTTCTTGTCTCAAAGCAGGTATCAAAGAACAGCCAGGTTTTGCTCCATGAGCAGTGAGAACGAGGTATGTTTGTAAACAAAGGAAAAAAATATCATCAGCAAGATATATGTGTGTATATATATATATATATATATATAAATAAAGGAAGAATCTCCCTAGGGAGTCACTATAGAGGTGGAGGAGATAGGACATTAAACTATTGCCTTGCTTAAAGGAATGCAATTTCAATGTCCAGAATTCCAAATCCTAATCTGAGGCTCAGTTTTTAAACCCAGTAGCTGACTCGTTTTCCTAGTTTAGCACTTACTTGTGAGGTATATAGACTTCATGACTGTACCACAGACAACTGATTTTATTGCTGACCAGTTAGATTTACAAACCATTGGAGAACCTAATTATTCCTGTCTCTAATTTGTCTTTTGAAACAACAAACATCCCTGAACAGAAAACTCGTTTTTTTCATACTGCTCAGAGTTCAGGCAGTCCATACTCTTGTGATGCTTTAAAAATGACGGACAACACGTACAAAAGGTAGGGAGCGGCCCTGACTAAGGTATCTCACTTCAGCTGACAGTTGTACACTTCTTTGTTTCTGAGAGGAAACTTTAAAATAAATTATTAGTAACATCCTTCATGACACACTTTGACTTGTGTATGTTTCAGTGGCACATTAGATGATGGACTATATAATAATGTGCTGCTTAGAAATCAGAAATCAGAATAAGCACCATAACCAAACACTGATATGCAGCAGAAATTAATGCCAATATTTATCTTGTGGTATTTCACTGGCAAGAGAAATACCACTCAATGGCTTAGCAAATCTTATGAGTTTAGGGTAGTAATGAAAAAACCTGGAAATATCAGAGGATTACCTCAGATATTTCTTCAGAGCTTATTGAAATAGCTGAACTTCTGAATCTATAAAATCAGGTTGGACATTTTATGAGACATATTATAAGGAATATGATGGAAATGGGAAACTTTGTGGCTAAGACAAAAATACTGCCTCCTCCAGGATACTCTGACATTTTCATTAGTTGTTCTGACCATGATCTCCAAAGTCAAGAATGTAGTATAGAAATAAAGGGAGAAAACAAGCTAACCAAAAAAAGAGACTTTTATTACATCCATGCAGGAATGTTATCAAAGTGAAAGAAACCTGAGGGAACAAGAGCTTTGAGCTATGATATTCTTTTCTGTATAGCTGATGAAAAGAGACTATGAAAGGTCAAACAATTCTAATTCTTCTCCCTGAAGTTAGTCATTCTTCCTGTTGTCAATGTTACCCAGCAGTCTACTTAGCTAAGGCAAAATTGCATTAGTTCACGGCTATAGCAAGAACGAATGAATTAAAAGAAGTAAGAATGGATGCACTTGTGCATTTCCATTTCCATTTTCCATTTCCCTGAACTGCCAGAAGTCTGAAAGCCAAGCCTCATGCCCAGGTCAGACCTGACTGCCTCCCTCAACAATGCAAATGCTATGGAAGTCCTGCATGTGGGAAGGAGATCGGTTTGATGCTTCCTATGTCCAATTCTTCTCCAGGCAGTGGGTGTTTGCTCTGAAATACACATTCCTGCTGCAAAACTGCTACATACGTTGGTCGCAGGCTGACATCCCACCCTTCCTTTGTTCCCACCCTGCCACACTTCCTAGAACACTTGCTAAGATGGAGAAAATGGTATAGGGCACATGACTAAGAAATACAGCGCGGAATCCCTGCCCCGTGCGAAACCAAGGGGACTTCTCACTTTACTTCAGCAAGGTGAGAATTTCCCCTGATGCATCTATCCTGCATATACAGGAGTTAACAGACATTTTAGATGTAACTTTTAGGATTTTGTGATGACCTGGAACAGCTATGTACAAAGGGTTAAAAATAAATATTTAGGTACGGAAGGGAGAGATGTATTTAAATATTTTTAATGAGCTGTATGTCTCCTGAAGATAAAATTGGTCTCAGAGCTTAACATTTCAATGTCACGGGCATGCTGCTGAATTTCTTTTTTATGGAACATAAAATCGCTAGGCAATTGGAGTAAAAAAACAGAATCCTGCTTCCTTTCCATATTCATGATAATATTTGTCATAATAATTTAGTTTTGTTCCAGTAACAGGAATGTTGATGTTTTTCCATTTCCCCAATGCATTTCCATTTTCACACTTCCCCATCTAACATCAAATATATTGAAAATGGTGCCAAAATATTCAGCAACATAGAAAGAGCAGAGAAGATACAAAATTATAGTCACAGATTTCATCTCACTCTTTTTTCGAAGTTAATCAATATTTCATTTTCTAATTCACATCTAGACAACTAGCAATATACCCCAATGAACACCCACCCAGTCCCAAATATAAAAGTCTGACAAGCTGAATTTGAAAATCTGGTTTAGCAAATAGACAATATTGCAAATTAAACCATGATTATTACAAACAGCAATCATCCCCACCAGAACAAAAGAAAGAAAAATAATTATATTTGTCACACGCTCCTACCAGGAAAATGTCTCCAGAGCGAAAGATTTAACAAGTAATTTCAGGTCACCTTGCCATTAAAAACACAGGGAGATGGTAACTCAGGGTTACTGACTCTAGGGAGAGGTGTGGCAAAACCCACACTGATAATCATTATTAGTTTTTTCCCTTCCTTGCTCCAAAACTCACATTCTCATCTCTGCTGCTACATAGCAAAGACCATAGTGACACTTGCTGGTACAGCAAGGAGTCTGAAACAAAATGCAAAAGGAAGCAGAACCAACTGCAGTTGTTTTTTTATTCCTATCTTCCCTTGGGGATAAATGTTCCGAGGATTCTGTTTCCTGCTTGGCAGATCAAGAGATGTACAACATGTAGAGGTAATTATTCTTCTCCTGATCTAACAGTGTAAGCATTCAAACAGCAACCTTGGCTACAGCAGGAGTAGTGTGCCACTTTGCTAAACTTACTTGAGTCAATCTTCTCTTTTTTTCCATTCATATAGACATCTGAAGAAGAAAAGCATTCCAAGATTTACTCTCCCCTTTGCCATTTATCTCTGTACCTGTCTCTTGAAATGCCAGTGTACCCTTTAAATGCCCCTGAGCTGTAATAACCTCTTTTTTCAGTGAAGAAGGACTGGAAAAGTCTCTCTTATTCTACGGCTAGCAAGTATGGGGCACTTCAAATCAGTACTGGTCATGGCTCTGCCAGCTTGTAAGCTGTACAGGTACAGAAGGGCAGTGCATTGCACTGGTTCTGCAAGAAGAGGCAAGTATATTCAGCACGCTATTGAGTCAGAGCCTCAGGGTGTGCTCCCAGCTGCAGGTGCCTGAGCAAATGCCTTGGACGCCTTGTTTCAGCAAGTTTTCTTCTGCAAAGGACATTAGAAGACACAGCTCTGATTTTGTTTGAGTAGGGGGGAGATTTGCAGTTGCACAGCTGCATTCAAGGTTGCACTAGTTAGTGATAATGGGTGAGGTTGAAGTCTCTTACAACCTCTTCCCTCCAAACCATATCTAAAATGGGTTACCATGAAACCTGTGTTAAGGGGATGTTGTAGCAAATACTCATTTAGCTGGTAAGAGTTTGGGGACCCTCAGGTGCCTGATTTGATGCTCACAGCACTAAAGATCATTTCTCTTAAAGTCTCTAACGACAACAAAAAAGGCAAATGAACAGCGAAGGGGCATTTTTGCCATTTGTTGATTATGATAACAGACAATTCTTCTTTTTCACAGACAATTGTATATCCTAGCTGGTTATTTCATTTGCTTTTCGTCCTGATTAAGGCAACATGGTTGCCTTCACCTGAGGTTGAACCCACTGTTTGAGTAGAGGCAACTGGAAGCATCTGACATTCCAAGCTGTTCGTATTTAGGCCTTAAAATCTTTAAAGAAGGAGCAGGTACAGCAAGTATATGATAGGCAATCTTGGGTTTGCACCTTGCTGTCATGGTAAAACAACATTAGAAAAACTCCCAGGTTTAGTCCTCAGCTACTCTATACGTTTCAAAGGAGAAAGTCTCCTATTTTCCTTTTTACATCTTTTTCTCATGTTCTTGCCACATTTTTGACCTGTTCTAAGGAGCCAGGAGTATTATTCCTAATCATATGATTTTGCATACATGACTGAGAGATAAAGAAAAGGCCTGCACCTCCTCCTCTGCAGTGCCTTTCAGCACTGGCTACAGTGTATTTTGTGATTCAACTAAATGAACTACTCAGTTTGCTCCTTGCCAATTTCTGTCATTCCTCTCCTGTTGTCCATAAATCATATCCTCCTGTCAAATGCCTCTGTTTCAGCCTTTATCTTATCCATTTAGACTGAAAGTATCTCAAAGCAGGGGCTCTATCTTAGACATACTAAGTGATGTACACTAGTATTTGGAAATTCCGGGAAAGATTTTATAGAGGTATTTCAAGCACTCAAGTCCTGACAGCTGTAGCATAAGCTCCACCCAAATATCTTTGCAACTCAGAAAGTCAAGTTGGGTCAATAATGGGGTTTTTTTCTTTGTATTTCCCTGACTAAACAGGTATACTGAAAAAATCAAGCTGTTTTTCCCCCACCAAAAATGTCCTGGTAAGGCTTTAATCAGTTAAAAAAAAAAATCAGATGCATCTGGAAAAAAAGAAAAAGGTTGTTTAAAATGTGAACAAAAAAATAACAAAATCTGCTTTGTATCAAAGCTTTTAAAATGAAAATGATTTGACTTGGTGAATCTCTTGGCTGAGGCAATTTGACAAACTCAGCATGGATTCACAAAGCATCCCAATCAAACCAAATGTGTGTTTTATCCGGAAAAAGTTCTGTCCTCCAAATATTGCCCAGTTCCATCCATTAACACTGGTATTACAGATCAGTCCTAGTTTTTGGCTGGGAACACAGCTAATGTTTTGGTCTTTAATCACTCAGTGCTTACCTTAGCCCAAACAATTGAGATGTAGTGAGCACAGTGTGGAACAATCTCACCGGTAACTTTACTTTGTTTTCCTATAGCTAACCCACTGTTCAATACCCATCCCTGAAGTAATTAAGAATCTGCTGCTCATTTATACGAGCTCATCCCTCTCCTTTGAAAAGCTTCTATGTACATTAAATAGGTTCCTTTTGGAGAAAGGATGGACAGTTTCTTTGGCAGCAAAAGTTGTTTTTTCTGCTTAATGAAGTCAGCATGTGCATGAGGAAGATGGCAAGTTCCAGCCACTGCTGAATGATTTGCACTAATTGATATGGCTATCAGGTATGATCTCTCTGCCAGCCCCACAGTCACCGAACTCAGAGTTCGTTGAGCTCCAAAGGAGTCTAGCACACTAAACAACTCTCAGCTAGAACAAATGGAAGAATGAGATGGATCCAGGCCATTGCAGCTGCAGCACAAATGATCCCAAACAAAGCCAAGAACCCCTCTGATCAGCAATGTTCCCACTGGTACCAGGAAAAGGTTTAAAGTACAAGAAGATGCCATATCAAAAGATTACACACTGAAAATAAATTATTAATTTGGAAGCAAGTTACAAGCAGGAGTGCTGAAAAGGAAATAGAGAATTCCTGATGGTATTCTTTTTAAAGATATTCAGAGGAAAAGAGCAAAAAAAGTGCAATGGTTAGAACATCTATCAATGAACTAAAAAAAAGAAGATAAAGACAGTGAATGGCAAGAGTCAAAAATATCTCCATAGCTACTAGAACTAGGAGAGCAAAAATATTCCTCTTGGGCAGTAAGAAGCTCTGCCTTTATCCACTTCTTTTAAGCTTGGACTGAGGGTAAATATGCTATTAAAAAAAAAAAAAAAACTTTGTGACTTTGTTAAAATATTTCAGTTGGAAAAACTCATGTATGCCCAAAAGTAAGAGCAGGTGTTGGCCCTAAGGTGCTTCTATGAGAGAAGCATAGCATGGGAGGCTCACCTAGCAGCATGCAAAGAAATAGGGAGAGAAAATGACACTGTGTGGAAAAAAAAAAAAAGGCTTGGATATTGACATTTTTTTTCCAAGAAGAACACAGAAAAAGAAAGCCTGAGCTCCTTCAGAGTTTCTAGGAGGTATATCAGGAATGCAACCAGAGCCCCAGTAGAGTTTCTCAATTTGCGGCCAATTTATTCAGAACAAGAAGAGTAAATACAACTTAGCAAAATCATCAGCATAATAACCTTCCCTTCAACCACTGCAGTGTTTTGATCTCACTACTCTGAACAAAAGCTTGAGGAGAAGCATCATTTGTTGTGGTACGGGATAGCTATCTTTGCTATTTTTTAAACAGCCAAGCCTGGTCAGGCACAAGAGGCTGAGTGTGTTTAGTCTTAATGCACAGGTACTTTACTTTGCAGTACTCGGGTCAGACAATCTCATACTGGACATTTTTGCCTTCTATAAGTCTCAAGCATCGGTCGTGTGCTAGAACTTGTATGTCCATCTAGCCTAGGCATTTCCCCAGATATTGATCAAAACCCAGTCATATTTAATGACAACCACCACCAATGCCACTGGTTTGATACTTAGTTGAACAGGTTAAATATCCTGAACACAACGCTGGAATTCAGAAAGTCAGATCTAGCTGTCTTGGCTAGCCAGCTTATATGCATATCCTTCCATTCAATGACGGCTAAAATTTTTTGAAGTAACTTGCTGATTGTAGATGACCCAGTTTCGGAAAGCTTATTCTAAGATACATTAGAGCCATTCAAAAAAGTTGCCAAGTATTCATGGCTCACAGCACTGTGTTCAAGCTAGAAAGTCAAGGATCTAATGCAGTTAGTTACATCGCTGCTGTTTCAGAGTGGTTTTGTACCTGGCAAGATCAGGAAATTGGCAGAATGAACTTCAGTTTGCCAGGATGAGGTCATATGGACACACCTGGGAACTCCACTTATGGGTGTTCAGACCTCCTAACCTCTCTTCTGAGGAGTTGTCTCTGGCTAGACACCACATATGGGGAAACATGCCCAGAAATAATTTCTGCAAATGTAGCCATCTGTGCCTCAGTTTCTCCTCTGAGAGATAAGAATCCACAGAAATACTAAAATGCTCTGTGAATAAGACAGAAGGCAAAGTTTTTGCTCACCAGCAAAGTATTCTTTAATCGTGCTGAGGCTTTCAACATGTCTCACCCTGCCATGGGGTTTATCTACCACCTACTGTTTCTGAGAGCATGTTTTAAGATCTTCATGGCCAAGACACATGCATAATCAAGTTGGCTGTATGGAGGCATGCTGCTCTGCTGTGCCAGGTGCCTCACAGCTGGTGTAGCCACCAGCACCAAGTAGTTAGCAGGCTAAGTCTTCATCCCATTTCTCATAATGCTTCCCCTCAATTTCATGGCCCTGTCTATTTAAAGTGATTGCCTTATTGAATTCAGCAGCTCCACAAAAATGACATGGCAGTTGACACATAGTCTGTTTAATAGAAAGCAAAGTCTCTTTCTTAGAGAGACCAAAAGCCTTTTCACATACGCACTTCCACTGAAGAAAAAGTCAATATGGATTTGGACCACATTTCATTTCCTATTATCCTGTGAGCTAGAACTCTTTTGACTGGATACGCTGGCAGCCCAGCTTGGTCCATGGGTAGTTTACTATTTCTTATTGCTATGTAGGCTGCTGCTCCAAACTCCTGCTTGTGTTTGTACTTTTTGTATTCCCCTCTTGAGGTATCCCATAATCTCTGGATAGATGCTAGCGTAGCACATACTGCAATAGCTTATTAACCTGCAATGGCAGATTACACTAAAATAGACCATTTGACCCACAGTCTATTTTTCCTCCTCTTTTTCCTCTGAAATGAAAATCAATGAATATATTGCTGTCTGTTGTTTTCTTCTCCTCTATACATTAGGACAATGAACTATCCTGGGTGTTTCAGGTTACTTACTGGCCCAGAGCGATAGTAGTCCCCTTGACTCTCACCTTCCAATGACCCCTGGAGCCATGGCTTATCCTTGAGCATCCATTCACGGAGAACATAAAAGAGAGTCTTTCTCGAATGTTTTATTTCCAGAATCAAATTAAGACCTAAAGTATTTTCATCTTAAATCTCAGAGGCATGTAACTGCACTGGAAGCACAGACTGTGTTTTTTAAAGAATTGTATGGTCTTGAAGTCTGCATGGATGCAAAGACCTTCTTAATTATGTACTCACTGAACTTATGTCATCTGCCCAGGACTAACATGAATCTGAAACAACAGCCCTAAGAAGCATATACTGCTTTTTATATTATAATGTAATTTCAAGACAAGGGCCTGCTAGTAGGTATTACAAAACAGGTGAAGATTCTACCATGGATGCAGTAGCAGGAGGAGAGTCCATTCATCCAAACAAATAACCTTGGTACCCACCCTAACATGAAAGGCAAAGGGAGGCATCCACTGCTATAATCACTGCCTCTTCAGGTAAGAGAGATATCCCTTGATCTGCACCTGTTGTTAATGCTGTCTGTCTCTGAAGGAAGGGGCCCCTACACCCAAAGGAACTATGTGTGCAGAAAGCAAGAGGGGCATAGCCATAAGGGAGCTTGTGTCATCATGTGCCAAGGACCCCATTTGCTTCTGTTAGGAGTAAGTGGCCTATAGACACGCTTCTCAGTCCATAGCTTTCTCACAAGTGGCACCAGTACCAGAGGCTTAAAGACAGCAGCATCTGCTTCTGTCAGCCTCAAAACATGGCCATCACAGTTCCCTCCTGCAATCTATGTAGGAGCTGCTTGCTCCCCTACATTATGCTGCGGGGCTCTTGAGTTGTGACGTGCTGACAGAGCAGTAGGGTTTGTAACAGGAGATGAAAAGTGTCTCTCTGAAAAACAGAGCCTGATCCTTCAGCTTTTGAAATAAATGCTTAAAAACAAAGAAAAAGAAAAAGCAGCCCGGTAACTCTTCAGAAGGAGACTGTCTCTCCCTTGATCCCCCTCTCCCTGCCATGGATGAGATATGTGACCACTGCCCTTGTCCAAGAGAATGTGATATCCAAGAAAGCTTCTCAGGCCTGTAAAAGGAAGAAACCTAAAAAAGCAAAAAATTAAAGGAAAAGCAGAATGCCTGTGTCAACCAGCAGGCAAGTTAAGACTGAACCTCTTCCTCTGCATGTCTATAGTTATGTCTTTATTCCCATCCATGGTCCCATCAATAATACTGAAGGCAAAGGCTTTAGGACAGATCTGGTCCTTAGTACTTGCCCACTGGTAGTACTCTGAAATACAAACTTCTAGCAAAACTACAAAAGTGATTTTTCCTTGCAAAACACTCAGGAGAAAGACAAAGACTGATCTTGGTCTTACATATTAGGTAATTGAGAACAGTTACATTCTCCATATAATGACAAGCTGAGGTCACAGAGAGCAGGAACAGAGGTGAATCTGATGTCAACAGTTTAAACTATCTGCTCAAGGTCACATTGCTAGTCTGTGTCAACCCTGGGATTAGAAGCCAGGAGCTATTAAATTCTCTCTCTCATTCTCAAACTGCTAGGCTAGGGAATAAAGCTCCCTGTAGGGAAGAATATGGAAAAAAAAAAAACAAAGAAGAAGCTTTGTTCACTAAGTACAGGCCCTAGAGTAAGACTCTGACACATGTAGTGTCACACATGCTCCTCTAACCCTCATGTATCCTCCTCAACCTCCTCTGACTGACAGAAGCACTGACAACTTCTCAAGACCCATCTGATCAAAACTGATGATTATAGCTTCTGGGGGTTGAGAGAAGGGGAATTAAGTGTAGCTCTACAACCCTAGATGTGAGAAATAACTTCACCCCTTGCACCTAAGACAGGCTAGCGAGATGTCCCTGATAGCAGCGGGTGTTAAATCCACTGACAGCTTTACAAAGCCAGTAATAAAAAAAAAAGGGGGGGGGTTTCTTCTTTTCAGTCATTGGATGAAATGTAGAAAATAGGCCACCAAATAACAAACTGCTCCAAACTCCCACATAACAGCAAGCAGGAGGAGGAAGGCTATGACGCACTTCAGTCTAGGCCTTTATTATTACATTTAGCTGTCAACATTTCAGAGCAAACACTTCTAAGATTTTCCCCAGCCTTTGACTGCAGCAGAGTTTGTTATTATAATGCTCTCCTTCATGAAAGGAACATGCTAGCATACGATTTCCTCCCTTGTTTACAAAAAGCTTTCTACGAGTTTCATGGACACAAGGAAAGAACACAATGTCATCTTCCACCCTCAGGATAATCTCTTATCCTGCCTTCTCCATGCCTTCCCACTACCTCTAGGGCTCATGTAAGACATGCTACTTTTAATCCAGATGACAAGCATTGGGGATTCAAAGGGTCTAGCTTTAAGGCAGATGCTTCGCAATGAGATGGACACCCCAAATATAGCCCAGGCGACAGAAGAGACAACAGTAGGTCCCAGCTGAACCTAGCTTTACTCTGTACAACCTAGTAGCAATACAAATACCACAAATAAAGCAATGACTATCACAGAGTAATTTTTAAGTAATTTTTGAGGTACATAGAAATGTCACTTGTTGTAACAAATAATAAACACATATAACGGAAAAAATACATTAAAGCACCAATTTGTGAGTAATCAGCTATGTTTACAGCTAGATTCAGGATTTAAGAGACCAAGATTTCTAACTATTATCAATCTGAAACTCCACCTTAACATGAAACCTTTCAGAATAAGGACAGGTTTTTGGCTATGTTTGAGCAGTGCTCACTCAAGCACAGTGTAGGTATGGCCATTTACTGGGCCTTCCAGATAGCTATGCAATACAGTAAGTATTCATTTTTTATTCTATTTTCTCAAGCATTATATTTCCCAATGCTCAAGAGTGCTGTAGGTGCAAATGATAGATATATGAAAGCATTAAAACATAAATGCAAATAAGATTTGAGATTAAATCAGCTAGCATAGATGGCAAGAGAAACCTACATGTTTCAGGACTAAGCTGGTCACTGACTATGAATGAGAGGAGGTTATGGTGACCTTCTCGGTCATATTTACCCACAGCTAAAGACAGATATTGCACTAGATCCTCTGCTGCTGAAATGAACTACACTCATTGATACCAGTATTCAGTGATGCCTGTAGTTTGTCTGTTTTCAAACAACAAGTTTGGATCTGTCCTGTTGTAAATGAGATGAGCAATTTCGCTTACCCATATCAGCAGAGTTTAGTTTGCTCTTGGAAATCAGACTAGATGGATTCATGATTTGTTTGGTATGTTAATGCTCATAGTCCTACACAATAGCCCTAATTTTTCCCTTCAAATGCTTTCTCAGAAATGATTTGGCCCATGGGTATTCATTAAGTAAGCCAATGATAAAGTTAATACTATTATTAGATTTTAACCAGGCAAACACAGCCCAAATAAAACAGGGATTTACAATAGGATGATCACTTTGGCTCCCACCTGGTGACTTATTCTGGCATAAAAATGCAATAAAATACACAGACTGTGCTTGGAGTATGTCTGCCCTCCTAGTAAAAACTTGGCCTCAATTCTTTGGGTTTCTTTTGATGACAAATTAGAAACAGCTGACTGAGAAATGTATTGTTCTGTTTATAACAAAACTTTAATTTCTCCTTAGTGTATCATTTGAGTAAAAAACACCCCAAATTTGTAAAAACAAGACTTCTTTGGTATCAAGCCACAAAAGATGACATGATGTTGTCATTGGAAATTAATTAAAGCATGAAGTATTAGGAGGAGAAAATACTTTCTAAGCATAAAATGCCAGTGCAATAACCTACTGAAAGGCTATTTTAGTCACATTTTTAACAAGCATACCTCATTACATTTAATAACAGGAAATTAGATCTCCAGGACAAAATATTAAGAAAAAAATTTTACAGCATATACTTCCAGATCTGAAAAGCTTATTTTAACAGATTTTTAAGGTGTTATTAAGCTTCTGCTAGCTTTTTAAAGACATGGGTTTGAAGTATTTTTTCTGTTATATGTGTTCATTATTTGTTACAACAGATAACATTTCTATGTACCTAAAAATCACTATAGCATACACAATTTCAAACTCTGAGTCTCCATAAAACACAGTTTTCTTGAATGTAATTGTGAAACAAGCAAACACAAAAAAATTGGTTCTCACATAAGGAAAAAATGCATTTTTAAATTAATTCAGAGTTCAATTTAAATTTTCCTTTCATCTTGCTCTTATAATAAATAACTCCTTATGACCAAGTAGATGGCAAGAATTAAATTAAAACTTCTGAGCTTCTTTTAAAAATCTATATCCATTCTAAATACATCAGACTGCTGAAGCCTTGGCCTGGCTTAACCAGAAAGAGAAGAAAACCTCATCTGCTGAGCAATCAGAGCTTTTAACTTCCTCTATTTGGGAATTAGATGAAGCTGGATATATTTCTTTTGAGTTTCTTAAGATATCCCTTTGTAGCAGCTAAGAAAAAACAAAACTGTATACAGTGAAATTCACCGTTATGCAAGGATTATATATTTATGTTTCACAATAACTTTCAAGTCAGAGTGAAAGAATGTTTCTATGGAGATATATAGACAGACATGAATTCTTCTACCCACAGCCAAGATGACTAGACAAATCAGGCAAGGCATGCCACCCAGTGTGACTTCAGGGACTAAACCCAAGCCCCTCTTGCCTGGTTATACACCTCTGAATTGGTTACATTATGGGCAGACCTTTGGTGGGGAGGTATGGACATGAAGAGGCACACACTACCCTGTTACTGCATGGCACTTAGTGTCTTGTGGCCTCTTCACTTCTTCAGCAATGCTGAAGAGCTGAGAAGCAGCCATGACATAGCCTACAAAAACACAGAAAAGAGAAAAGGGGTAATCTGGGGGAAGAAGGTACAGAGAGTAGTGTCAGCTGTGAAGGTTTTACACTGGAAGGATTGCCATTCCACCTAAGCTCCTACACCCAGCCTCTCCCAGCCAGGAACGGCACTGCACGAATGGCATTCTACAGCTTCCAGGCCAGAGCTGACTATCTGCACCTCTCGAGCATCAAAGGCGTGATTTTGCTACCATAATCTCTTCTGAATCCACTTAGAAAATGTCACATACTTCAGGGACGTGCTGAACTGTTTTGCTACTATGAAGAACACTTTTAAAAAAGGCTTCATACAGTCTAAATAGATGACTAGAATAGATGTTTAAATGCATATCCAAGTATTGGAACATAAATACATTTATACTGGCAGTAGCTCCATACATCCATTCAGATAAAACATCATTACAGGCCAATAAGAAGAAGTGGACATATCGCCTAACTGAATAATTTTCTGAAAACAATTTTTTGACCTATTGAATTAGATAACATTTATCAATGATTAAAAAAATCCTAACTTGAAGGATACATGTCAGAAGATGAACTAGCATTCAGAAAGCTACATATATGCTGGAGGCATCCCTGTCTAACAAATTCTTGAGCATATTAGGTACCTTAGAACAAGAAATAAGACATAAATGTTCTGTGGAGAACAGTGAAATATTAGGGAACAACGTGTTGAATGCACAATGTTGCCCAAGACCAGTAGAAGTAATGAAATATGCTCCCCCAAATAATTGCTCTAAGTTATTCAGCTAGCCTAAAGATGTGTCAAGTATGGAATTTTTTTTAAAACAAAAGCCTCTTTTCCTAAGAATATTTGTATTCATGATTCAATCTTGTGAAGTAAAAAGTATGTACAATTACAAGAAACCCACATGCCTTCTAAAAACTTAAATCAAACCTTATAGCTGCCCACTAAAAAGGGAACATTACATGTTCTGGCCTTTTTACTGATGGGAAAATTATGGCACAGAGGAATGAACTGAACTGAATTTCATATGATATGCAAGAAAGCCCCTCTGTTCAAAGAAGTTCTTCTACCATTTGCTGTACAGTGTCTTCTACTCCAGTAAGCACTCAAAGTGAAATGATGATGGCAGGGAAGAAAGGAAATATTTCTTTGATTTAAATGATTTTTTTTATATATAATCCATGTATAATGGAGAAGAAATACGAGCAGACACTAAGAAAATGAAGGGAAAGTCCAACATAGACTAATCTTTCAAATGCCATCAAGAACATTAGTTTTCAGTCGATTACTTCAGATTTCATCTGTAAATGTTGGGCAATGATCTTGGATCCCAAACTCAAGACACCTTCAAGGAATCTGGTTTTACTTTTGACTGTGAAAACTTCATCTGACCCATTCCGAACACAAACTAAAAACATTTAACAATGATGTCTTGAGTTAGCCATTCACAGATTGGGACACTTGAAATCATGAATTGTTTTAAAAATCTTGGTCTTTGTGGAAGTTGCCTGAATGTTTGGTTCATCTACAGAAAGCTACAAGCACACTTGAGACAAGGATCTAATTCTGCACTTGGATCCCTTGACCTCAAAAGAGGGTTGCAGCAGTGGGAGTAGTGAACACATTTGAACCCAAGGCCAGCTTTGGCTTTTTGGGTTGGTACACAAAATGGAGTTTTTCATTTACACATGACAAACGTCAGCCTGTTTTCATAATGAAGAGTAATACTCCCAGCTGGCTTCTCCTTGTCCTCTACTCTTTCTCTGCTGGTAGAACTTCACTAAGTCAAGGGAACCACTCCTAACCTTTTGCTACTGCATGCTTAGAATCAGCACCTAAATATTGTCTCCTAAGTCAAAGCATTATTTCAAAAGAGAAATAAAAACAGCAAACATAGGGTGAGATGCCATGATGTCTACTTGCCAACTGTCTCACCAGGCAGCTGCATAGCTGCCTCTGACAATCAGCCTTTCTCTTTAAAGGCACTGATAACCCTTCTGCTATTGAAGGGAGCACAACAGCCCTAGCATTCTGTTTTGCCACTTGCATATAAAAATAGACACCCAGCGAGCAGCCTGCTCTCCCCTGCCCCTTTTCATTTCGATACTTTATCACATTCCCATCAATGCCATCCCCTTTACAACTTTTGATTCATTAAAATCAGTTTGACCTCTAACATGTATACAGCTCCTTTTAAGCTCTTTAGTCTTCTACCTTTTCTTACTGTCCCAAAGGATTAGTTGCGAGATGTTCTCATGCCGGGTTTTTTTCTTTTCTTTCCACATCTAGTGCTCATGGAAATTTTATTAATTGCACCAATGCTTTTGGAATTGATTTTTCCATTCTTTTGAAGTTAAATAAAGTGAATTAACAAATCATTTTTCCGAAGGCTCTTACAACAGAAGTCTCAGGTGACCAGAAAAAAGGAGCACTGAGTAATTATCAGTCCACCTTGTAATTCAACAGCAGGTACTGCAGCCATGTTTATACCTGAACTAGCATTCAGTGTTAGAAATAAGCAAGGGAGGAAGCATGAATTTAGCACAACACTGGGACATAAGTAAGAAAACAGCTTTCCCAAAATAAGGACAGTAACATCATTTCTGAATGCTGCTTTACAATAGAACAGGATGCTCTTTTTATACCCAGAAGAGAACCCCTGCCTCATAAAGAAAAAGCTGGTGACAATATACAGATAGACACTGCAGAAAAGTGTCTTGTACCCTTCAGTGCAGGAACCCAGTCTCAGTACAGTTTTGTAGTAATCGACAGGGTACTGTATTATGACGCATATGGTGAGCATATCCCTATCCTGAGTAAGGGTGAAATGCCATATACTAGAGCAAGTAAGTCAGGACGATGAATGCATCCCTCTCCTGGCTAAGAAATCTTCTGCAGTCCAGTCCTAATCACTGTGTCTTCAGTAATCATAGCCACTTATTAGGGAGTTTGGATATTATATGAATTTTTACCAAATCTCTATGAAACTGGTCCTTTGAGTAATGTATTATTGTTCCTCAGATTTTGACTGCTTGGTTAAAATTCTGTTTTGTCTGAAGAAAAGAAAACAGCAAAAAAAAAAAAAAAAACAACTTTGGACACAAATTTCTGAGCAAGCAATGGCTATTGGCAGTTTATGAATCTGAGGGTATCAAAGACATTTTGAAAAAAATTCTGATAGTAACCTTTTAAATGATGTAACTTATTAGAAGACAGCCAGGCTGAAAGAAATAGCCTAATATTTGCAATATGTAGTTAAACACCATTTAAATCTGATTGACATTTTAAATATTTCAAAATGCCAGTGAATTCTGGATTTTGTTGGCTGGTGTATTGTAATAACAGATATTAGGAGTACACTCCCATGAAAAATAAATTTCTTCTCAGCTCTCATCTTCATGTTTGATAGCTAATGGTTGAGTTGGTCAATACTTTTTGGACTTGAGGACAAATCCAGCTTTTACTTCTGTGGCTATGGACATTTTCTGAGACAGAATTCACTGCGCCAGTGTAAGAGGGCAAATCAGTAAAAGACAGAGTGGAGCTGGGATGGATGAAGGAAGAGGCAGAGATCGACTGTGCGATTCCTGCTAGCTAGTTAAATTACTGCACAGTCATACAAGACTGCTTCCTTCAGCAGGATAAAGCCTCCACAGAAGGGCTCTGCAGTCTCTCCCTCACTACTTTGTCTGCAAACTGCAACACTGGTGCTTAGTGCTGGGTCAGTTCTGAACTGATTTTTAGCTCTAGAAGCTGCCACTGTGTCAAACCGTTATGTGGGAATAAGCTGTGTGTCCTTTCTGCTGGAGAAGCAGTACCTTCTTGGAAAAGGGATCTCTGTAAACGATGGGAAGATGCAGAGAGGAAACTGTATACTTAATAAAAGTTTTGAATGTGTCATTTGTGCTTACCAAAGAAAATTGCACAGAAAAAACCTGACTGCTTAATGGATTGTTCAAATGCTCATTAGCATCAAGCAGATTTATTTGAACAGATAATTATCCCCATATTGTGCTTTCATCACTGGAATTGTTTATGTTACACTGTCAAGCAGCCGTTTTCAAATTCTATTCCTCGATGTATTGAACTTCATTTTATGGTTAGAAAAACAAAAAAAAGGATTTAAGGTTTTTTGTGCCTTGGCTTCATTTTAACCCCATCTGAAGTCTTTCACAAGACTTTGAAGTTTACAGGAACATTGGGTCACTTTTATTTCAGGCATTAGGAAGAGCTGAATATATAGGTCCTCCCATGAGAAATACAGTGCTATTCAAGTGTCTCTGTTCTGCTTTAATCCATTCATTATACTAGCTGGAAGGTACATGCATTTGCGCACAGAAGAGAGGTGTTACTTGTAAGTGGCAACTTCTCTACTTCTAGAAGCTGATTTTGAAGCTGACAGTCATTCAACATTCACTTTGGCTGTTACCATCAGTGTGATTAGCAAATCAGCCTATTCGCAGTTAGAAGTAATTAGAGCCCTATATAAGATAGATAGCAAATTGCTACGCCTAATCAAAACAAGCCAACCCATGCCTCTAGGCTACTCTTAATGCAGTTGTCTGTTGCTAGAGGAAGCAGTTTGACAATATACGTGTTCTCTCAATTTTCTCTGGCTATCTGTCACCTTTATATCCTACATACTGCTCGTCCACAGTAAAAGTCAATTTTGCTAGCCAGTATAAATATGCATTTTCTTCAACGGTGAGTGACTAATACAACAATGTTCAACTTCTAAAGGTTAACTATGTAAGTTCTTCAGAAATGGAATGAAATGCTTCTTTTTGGCTCTAATCCCATTCCCATCCTTTTACCTCCCTCTTCCTCTCTGTAAACAGTAGAAATTCTTTAAAGGCATCTCCCAGGAAGGAAGATTTGCAAATATTCCCATAGAGAACCACTACAGAAGCTTTAATATTGCCTTGCAAGGTAAATAATCCCAAATAAAGTAGAAATTACCCAATTTGCCAGTTCTCTAGCTTCAGCTATGTGCACTGCTACAGAATTTGTTAACATGGAGAGCAATGGCAAAATCTTCAGTTTTGGGTTTAGATTCCCTTCAGTTTTGGACACCTATCCTGGTGAATCTTAGCAGCTGTGTAACTGTCCAGCATCCAAGCAGTTACATTTACTCCATTGCTTGCTATGGAAAGAGATAGTTTACCTTCATGATAAAGACAGAAAATTTCTTTTAGAGCAGAAATCAAACCCCACTGAAGAAACACGCAAAGCTGCACTAGCATTTTATAAAGGAGTACACAGAGATTGGCATTTTATCATTCTGTATCCTGAGCACGAAATCTTTACAGCTGTGAGAGAGGACAGTGGTTGCTGGCCCTATTACAATTAGTACTGGCACCAGCCACCAGACAGTGGTGTAACCATGCACAAAGGCTGGCCTGTGGCACGCAGACCTTCCTTCAGTTGTGTTCAAGGGTCAGTTAGAGGAAGCTGCTATCCTAAAGGGAAATAAATCAGGTTGTTTAACTCCATGGAGAAGACTAGCCTGCTTTATTAACTGTTGTTTTTGAGACTGCACAGGAAACCCCTGAAAAATGAAGTGAGGATGCAGTCAGTGTTTCGCATTATAATTCAAGTTAGCGACACCAACATACACGCAAAGCTTTACTGCTAATGGATGCACCAAGCAGACCTGACTGTTCTACATCAACAGCAAAACGAAGAACTACACATCAACAGTGAGCTATCATTAACTGTAATGTTATTCCAAAGTGTGGCATATCAGTCAGGCAAATGTAACTGCATCTGACATCTACCATAGTTCTATTTTCCTGGCTGAGACGGTATGTCTCAAATTGGGGAATATGTGTTTCAGGCAGGTGATGAATCATGATCTTCAACCGTACTTCCTATATCCCGATATCCTGTGAGACGAGACAGTGGAAAGAAGTTATATAACACTATGGTTGGGGGTTTTTTGTCTTATGGTTGCTCATTTTGTGATTAAAACAACAAAGTTTACAGAGAGAAGATATTTCCGCTGTGAGAATAGGAAAAAGTTGAAATAAAAACTTACGCTATTAATATTCCTCCTTTACCATAAATAATAATTTGGCTGAAATGGCTCACCTCTTAGAAGATAACAGTTCTTGTGAGGTACACTGTTGCTCTTCCACCAGGGTCCTCCTCAGCTGACATATTAGCTCGCTGAATGTGATAGAATTACAGCTGATTGCCAGGGTGTGGGAGGGAAAGCAACAAGGTGAACTATGAGTTTAGCAGATCCATCAAAAACTAGAAGAATCACCAACATGTGACAAGCAGAAAAGCATACTGTGAGAACCTTGGTCATAGAGGAATTTGGCATTCAAAGGTGAGATCCACTGATTGAAATGTAAAATTTCAAACATTAAAAGAGGGATTAATATTCAAGCAATGGGACCAGGGAGCATATCAGCACAGCACGTGTAGAAAATTTAATGTAGTACTAGCATGCATATCTTCTGCATTTAAAAAGAAAATTGAGTGCTATCAAGAAGAATAAGGGTGTTTAAAATGAGCTGCACAGTAGAGTAGTAATATGAACACCTTCATGCATGACCAAACACAACAATTTGCCAGCACTCTGAAGGGGATCACTATGTATTTAGCTTGTACACTTGCTGATATAAAAATATTTATGTCTTAATGGATAGCAATTACGGTATTCCCGTGATTCGCAGTGTGACAGAAGCACGCCAAATCTTAAGTGCCGTCAGAAGTTGCTCATTTAGTTTAAAATGATGGTTAATACAATGTCTTCACAGTCCTAAAACAATAAAAGCATTTAGACTATTTGCTCAACTAGTATACAGCAACCAGTTTTGCAGCCTTTGGAATTCACTTCTGTTTCTGGACAGCTATCATGAATCATACAAAGTAGGTGGTATATTTCTGGCTAAGCAGAAAGGGATCTTCCAGTAAGTTTCAGGTCCAGACATGGATCCATGGATCCATGGATCTCATCTTCCCTTAAATTCACAGGAATCTGAAGTAAAGAATTTCATTCAGGCACCTACGCCATTGCTCCACTTAAGAAGTGTCTCATTACTGATCAGACAAAGAAGACTTCTTTTGGTAGTATATTCAGCTTCCAAAAATGAATGCATCACAGCTGACCATAAGCGTTTCTCCAAAAGCAAACTGCCATATCAGCAGGTCATCAAAAGTAGCAAGACCATTTACAATAGCACCATCTGGTGTCTCTCAGTAATTTTATAGTTACGATAAATGTAGCAGATTAAAGAAGTAAGCACACAGAAATTAGCACAATATGAAACAGTCATGTTCTGTCATTTCTGCTACTCTGTCCCAACTCTTCACAAAGACAAATCTTCTTCCCCTGGGATCTCACAGTTGTCCACATCTGAGGAAAGTAGGTTTGCTTTGTTTTCAAACGTAGGCTGATTTATATCCTTTTCCCTGCATTTGAACTTGGGCAGCACAATAAAAATCAGAAACTGCCTATGCAAATCAGTCTTAATACATTAAGAGTGTTTTTGATCAGCCTATACTGGGTATACCTGGAAAAGATGCCTGTCACCTGCTGTCATACTCGGCTCTTTCCCAGAGGTATACCTGCAGTCCTTGCACTCTCAGAATATAAAGAATTATTTTTTTCAAAGGATGCACATCTGAGATGCATAGGATTTAGTAGACTGGATATTAGACTAGACTAAAGAAATCTTTCTTTTGCTCTCAGGCAGACCAATGACCTTGGAAAAGTGAGTTCAGTATTTTATTCGTCTCCACTTGCTCTAATACTCTGCTTTATTAAGCGTGTGCAGTTCCCCACCTAATAGGAGACCAGCTTTTATAAATATGGACAACAACTTTACTTCTCTCTATATGAATATCTCCTGTGACTGAACTCTTAGGGAACGTTATTCCTGAAATTAATCTTGAATGCTCTAATTAGAATAGCAGCAGTTACAGAATTCTCTAATGGCTACTTTGAAGAAACAATTATTGTCTTTATTATGATAACCCTCCAGATGAGATATTACAGATGACAAAGGATTATTAAACAAGTCATTATTCAGCCAGTGACTCACCCAGCCAATAGCTTGTACATACACTGATGAAGGCTAATATACCAGCAGTTTAAAAGTGTTGTAATGCAGTGGCCAACTTTTTTATACCTTTGAGCAGTACAACATGACAATAGATTTTTTTTTTAGTATGTCAATGGTAATTCTAATTAGATCTTCCTAAGATTTTATAACATATGATTAGCATTCAGAACTGTAGACCTTTGATTTCATTTTATCTCAGGAATTAGCATAGGAGGTCACATCTATGGCAACGTGCATTATTTCACTGAGCAAAGGATTGAATCAGTCCAATTTGTATCTATCTCTTTATAGCTACACTTGTCAGTCAACAAGAAATATGATTTTAGGATAAACAATGTCAAGTCTATGCTAAAGAAGTTTGAAAAAAAATCATAAGGAAAAATTAAACCATGACTATCCAGACAGAAAATAGTTCTGTGCTCAAGAGTATGGGAAAGAACAAATAAAACAGTGGAAGAAAAGGTGTCTAAGAGAAGCATTTGAAAAGTTACTCTAGCAGACAAAGGGGTAAGACTGTAGAATTAGTGTGTAGTTAAGTAGCTAAGCTAAGCTAAATAGAGTGTAGCTTCCCGTTCTAGGAGAAGTGATTTACAGGAAAATGATACTGCTCTTGAGGAATGCATATTTTGATCTAACTTGCTTGTCACTTGATAAATTTAAATACTGAAGACAAGAGATTCTCGTTCATAGTTTTCTCCCAGTTTGCCGCACTCTGTTCTGACAGTCACCGTGTCAGATCTCAGTAGATCTGTTGTATTAGGCTAAAACTGTATATTGGGCTATTATCTTGCAGCAACCAGTGATAGAGCCATACCTTAGTTCTCCACTGGCTAGTCAGGAAGCTCAGACCATCTGGAGTTTCTGAACATTACTTATTTTCTTGTAAAATACAAAATCCAAGTGAACACCAGTCCCCTGCACAGTCCTCAGTCCTCTGTCCTATGCAAGCTGCCCTGAATCAAAACCTTCCCTCCCACAATGGGCAGTGAGACTTATGTCTTCCTCACATGATCTCTGGAAGTCTTTCGGACTTCAGTGCCTTGCTTGGACTTGCATGGTTTCCTCACAAAGAACATCCCTGGGGCAGGAGAGGGAGAGGCTAGTACTGTCCTTGCAAGGCCTTCAAGTTGTTATAGGTACTGTGCTGCCCAATAAAAAAATCTTCTCGATGAGGCATGGAACAAAGCCCTCATCATTTATGGTAAACAAATGCTCCACAGTATTTTGTTAGGGAAGATGTGAAAACCTTACTGCTTTGTCAAATTTCTTTAACTTTTCCGTCTGACACTGCAGTTTCACAAAGTAAAGACATTCCTCCCTCCCTGTCCTTGTTTAGTGTAGCTTGTCCCCCTGAAAGCAGTGTAATGAGGCTTGAGTAATATCTGTTTCTATAATCATGGGGTCGTATCTACTTGTAAAATGTCTGGCAAGAAAAGGACAGCAAGAATTTAACATTATTATCAGAAGTCTACTCATAACAAGTCTTCTTAGTTCTTCTCTCCAGAGATAACCATTTGAATAAATGAGTAGTCACTGAAATTTTGAATTAGTTATGTGTATTATAACTTCACTGGATAGTTCATTTTCCTCTGCTGCAGAAAACACAAAGATGCTTTCTAAAAAGACAGTGCATCAACTTTTCTAATCAGATTCTTATACCCTGGTGAGTCTGCAGACAATTTTGTAATAGAATTGAGGCATGGGCTATGGAACTAAAATGGAGCAGGCAATTAAAAATGTTATCTCTACAGAAACTTATAACAACAATATTAAAATATTCCACGTTACAGAAGAACCCACTTGGAAAAAAGATGCATTCTGTCAGAGTCACTGCTACTCAAGAAAGGCTTCCAGTGAGGGTGAGTGATCTATAGAAGTAAGGTCTTGTATCCAGGAAAACTGATGCTTCTATCATAGCATAATTCAGTAGATTCTACTGCAACTTAAAAATTTCATGTAATAATGACAAAATCACTCATGTTTGTTTTATTTGATTGCAAACTGGCTATATAAGAACAGTCAAACTGGGGATTCCCTAAATAAGTTACATACCCAGCAAAGCCTAAGAGTACACAAGCAATAGCAAAACAAGTCTAAAAAGTAATTCTCTGCATTTTGATGTCTCTCAATGCTCATTTGTTTCACTTGAGTCATGTGCTGTGTTGGCAATTCTCCATCCAAGTGCTAGTTTGTATCAAGAGACTGTACTGGATTCTCAGAAAGAGAACATGGAGAGAGCAGCTGCATATTTAATGGCAGAAGAAAGGTATTATACTGGCCCTGTCATGGAGCTATCTCATTTCAGCAGTGTAAGACCCTAGTTTAGTATGCACTTCTCTCAGAGCTAAACTGAAAAGCATTTGCTGATCCCCTGTAAAGTTCAATGGTAGCAAAATATGGGAGATTTTTATGCACAGAGATCTTCAAAGTGCCCCAGTTCTCTGTAGTCTAATACAAAACACAGTTCTCCACAGATTTGTCTTTCTCTTGAAATAACACCTTTTGTCTCTTTCTAGTTGAAGGTATTTGTGATATCAAGCTAACAATGCTTCACTGAAATGGCCCGCTGAACCTCTGCTATATTCACTGATCCTTCCACCAGCATCAGTTAATGTTTGGGTAGAAGCTCACAATAATCTTTTATCTTTACCTATGTCTTAGTTACTTTGAGAGATGCAGTGAATGAGAGATAAAAATCCCTGTGAAAAATGCTAAGTATCTTGAACAAATTAAGTGAGTGTGCCTAACAATATATACACACACATCATTGCCTGGTGGTTATCCCCAGTTCTTACTTTAGAGCACGGTTTCCCATTCAAAGGAGGTCTGCTTAGAAATTCACAGCACATTTTGGTCCTTTACCATTAGGAAGCATTAGGTATACTGAATATTGTCCCTTCCCAAAGTTATGTCCTTACACTGGAGTCAGGCCCAGGGTGCTTGATTTCCTAAGCAAAAATTTGGCAGTATGCCTTTCTGTAACTGGGTAACAGTTCCTGGGTACCCATTAGGAATACTTCAATACGTCCAACTGGGATTTAGTTACTGAAGGAGTTTTGCTTCAGGTGACTGCTAGAGTGGCTAAATAGAAAGATCCAAACCACACTTACTTAAAATCAAAATGTTATTTGATCACTCATTCAAAGAATTCAAAGAAACAAAGATTGCAGGCCCCGGTATTAATATAAAAAATAATGGTTTTCTTTTATATGGATGTTCCCTATCCAAACTTCCCCACGCTATAATTTAAATAAATCCAGATTATTCTCCCTCTCAGGAGGAGCAGCCGACATTGCTTGCAGCACATTCTTTCTGTCTGTGAGGCTTCCCAGCCTGTCAGCTCTTTAATTGACACATTCTGGGAAACCTCTCTTGGCTCACCCAAAGCTCCCTCCCCTTTCTAGTTCTTTGAGGTTTCATGCTCCTTTGATCCCACACTTAGCCTTGGGAAGAGTACCCATTCTAGCCTGGATGGAGCCAGCTCATTAGTTTTTCTCCAAGTGATGACCCAGCCATTATTATCTTAACTACTTTGAAGCCATGTATCTGAAGCCATTCTTATCTGTGTCATTGTTTTACATTTCCTGTTTTGTCTTTTAACAACCTCTTTATAGTCTGCTTTGATTTAACTCTCTCCATGCAGGGAGGAAGCAATACAGAATTGAATAGGGAATCATTTACAACAAGGATGAACCAGCTCAACACACTAAAAGTACTTCTGATAAGAAGAACATGCTTTTTTTCCAACACCTGTTTCATCTCCCCTCTGAAATGATGAAATCAGGTAGGTAAGTGGGACAGCTTAATGACTTGTATTAACTCTGACTAGGTGTGAGATTAGACAGATGCATGCCTGTGAGCTAGAAGGGCAGAGTCAGGTCCCTGTGTTCTCTTTCCTCTGCATACTTACACTTATGGCCAAATTCTGTGGTCCTTCTTAAAACAAAGAAAGATTCTCATGAAGACATCATAATGAACTCTTAATTAATAAATTTCTCACAAAGATCCCATCATTTCAGTTAAATCAAGACCAGCAATCCTAGTGAGTCTTTTTCTTGGATTCAGTCATGGAGATTGTATTCAGTCCTTTCTCAGGCAACTTTCTCCAAATAGATCAGCAAGAAGAGACTTAGGGAACAGTCTTGTACTCAGAAGGAACAAGGATGATGTTTTAAAAGATCTGAGCATCACCTGGCTTCACTCCACTCCACTTAAAATAAACTCTAAAACTTCCAGTGAACCCATGGAAGATAATTTAAGATAATTTTGAAAATCCCATCCAAAATATCTAAGCAACTACAGCAATTTGCAATGTTATCTTTGGGTGTGAAGAAAGCATCAGTGTATCTATAAGAAGACCGGATATTTTGTCACGGTTGTTCTAGATAATTTAATTACAATAAACAGTAATTATTTTCACAGATTCTGTCTAATTAAAGTTAAAATTAAAATTAAAATTAAATATGAGCCAGATGGTTTCTAAATATTTCAAAGTGTAGTATATTGACCTAAAAAAACCCCACAAGTCATGGGTAGGCAATGCTCTATATTTAATGAAGTTTAAGACAGGATACTGTAATAGTTTTGTCATTAGGTGTTCTTTGTGGCAGCAGGTTAAACCAACAGTGCATTATAATGAAGAAAAATTTAGACAACTGACAGTGCAGTGGCAATGGTAGTGCTAGGCTTCTTAATGTGACAGGTTAATGTGGGGTACAGTGCTTCATCTGCAGACCTTTAAAGAAAGAGTAGCAAGTGGAAGACTTTCAATTATTTGGGAGGACACTACATGACTTAGTCAATTAGAGCTTGAGAAAGCTCAGAGAAGACAATGAAAAGATATATATTGATTACGGTGAGCTAAGAACACAAAGTGTCATAAAATAGGTAGAACAATAAATCCTAAGTTAAATAGGCCTGGACAAGAGTGTTCTTTCCGGACACTTCTACTGGTCTTGGACAAGCTACTTCAACTCTCAGAATGATACTTTGCTTTATTTGTAAACAATTTTGCCATGTGGATGTCAGATTCACTGTTAGGATGCATATATATCATTACACTCAATGGTGATGAACCAATAGAAACAACTGAGGGGATGTGAAGAAAAATGGCTCTGAACAAAGCATTCCTCCGCAAACCACTGGGTGTTTTGGGACTGTAGCAGACGCTTGCTGTGAAGTTTAACTCAATACACTGCTGAGACAATTTGATTAGGAAAAAATCCTGGAGTTAACAAGAACAAAGGGATTCTAACTGGATTCAGATATTTCCTTCTCCCTCTCTCCTTTTCACTGAGTAATAGCTGTAAAGGAGCTATCTGAGTAGCTCAGACTGGCACAAGAAAGCAATGAAATGTCTGAAGAAGCTAGGTCAATGCACTATACTAAGATTAAATTTTATGAACATAGACTGTGCTGACTGAAAATCTTTTTTTCTTTTCTTTTTCCTCTACTTTGGAATGGCAGCCTTTCCTAGAGTCTGGACTGTGCAACCCCCCAGCAACATCCCAACTCCATGGCAGTATGAGATCTGGCCAAACACTACCTCTACTCCCACGGTATGAGTTTGTGGGAAGAAAACTTGGGCATGTGGGCCAGAAACAAGCCATTGGGTCCTTTAACAGATCTCCTAATTTGGGGGATTGGACGGCTTGGTGCTGTGGAGCTCATTGCAGAGCACATCTAGACGACTGTCTAGAAAAAGTCTACTGACCACAGATGGTAGACCTCAAAATGGAAGAATCAGAAGCAACAAATCTAGCCATATGTTTCAGAAGCATGCTTTGTATATTAGCCTAAGATCTAAGAGTGTGAAAAATGGGGATTTTCACTCAAGGAAAGATAAAGACAGAGCATCTAAAACTGAAAAGGGAACAGAGGTTTAACTAGTCCTATAAAAATGACATATGTAAATTGAAATCCTGAGTGCCATAACCAAAAAAGCCACAGGAACCTGGAAGAGGCAACACCAACAAACATAAGATCAGAGTAACAGAAATACTTAAATGTAGTTAACTAATAATACTTCATAAATAGATTGCACAAGAAAATCTGAAAATTAGTAATGAGTAGAGATGACTGAATATCTTTTTCATATATATATTTATTGTCTGAATAATAATAGCAATCTTAGTGCAGAAGAGGTTTATCCCTTTTGTACTTTTCCCCTACACTTCAAGCGAATTTCAGCTGTGGAAGAATCAATGATTGACTCTTTGTGAATGTTTACACTCATAAAAGACAAGTGATTTCTTAGCAAAGGGGTTGCATATAGAAAGAAAAATAATGGAGAAATTAAAATTTGCCGTTAAACCTATATAGATAGATATTGCCCCTTGTATTATGCATTGAGCTGTATGTCAAATATAAGGTGAAGCAGGATTCAGAATATGTGACAATAATTTCAGAATCATTTGCAGTAAGTCTGAAGTAAACATTTAAAATATATGAACAGCATCAAAATAAGTTTTAAAATGTTCTTATAGGAAGTATTTTTAAAAAGTTGCCTATATTACTATCTGTCAAGAGGCATCAGCTTCAAAGGGGCCAACAATTCACTTGTAAAACTTCTGGCTTAAAGTCTTTTTCTAAAGTTGTCTAAACGTAGAGAGGATTTGTGAGTTGTATACTTGGCAGGAAAAATTCAGTCAAAAAGTCAGCCAAAGACCCCTTGTTCACCCCAGTTCCTCTCACTTTTCCCATTTCTCATTTCACTGATTAGTGCAGGAGTGGAAACCCTGATTTGCTACAGCTTACTGTGATGGAGCTGGTAAATAGCTGTGACACACTAGCTAAAAAGTGTACATAATATAAAAGAATGGCTACCTGTGTCAGCACTAGACAGGTCTAGACAGGTCAAGTCTTCAAAGTAAAGCATTCTGTTTCTGGCTCCTACTTTTAGCTCTAGACATCCATGGCTTAATTCCTGCAGAAAAATAAACAGGGATAGAATTCCATCACTACTTGTGAAAGAGATTTCCCATCTAGAAAATATGATAACAATTTTTAGTAATATTTGCAATGCATTTTGGGGTCACTGCTGCTAGGAACAGGCAGAAAAGTTTCTTCCATTAGAATCAAATATTAAATATTATTTAAGTCAAGGTAATTTTGTCAATACCTTCACCAGCATCAGGATCAGACCCCTTCATGGAAAATTTTATATACCATTTTATGTCTCTGCTATTATTGCACGCCAGGGCCAACTGACATTTTATGGCTGCCACTGTGGGAAATAAATTATTCACTAATTATTATATGAGTGGGTGTAAATATGTTGTACTGTAATGTTATAACATTTAGCACATTACATGTAGTAAGGAGTGGAGCATAGCATGAATTAATTAAACATGCTTCTTTTTGATGGATGCATCCTTCCCTGTACATCAGGCTTGGACAGAGGGCTGAGTGAATGGCAAATTACTGTCATCATCATGGTGCCTAATCATGAAGAAAATGGCTTTCTGATTTCACTAATTTACTTTTCACTCTGTCCCCAAATGACAGTATTAGTTTATCACACCATCTTATTTCTGACATGTTTTCTTCCCTCTGTGGATTAAGCACATTAGTTATGCAACAACTGTCTGAAACTTCTACAGTGGTTGAGTTCAAGATTCAAGATGCTCACTGGGGGTAGGTGAGGAAGACAGAGTATTGATTTTCCACAAGGAATAACTCAAGCAGAATGTCTGTCTTATAGAGAGAGCTTCAGAAAAAGTAATATTTTAAGGGAAAAAGGAAAGGGAAAGGGAAAGGGAAAAGGAAAGATGGAAAGGGAAATCACCAGGATTTTAACCAGACAAATGAGAAATATCTGCATCTTAATTAAGTAGAATGCTCTTTATTCATGCAGGGCCTCCATGTCTCTCTAGATCAAGTTAACTACTGGCAAGCCTTCTCTTTTCTTCCTCAAAATATATTTTTTTTAATCTTGCCTGTCTTCCCCCTACACCCAGCTGACATGTCTTCTCAGCAGGGCTTCCATCTAATGCAATACCTATGTGCTGAGGCTGTCAGAAACTCCTCAGGGATTAGCAAACCACAGGGCTAGACTTTCTTGTAGCACCTAGATAAAATGCCTCAACTCACTGATTTCATTGGGCACTCAACTAACTTCTGCAGTGCTCTCTCCCTTTTTGGGGCAAGTGTGGATTTTGTTTAGAAGGACTAATTTCCATTGCCAGGTAAAATCTAGAGAAAACATTACATCAACGGAATGTAAATACATTCCTGCGACCAGTCAGCTGACATAAAACAGTATTGTTTCAGATTTCCATGGTCCATGACTGGAAAGGAAAAGGACTAGAACAGCCTCCACATGACATGTCAGTTATTTCATTTAATATACTATGAGAATATACCCAACTATTGTCATGATATCGTCATGATGTAAGGCCCTACAGAAAAGAAAATAGAACATTAGCTAAGCCACCATTTCTGAAGTGCAAACACATTTAAATAGTAGCTTCTGTTGAATTAGTAGAGTTTTCTCTCCTCCTTCGTATAGTTATTGTTCTCTCACATTTGATTCACTCCCTCCAACTGGATATCATATCATGTCATACTTAATGCATGATCTGTACCAGATGTTAGCTCTACCTCCAGCAGATAAATGCTTTATTTCTGGGAAAATACTGTTGCAGTACTAGAAGCATTCAAAGTCCCTAAGAAATGCACTTCACAACTCAGAATAAACAATTTTAAGCATAAGGACATAAATACACCATATCCAAAACCCTGATTTTAAATGACTAAAGGCTTTAGTGAGATGCCTACAGGAATGAAGTAACATTTGCAACTTATTTAAAACTATCTTCTCCAACATTTTCTCCAATGTGTTAATGGCTCAGGCAATTTAATTTACATAAATGTACAATGTGGAAAGCACTTCCCTTTGAACAAATGCAGTACTTTTTATGGATATACTAGGGTATATTGCAAGTGCTTCAAATGAAGATGTACAAGGAACATGCTAGTAAGAGTTGATTGAATTCTTTTACTAAATCTCGAACAATTGTGTTTAACTTGAAGGTTTTCATGTTCAAAGAGTTCTACTTTCATCTTTTAAAGCTCTAAAGGCCGTAGTAGAAAAGGCTCAAGCAATGTATCTTTCCTTTTCTTTAACTTAAAGGACAGTGAGAATCATTGCAGACAGAACTTCTTCCTCTAAATATTCCTTTCATCCTTCCCATCTCTATAGACAGAATGTGCATATTTCATCACATTTTCTTCTTAAACTCTTTCACACCTACCAGGAGAAGTCTGTCCTCCTTCAACATATGTTCTACTAACTGAAAAATACTTGCTATATCTAACTAACTTTCGTAACAAAGAAACAAAATACTTGATTTATGAATTATTGATGTCCAGGCACTTCATATTCAAGATTTTATTCCAGTAATCAGCACATGAGCTCATTTTGTAGAAACAACATTTAATTACGTATCACCTATGTAGGCAGTTCATTGACTGTTTTAAATGAGGAAAGAGAGAATGTTTGAGAGACTACTTAATGTACCTCACAGCCTGCTATACATCAGTGTACAACACTGATCAGCCAAGACAGCACATCGGAAGTGATACTGATCCCTTCTGATCAGTGAATTCTGATCTAAGGGTGAAGAAATTTTGGCTGAGGGTTTCAGCACCACATGAGGTACACCTATTGCTATTAATTTAGTAAAGCAGGAAGTCTCACTGCCTTGGACAGATGTGGATATCTCAGGGTTCTCACCTAGAGGATGTAGATAAAATAATATCATGATTTGTTTCTTTTATTCTTTTACTGTTACTATCACAGCAATTTTTACATTTTACTTATGATAAAACTCAACTCCCATAGTCCAAATCACTGTGAACACTGTTACAATTGGAACAGAACTACAAGATCTTGCTGTTTGATTTAACTGAGAGTCCCCACTAATTGACACACAGGTCAACATTTTGAAATTGGCTTATTTACCTCTTTGTCAGCCTTTTTTTGATCAGAATAACATTAAGTTACAGTAAATACAAAACCAGACACTCAGTGATTTTCTAAAGAGTAACACTAGTAGTTGCATTGTTGCCCGGCATACCATTTATTAGTTTAAAAAGTTTGGAAGGTAGTAATAGAAGAAGATGTTTTTCAACTTGACCTGCTGTTTATAATTCCATTAAAAGAAAATTTGAAACAATTTGGGCTCATATTTTTTGTTTGTTCTTTTCTTGTATTAACATTTGCAAGTAAAACACTCACGATAAACTAATTGAGAAAAGCTTAAAATCTCCTATCAGTGTCTGAAGATTTTAGAAGCTGGCCCTAGAAAATGGTATTGGTCTATTGATAAATATCAAGGACATTTTTTCACAGCTCTGCTAAATGCTAAATGCTCCCATTAGCCGCAAGTGTACTATTTTGCAGTCAGAAGGATGCTAACCTTTTAGTTGTATGGGAACAATAATAAATCCATCCTCTTCTAACATGGTTTATCAGTTAGTGATGGTGCTTTAATAAATAACAATGAGCTCTTTATTCAACAGTACATAAAACATAACCAGAATTTTGTTTAATGACTCATAACAGTCATTTCTTATTTTGTCTTTTTTTTTTTTTGGATAATTCCATGACCTATTGTCCCTGCTATCCATAAGTCACTTGTGTGTGATCCTTAAAAAGTCAGATTTATCATCACATCTTTGAAGTACAAAGGATCAGAAGGCTCTTTCCTGATGGGCAGGATCTTTTTTTTCAAGTCAGTACACAATTTTTTAAATGTTTCTCTTGTCCACACATGACCCTCCACATGAGGGTAAGCCAAAGTCATTCTGCTCCGCACACAAAAATTTACCAGTACTCACCATCTAAGGACAGCTCTAAAACAGGTGATCAGGAGGGGAGGGAGATATTTAAGCTTTTTCTTTCAGCGATTTGCCTGGGCTGTTAGATGGTGAGCTCTCAGTATGCTATGAACTAAATACGTCCTGTGCTCAGAATAAGTGATAACAGTGGTATCTCAGACATTGTCCACATCTTTGGCAATTCCTGACTTTTAAAAAGTAATTTCTGCATCAAAAATTTAGATGTCTTTTCTAGAGTGACTAGAAGCTTCAAGTGATACAATACTGAAATATCCGAAAAGCACTTCTTAGCTGAAAGTCACTTTCAGAAAGGTTCCTTCCAGAGGTAATACAAAGGTCAGTAACATTTCCTGGTCTGTGTCGAAATATTTGGGAGTATCAGTTTACCGAGAGACTGATCCCAGGCTCATTTGGGAAAATGAATAGACTTCTTTTGTCTGTGATGTACTTTGGGCAAATAATGCTGATCTATAAAGAGTGTCCACATCAGAAAAATCACATTCAGGAACTGATAATATAGGCTTCAGACTTAAAGAGTCAGAACTGAAGGAAGAAGGTACTTCCTTCTTTCACCTTGAAGAGATCCCTCCAGTTCTGAAAGAGCTGACGTGTTAATAAAAGCACAGAGAAATACGTACTACTTCTGCCCGACATGCTCCTATACCAGCGTGGAGTGCTCAGCCCACCAGCTCTCCATACCCAGTACTGAACCTCATAAAAAAGGGAAGGGCAACGGCCCTAGGACAGGCAAAGGGGTGTTTCTGTCTATTCATTCTCCACTAATCAGTAACTATCTGTTGAAAAGTGGAAGAGGGATGGTCATACTGTTTTTACCCACTTTCTTTGGGGATGAGGAGAGGAATCTAATCTGATCCTATTGATGTTATTGCTAGTGGAAGATACAAGGGAAGAAAATTAGTGAAATGGGCATGTACCCTGGTGTTTTAGAAATCACTGTTCTTGTGTTATCTGATTGCTGAATTCTTCTGGCCTCTCTGCAGCTGTAGTTCTGTATAAAGGCAGCTAAGTTGCGGTGTTATGAGCAAAGGTTTAACAAATAATAGCCCAGAATCTATTTATTTCCATCCGCTAATTCATACATCTTGCTGTTCATATTTACATAAAACAAAATATATTACAATTCAGATGCACATCAACTTAGACAGGCATTCACTCTCCTGAAGGGACAAATTTTCATGGTTTAGTTAAGGACTGGATCTACAGTTTTTTGAAAGCCAATGAAAAGTCTTCCATCCGTTAAGTAAACTCTGTTCCAGACCTTTCAAGGTTTTTTAGTCCTTATCAAAGAGAATTCCAAAATTCATTATTTGAAGACTTTTTTTCAGCAACCACTGCTCTTCTACAATGCCTGAGCAAACAGTCTGTTGACCAGTATTGAAGAGGACAGCATACAAGAAGCCATTTGCAGTCCAAAACTAATAAATGATCATAACCTCACAAATCCCAAGAACGACGCTACATATTGTAGACCTCCACCTCTTACTGGCATATTACCTATAATACAGAATGCTTCTGAAACAACAGCTCGCTTAAATCTCTTTTGCTTTTTTCCCATTTATCCATGACATAAGATGAGGTGTAGAAATATGGACAGCCACTGTCACTAAGCTGCTCATCAGCATAGTCCCTGGGCATAACAGTCAAATAGCTTATATATGGAAGTTCTGTTGCCTGGATAGATTTTCCCTATTTACTGTTTAATTAAGAAGGAAAGAGTAAATACAAACAAAGAAGGAAAAACTGTTATTTTATTAATGAATTTTTAAAAATAAATCCAAGAAACTTGTCGTATGAATTCAAACTGTATTGAGGACCTGCCTGCTGGAAGTTGATACCTTATATTACAGTCATAGATTTGTCTTGGAAAAAAGTGATACAAAACTGCCTCAGAGATAGAACAATTAAAAAAAATCACCGAACTGCCCAAGTTCATACATTTTCAGCTCTCCAACACTGTCAGTTCAATACATGCATCATCCTCCGCAGATGCTATGTTCAACGATTTGGTGTAGCTGCAAATATCCATTCTCCCCCTTCAGTAACACAAAGTATTTGAACATAGGAATGTATACAGCCCCTGCAGACTGACACATTTCAGCTCTGGCCTGAAGTAACTCCGCTCCAAGGAAGCAAACTAGGCTTGTGGCTGCAACCTTGCACTAAGAAACAGGATCAGATTTCTCCCCAGTTCTATCCCACATACTACGTGATCTTGTGGAAGGTACTTTACTGCCCTGTTTCTCCTCTCACTTTATATATTTTCTTAATTAGGCCGTAAACTCAACTAGCCCACTGCCAGCTAAAGTAGGACCTCAATCTTGATCAGGACCATTAATCATAATGCAATGAAATAAGAGATGTTGATAATATTTAATGCCTTTTCTCTCACACCTGCTCACACAGAATATATCCTAACCTATTAGCAATCTCATTTTGTTAGATCCCAAACCAGTAGCATCTTTAACAGTGGAAATGTATCACAGTGCATAGATTTTAAATAATTTGTTCATGCAATAATGAAAATCTTTTTGTCCTTCTTCCCACTATCCAAAGACTTTAATGATTCAATTCATTTTTAATGAAGTCTGACACTTACCAAAAAGATATTCAATATTGCAATTGAAGCTTCCTTTTTTTTTCATCTCATAGTAACAGAATATTATCACCAGGACTTTCAGATTGTTTGACATATTCTGTGTACAAGAGCTCTTTGGAGACAATGTAATGTATTTGCGCTTACTGACTTTTAGCTGACTATTGTGTTTTTCTGAATACACCTTTACATACTTTATCAGGATGCAGGATGCTGTCGGTATTTACTAATGTCATACATTTTTTCTCTTACCAGCTGCATTTGGAGTTTTTTTAATATAAATTCATAGCAATGACAATATGATGACACTAAAGCCACTACAGCTAAGCCTGTGGATGCAATTATATACAGTCAGTCAGGCAGTGGGGTGCTGAGTGCATCAAAATGATGCATCATAGGAGATAAAACTACAAACTTGGATGCTAACAAAACAAGAAATCTGGAATGTGGGAGCTATCTATAGCTGGAAAGAAAGATTTGGAAAAGAAATCTGAAAGAAAAATTTGTGGCTGTGCAACAACAAAAAAAGGAAACTCTAAGGAAGAAAAAGAGAATCACAGGTTAATAATGTACATTCATTGAGGTGCAACTAGCTGTTAGAAAGTTACAAACCACTGAAGAATTCATTTGTGTGTACAAAGGGTTAACTGGGATAGTATAAGGTCCAGACAGTTTGCCACATGTTCAGATTAAACTTTTCATCCAGTGTCCTGAATTTTCCCACTTCCCTTCCCTGCCAAAAAAAGGATGTTAACAGCCCCAGGGTCATTCTCTTGGCCAGCCCCTGAAGAAGCATAAGTAATATCTGCATTATATTCTTACCCCTGCTTTTGGATGATGGTCTGAACAGGAACTCCATTGGTCTGGCGTCTTCAGCACTCTAGCTTATGGTCCAAACATCCAGCAAATCTACTTATGACTCATGTATGCCCTTTTTGAGTTCTTCACCTTCTAACTTGCTAAGACCACTCTTTCACCCCAGAGATTACAGCAAGGGCTCAAACATCCACAACATTTCTTTGTGGTTGAACAAGGGTCCTTGAAACATTATTTGATTGCAGCATGAGGATCATAGCATGGAAAAGTTTGGGAACCAGTATTCCAAACAACACATGGAACCTCAAATTTGGACCATTTTACTCTCTTTGCCTTTTTCCAGTTAACACAAGAAAGAATTTTTTGTAACTGCTTTGGTAGTCATAAGCCTTGCAAAATTCCAGGCTTGGGAAACAAGGCAGAAGTTGTTTCACAAACAGTATGTAGCAAATTAGTTCCTATCTTTCCACAGCTTTGGTAAAAATATTTTGCCTAACAGTACCAGCCCACTATTGATTTGTTACTCTGTTACTCCACTAACCCTACCTTTTTTGTATCCCTGTATACTGGCATAAAGTGGTGTAATATCACTATTCTTATTTTTGTAGCACATTACCCATGTCCTCTATGGGTGTGAAAGATTACAAGAATTAATAGAGAAGCTGGTCCTAGTTTGAATTCCTTCAGCCAGAAAATGTTATTTGTCCAATTGAGTAATGAATTTTAATATAGTAAAACTGCATTTTGCTCATCATTTTACTAATGGTTGCTGTTTTGAACATGAGAAAACCCAAATGCATATGGACAAATACAAGCAAGCTTCCAGTTGCTTAAAACAACTATCTCAGCTGGCATCAGAAAATGAATGGAGCTTTATAAAATAACCTTCTTTTATCTGTAGCTGTACTACAGGGCCCTCTGCCGTGCAGTTCATGGTAATAATGGAATAACATAGCAGGTCACTAAAATTATCCTCCCATTAGTTCTAGCAGTATAAACCGCATAATTGACATGTTAGGTTTTCACTATTGTTTAAAAACCTTTTTAGGTGCAAGTGGCAAGTGGGCATTATTTTCCACTCACTGTGGCTTCCTAACAAGGTCAGACAGATTGCCTAACCTTGTCAGGTGGCAAAGCCATCTGGCTCGATCTTGGTCTGATCTGATTTCTGTTTCATGAACTAAACTCCTCAGTCCCTTGAAAGAAAGACAATAGCCTTTTCAATGGTCTAAGTCCCTTCACCCTTTCTCTGTTTAAATAAAATATGCCTCTTTGGTCTTTTGGTGAGAACGCTTGACCTTGTAAATGTGACCATTCACAGTGCTCTGTAGTGCTGGAATGTGTTTTCATAATACTCGAAGATTTCTTTATATTATCTAAGGCAAATGTTTGTTTATGAAAGTTGAAGTAAAACATTCACATGATCAAAAGAGAAATGAACAAGCACCTGGAATGCACAGTAAAAAGATCCCTCCTCAGAGGAAACTTCTCTTCTTTCAACTACCTTTCTCCTTTCTGAATCTAACTAGGACTGACAAAAACACTTCTCCCACTTAATTTGGAAATTAGAAAAAGAACAGGAACTAAGAAAAAAAATGACAATTAATATCCTAACTAATTTACTCCCTTTCTGTATTTGTGAACTGCTGATGTACTGCTGCTAATGGTTATATTAGTCCATTATAATAGCCTAAGAAAGGACTCTTCTGACCTTTTCCCAGTGCTTAGGGGTATGGTTTCACAGTGCAGCTGAGGAAACCTAACTATTTGCTGTCACTGAAAGGGACAGACCTCTTCCTTCTTCTCTGCTTCTGCCTCCTCATCTGCCTACCCACAGCTGTGTCACCCTTGCACTAGCTCTGGTGCTTTCCTGGAGTATTCACTGAACTGATTCAATTCGTCAGCCAAGCAGGAAAGTATTTGCCTTTTCTTTACCAGTTTTTTTCTACCGCTTATGTGAGCTGAATCATTATAGTGGGGGGCCTCTGAACACCGGAGTAAATATAAGGGAAACAGGCGGGACACATAGCAAGCAGAAAAAGAGGCAGAAGAAAGCACTGGAGGACAGGACAGAAATATGGTGGGAGATGAAGCTATGGGGTGTCAGACTTGCTGTTCTGCAATGTGCAAGGACAGCAGAGAGTGACTGCTGCAGCTGAAGGAAAGGCCAACCCTTCTGCCCGCTTCCCTGGAATTAGCTCCCACCCTTCACCAAGCCTGAGCTTTCCTTCTGCAGTGGCAGTGGCTGTAAGGCACATCCCGAGCAAGTGGCTGGGTCAGTTGCCGCACCTCCAGCAATGTGTTGCTGAAGACGGTTGCCTCCTTTGCGTCTGCCTAGAGCTAGCCATGTTCAGCAGCTTCTGCATGCATCAGGATCTCACAGAGGAAAGGCTTAGTACTGTACACATTAACAACATCTGATGGAGACATACCAAAGGCATGCTTTGACCAAGAATGCTCTGCCTTGGCTAAAACAGTAATTTGATGGGTTTGAAATTCCAGAAAACTGTCAGGATCTTCCTGCTATGAACAAACACAACTTGCTACAGACTTAAATAGAGTCTTTCCTTTATTCAAACAGCTTGTATGCAACTGTGGAACTTGCTTCCCTACTGAAACTTCACCATCTATTAGCATTTCCAGTGCGAACTCATGGTTTTTCTTTTCCACTTTAAAATATTGCTCTGTCTGGACATTCAATCAATCCACAGAAATTCTTCCTCTCTTTTTTATAGTCCTCCACCCTTTTTTTCCACAGTTAGGGCCAATTAAAAGCCTGACCTAGAAGAAAGTACTTAACTACCATTGAGTCTGAATAGCTTCTCACTTCGAATCGCCATTAAGCTTCTTAATAAGGCATTGTATGTAAAATTAACCCCAGTCTGAATATCTTAAAAGGTGTAGGCACTTTTCAATATCATAAATTAAAGCAAATAAAATTTACTTTCTCTGATATGGGTATTTTATGGGATTGGCATTATTAACATCAAGCAGCTATCTAAATGATCAAACTACATACCAATGGTTTAAGCAATGGATTTTTTCTTTTGTGTTCTGTTAATATCAAATACATTCAATTTATTCACTGAAATACAATTCTGATATTCCAAGCGCTTCAGATTCAATCTGTATTAAATAAAAATCTTACTTCATAACATGACTAAATTGTGGTCTTTGAACAATGGATGTGCAGTGTTTTGAAATGACTGTCCAGTGTTGACAATTGCTAAGGCTGAGGAATGCAACTGGAAGAAGACTAAAGGTAATCATGTGCTCTTCCTACTGTTTCTTCACCTGAAATTTATAAGAAGCCCCCACTGGAATAGTATCTGCAAGCTTCAAAACAGAGTCTCCACATTATCTTATCAGATAAGGAAAAGCTATTACTTCCTATAATATAGATAACTTTCACTCAGACAAACTAAAGTCCAGGTCTTCCACTTTGGTACCCAAATGGAATCTTGATGCAGAAGTATTTTTTGTAGCTTTATTTTTTTCAAACTTTTCAAATTAACAGAACTTGGGCAGCCAAGCACAGTGGATAGAGCAATAACCCAACAAGATCAATGTCTGGTTTTGTTTGCTCATCCAAGGAGTGAGCGTAGGAAACCCAGAGGGACATGATGTTTAAATCACTGTCACCAATCAGAAGGAAAGAACACAGTAACCTTTTGTGAATTAAATGAGAAATGTCCACAAACAAATATTCTAGGAGACAGTGAACACTCAGACCTGCTATTGCCCTTGAAGTTAGGAGGAGGCTTTTATGGATGTTTCAGAGAGAAGGATTGAGACTGCTATCTTTCCAGGAGAACGAGAGGAACACTAATAATTTCTACTGCTCGTTCTCCCAGGGAAAAGCATCCCACAGGACAGAGAGGGCAAAGGCTTGCACACAAAACGTGGACGTTTTATCTATTTAGAGGTCACAAGTGTGCAGTTGTCTTTGCTTCCTCTGGATGAAAGTTACTTTGTTTTAGACAAGAAAACACAGTTGGTATTTGAAATCAGAGCACTGACTGAGTGTTTTGAAAGTATAACACATGCCTTTGTAGCAGAAAATTGCAGAGAAGTTCCATCCAACTCTTATGCTGCCGATTGCAAGCTTTTGTGTCCAAGACGTATCTAATACAGTTTTGTACCATACCTAGCACAAATACGATATGTCAACCTCTAGGTGCCAATGCAGTATAATGATTTAATAACAGAAGACAATTATGTTTCTATTTTATTGACAATAGTATCAAAGTATTCTAGTATGCTGTCATGTGTAGTTTTAAATTAAGCCTCATCATAAAATCAGGTAAGAGTAGCAAAAGCTCTCACAGTTTAACCCTCTTAGAAGCAGCTGCAGCAAAGGGTTTGGATTAATGCAGTTGCTGACTACTGATTCAATTAAATGCTGTATTTTCAAATGAAATTAGCAATTAAAAGCCAGGGAATTATCTTTTCTTGGTTATTTCTAATTAAATCTTTCTTCAGTTATTATGAACATACAAGTCAGAATACCTTATTGACTCAGAGGTTCCCCTGATTTAGTATCTTGCATCTGCTTCAAGCAAGGCACAAGGAATTGTTGTACATGTTCACAAGATAGTTTGCCAGCAAATAGAGTTCCTTACTTTCTTAGGTTAAAAGTTAGCTAATAATCTGATGGGTGAGGTTTTATAAAATTTCTGAAACTTGAAGAGTTGAGTAAATGCTACACTATTGTAAATTTGGGCATTCTCCATACGAGTCTCCCTTCTTTTTCTAATGCTATAAATTTCTTCCTCCAATGGTGTCTGTGGTAAGGATTTCCACAAACATTGCCTCTATTCAAAAGGACAATTTTAAAATTGCCCTTGCACTTATACTGAATATCTCTTCGGCCTTGCGTTAATAGAGAAATTAATAAAATTCCTGATTTACCTTTACATTATCCTTCATTATTTATGCCTTTTGATCAGCTCTACTGCAAACGATAATTTAACTGTACTTATTCTGTAGCTGCTTTTGGTGGCAATGTAGGCAAAACATAAAGCTGTCTCACTGAGCAGCTTTAATTTAGCCCAGTACATGTTGCTTGTACACAGTTGTGGGAACCTGGACAATTCCTACTTTATGAAGAGTAGAGGAAAAAAACATTCCTGATATATGAACCATTATGTCAGCCTTAAGTCTAACAGATCTTTGAGAAGACAGAGAAATCAAGGAAGCTTAAAAAAGCTCATCAATGAGTCTTTATAATGCTTTTTGTGTCAGCAGAGAAAAATGACTTCACGCACAATCTGACTATTTATGGCACTCAAAGTGGGAGCCATAGTTCAGTGGAATGACACTTCTGAGCCCAAAGTGCCAAATTTCCATCTTGTTACTATGGAAAAATGTCCTGCTGTTCTGATACTGTGATTTATCTAAGACATTCAAGGGTTAAAGAGCTATTTCTGCTTGGCGCATGGGCCCCGTTAAACTATCAATTGGAAGTCTTAGAATTTGCTGAATGATGCAGCCTAGAACATCAAAGATTAGCCACAGAGCTAGATGTTGGATCTATTTTTCTGTGGGCATCTTTAGGGTTTTTTTTTACTAACTCCTGTTGGCAAAGACAGTCAAAAAAGCAGTGAGCACTGACAGAAGAGTTATGTGGGTGGCTCCTGCCTTGATCTGCTCGGTCTAAATAAAACACATCACTTTAGGTAATTGAGTTGCACTTTGTAACCACAAAGTCTGATGTATCTGCTACTAAAGAGGGAAGTGTAGGCAGGGTTACAGACTCCCTTGTGAGCTCCTATTGATCTCAGGGGATGTTATGAAGTGTACATCCTATCTCTGTGGATGCCAGAGACTGCCCAACTGTGATCTTCAGACCACAAATATTTAATGGGCACATAATAAATAGTCTATGGCTCATCTGCAGAGTCATATTACCTTTCATTTTAAAAGTCTCATGATGGTGACAGTGATGGTGGTTTCTGCAAGAAACATCCAGGGCTGACTGTAGTCCCTTGATCCAATGACCTGCTTTTCTAAAGCTTCTTGGGTTAAGTTCTTCTCTTAGTTTAACCTCCTACTCTCAACACCAATGATTTCTAAGGGATTGGTGACACTTGTAAAGAACAAACTAGATTCATTCTCTTTCTGCTTGGATGTTCTTTGAGATGCATTTACTGAGAGCTCAGCATGGACAGCTATTACTGGAAAAAACCCTTTTCCTTTCCTTCACATTAAAAGAAGTCCCCCTAAAATAACTTGGTGATTTCTGTGTCACATAAATTACGAGATAGAATTATAGAATAATTTATATTGAAAGGGACCTCTGCAGGTTATCTAGTACAACCCCCTGAAACATAAGCATCATATCAGGTGTTTGCAGTGTTTCTGCACAGAACTGGAATGCCCTAGTGTAAGAACTTTGTAGCCTGTTCCATGCTTCCTACACAATTAAGTGTCAATGTATAACAGAGACTGAACAGAACAATGTATAGTGAAGTGAGTTTTGAAAGTTTTTAGTTTTCTGGAGACAGTCATAATAAATGGCTTAGTTCTATGAATGGTTATTTTTATGACATGATTTATGCACTTAAAGGAAGTTTTCTATGTTTTAAAATAAAATCTATCCCAACACAGGCATGAATCAGAATTCTTCTCATTAAAAAGACAGCTGTATCTAAAATGTCATTACAAATGTATTTGCTGTCAACTTCCTTCTTTTGATGGGGAAAAGAGAGAGACAGAGGTAATATATTAAAGTTCCTACTTCTGGCTAGATTATTATTAATTTTTAACAAGTACTATTTAATTGCATCTTTACGAATTTACCACAGTTATTGGTCACAGTAATCAAAACAGTTCCTAAAGCAATTTGAAGTATTATACTCCTGTAAGTCTGTATTTGTTTTGCAATGTTTTCTTTATAAATAATATGCATTAGGTTAGAACATTATCCGCATTAGCCTAAGGGACTGTTGAAAAGCAGTAGTTATATGAAAGATTGAATTTCAGCTTTTCAGGTCCTATTATGCTAGGTAATTAAATGAGAACTTCTGCTAATTGTACTGCATCAAAGACTGACAATGGCTAGGAAGAAATGGCATGTTCCATTCATTAAGCAAGGATAATATGCTTGTTACGACCAAATAATCCATCATGATCACAGAATGATCTGAATATTGTTTATCTGTGTGCCACAGTAATGAAACTTCGTACTTTCATATTGCTCTTGAGTACCAGATGCATTGGGGGGGGGAGGAAGCCTACCTTGTGCCCTGTTTTTTCCCTCTGGCACGATGCAGGCAGCCCTGGCTGATGCACCAGAGGGCACTGCTCGCACTGCAAAGGCACTCACCCACATTTGGCTCTGCGAGCACCCAGCTGGAAAACTCCCCTTCATCCAAAACCTTAGAACAAAACTCACTCACTACTTTGAGCTTAAACCAACCCTAATAGGCAAAAAAGACTTTTTAAGAAAATGATGAAAGATGTTTATCTTAACCCCTGCTCAGATGCTGTCACTTCTGTTATCATTGTCAGAGAATATGGTATTAATGTAACTATTCACATGTACAGTTACAACAGATCTGGTATGTCTAATACAGCTTTAGAGTCTAATAATTGTTACCACGTGTTTAAAGTAATGGTGGAACTGAGCCTAAGTGTCAAGGGGTTCACCTGGATTAGCAATTTATCCTGGACACAGCACTTTGAAGTAGCTATCCTTTTTCAAAATGCAACCTGCAACAGATGTGCCTGAGTGTTTCAAAGACTTAACTTGAAGCAAAACAAAACATCCTGCAGTAAAGTGACAAACACCTTTCAAATGTGTTATATCTGACAATATTTGTGTCCTTAGTACATCTATATTAAGACAATTAATTCACACTGCAGAAAATATACTAAATAGAGTTGTTTATGATATATATATTTGAAGCTTCTCAAGATACCTTGATTTGTTGTATTTTATATACATAAATGTAAAGGAAGCAATAAGAGGGATCAGAAAAACTTGTGGATGAGTTGTTCCAAATGTTACTCATATACAGAACTGCTACAAGGTATACACATGAAAAACACTATATAAGACATAGGCATTACTGGTTTATAGACCCCTATTGCAATAGAATCCAGAAATCATAATTAGTCCTGGACCCCATTGTTTCAGTGAGTGCCCAGCTTTATGAAAGAAGGGAATCCTTCCCAAGAGTATGCAGTCTCAGGTTACAGTAAGCTATAATACTTGGATAAAACAAAGAAATAAGGAAAGAAACTGAGAAAAATGCTGCCAGAGATTTCAGCAAGTGTTTGTGATATGAAAACAAATAATTAGCCATAGCTCTGTTCAAGTTCTGCTCAGTTTTGCTTTTCACAAATGATCAAGTTATATTTGCATATGTTCCTGGAACCTAATAGTTTCAAATGTTACTGGTAATTTGAGTTTTTACTAGAAGTATGGAGCTCATGAAAAACTGACTCTTCTGAGTTATCACAAGCTTGTCATCCAAAATAAAGTCACACAGAATCATTATTTATGTATAAAACCACTGGTATTTGCTTCAAGAATCGATACAGGATTTGTGGATGCTAAAAATGTGGACGGGTTCAAAAACAATTAGAAAAATCCAGGGGAGTGAAATCCATCAAGCATTATCAAAGACAATGATACAATTGTTGGTTCAGGAATTCCCTGAGCCTCAAATCTTTAGAGCTTGGGAAAGGAGTAAGTACCACTGCACACTTGCCCTCCTCTTGTAGCCTTCCCAAGAAGTTTTTGGTCACTGCCAGAAACAAGCTAGGTGAACCTTTGGTCTGACTCTGTACAGCTATTCTATAATAAAGATTCTTAGAACATTGAGAAAAAGACAGGACTGTTCAAAAACTTTGATTATTGAACACTTTGGAAAAGCTTTTACATGAACATAGAGTAATTTTTTATAAAAGCACAGAAAACTAAACTCTTCATCTAGCTAATAGCATGACTTTTCTAAAGCTTATGTCTCAGGTAAGGCCTTTGGAGCCAGAAATTCAAATATTGAAAAGACTCATAGATCCTTATACATTCTTTATCAAATGTCCCATTTTAAATGACATACCATTCACCTTGAAATTGCTTTCTTGGACTTGTTTCTCTAAAGCTTCCTGATCCACTACATATTTTGCAAAGGCAGGAATGAGACAAGAGATACTTCCCTTACTTTACCAAACCATCTGTGAATAGAATTAGACAATATGTAAAAATACTGTTACTCACCTGGCATTTCATCTCCATTGTTACTGAAATTCATCTCACTTCTGTAGCAGCGTTAAAAGGTAGGAGGGGAGGCAGCATACTCGCTCCCCGTGACATCAGTGATTTGAATATCTACTATTCTTTTCAATGGACTCTGCTAGATTTTGAGGTGTGCTCTTTGGGTCAAAAAAGAAACCTCCTCCCCAGCTCTGAAGGATACACACTTGCGCCCACCCAAATTTCTGACCCATGCAATCATGAGTGTAACTGGGAAAGATCACAGAGACTCAGCCAAGTTATGGCATCTTATGATCCTAAGTTCTTGTTAAACAAATTAGTTAACCCAAAAGATGACAGCTCTAGGCACTATAATAGAAAAATAAACACAAAATATGCTGAATATAAACCCATGCCATGCTGTCTGCATGTAGCACAAAGGAACAAATCTAAGAGATTATATCTCTATTTCAAGGAGAAATGCTCATGCTGAAGTATAATAAAATCACCTTAAATGGCAATACGTCCAGCTACAAAACAAAGCATGGAAGAAAGAAGAGGGATGATAACATATCCAGGTACAAGGATGGGATAAAATTGAATCCTGACCATTCTTCCACTCTATTCCTTAACATGGCCTCAGATCATTGGCAGAATTTGGGGCCCACCCCCCTCCTTTTCTTCCTGTTGAGACTTTGTATACATGCAGCAACACAGAATGCAGTTTCAGTATGGACACTTGCAGTAAACGAGCCATGATTGCATCCCAAGGATTTAAAAAGAAATGCTAAATTTATATTAAATCAACTGAGTTAAGAAAAAAACAATTATGAATAAATTGCAGACAATACGTGAGCAGAAAGAGAGGCATACATTAAATAAGAAAACTATTTATTCACTGAGTCCTATTAATTTTAAAGAATGCTAGAATATATACATTGCTTTTTTCCTCTGCATGCCCATGCACTTTACAGAAGCTATTAGGTATCATTATCCCATTATACATATACGGACATTGAGGAATAGAGTAGGTGACTTGTTTAAGGTCACACTGAAAGGCAGAGTCATTTGTATGATATAGTGCCAAGGACAACAATACATGGCAAGTAAAAACAGAGAACAAGTTAAATGGGCCTTCAAGTAGTAAGACACAGTCAGTGTTAAATGATCATACCCAAAAATAGTCGCGTGTATCAAGGCCGATATACATTTTTGGGGTAAATTACATAGCAGTGGTCAAAGACTAGTTTTCATTATAGACTGATTAAAATCAAGATTACAGGCTGTAATGTCTATTATACTCACTTATGCCAGGAGTGTTAAATTGCTGGCAACACCACAGCCCCAGTGTCTGCCCTTCTAAAGTCCTATCAGATTATTCCTTCTGACATACTTTTGCTTCCAGTCCCATCTTTGGTCTCGTTAGTACGTTTTTGATTTTGTTACAGAAAGTCTACATTGCACATAATTTGTCCATTTTTCCCCTTAAAATAAACACATTTGCACACTAAGAAAAATGTGTAAAATTTTGTACTTCAAGCATTTTCCATTTTATGATGAATGTTATACATTTCCATGTTTAGTATAAGACAACACCATAGCTTTTTTTCTTATCCAACAAAAGAATATGAAATTGGATAGCTGTAAGTGCCTACTGTAACATTCAATCACCTATTTAACATGTAGACTCCTCAAAGTGTATGACCACGTTTTCATCTGATAAATGCTGGTGAGGTATGTTTGCCATACAGAACTTCTGTATGGATGCAGTAGGTGCACCTGCAAAATACAAGTTGTTCAAAAGATCTCAGTGCCTACATACAGGCTGGTGAGTTCCCCTATCAGTTGCTATTTGCACATGGCAATATGTGCTTTGATTGATGGGGTTTTCTTGCTGCTTTAATTTTTCAGCTTTGGGTCAGTGAATTGGCACATGACCTCAACATTGCTGTTCCCAAAATCTGAAGTGGAGGTTGCAACAGACCTTGAGGTAGGTCCAGCTCCAGCCCAAAGTACATTGCAGGCTCCTTTCAAAAATTGTAGGACGCTGAGTGACCCTAAGAAGGCAAATTTAGCCCACTGTCACCATCTATTTGTTTCTGAGGAGATTCCATATTTCCTTACAGGAAATATATGCAGGCAATACACTGCATGTAAGACCAAAAACTTCAGCTGTGCATGTTCTAAGTCACACATGTAAGAGCCCACGAAGACATCAAAATTTGAGATATAAACTCTTGAGATTCCCTCATATAAATCAAATTATGTAACTATATTAAAAGTATCTGTTCATGAAATACTTATTACAATTGAAAAACAACAAAATTATGACAAAATCTATGCAAAATTAAGTTATACACTATTCAGCATTCCTTGCATTCAGAACAAACACCTTGACACATCATTACGACGACGTGCTAAGTCTAAGCTAAAGTTAATGGTAAAATCCACTGGAAAAAAAAAATTAACCATTTCTCCTCACTCACATTATTAACCCTTTGAAAAGGGTTAAACTTCCATAAACTTCAATGAGAATAGAACTGATTTCTTAGGACTAAACTCAAATCCATTCATCTTATACAGCTTCTGCAAACTAACCTACTTGACCTCAGTAGGATAATTTGAGGAGTATCATAATAATCAACATGAATAAAATGGCAGAATCTAACTTTAAACAGACAAAACCACTCTGTATCAATAACATATCATACAAAACAAATTTTAGGATTAGATATAATTTAACATATAAAGAACACCTTTGTTCACATGTTCACAGGCAGAATTTGAACAACATCAAAGACTGGTAATGGCATTTTCTGTATTTTTTGCATCTTAATGTTACATTTTCCTTTTTTAGGTTTCCTTTTCAGCTTCCTTTTCCCCTTGCCTTCAGATATACCCTTCCTCTATTTTTATGTTTGCTATTAAATATATTGTTGTTTTAAATCCTTCACAGCATCCCCTATTTTTATTATAAATGAATTAATAAATATGTTAAGCTAGTTTCTTCGAATTTGAGTACGACTTGCATATCTAACTCCTTCAGGTTCCTTTGAAAATGCCAACCTAAACAAATCATCTTAGGCATAGCTTCTATTGAAAATTCTGGTACCTAAAAAATTGCATCCAGCTGCATCCACTGCAAGAAATCAAACTGCAAAGGCATAAAGATAGCTGATAGCAAAATCTATTCTGTTCAGATTTTTATACCATGTTTATCACCCTGTTATCTGACTTCTATTTCTTATCTATGAAAGTCTTTGCCAATGGATTCTACACATAATACCCAAAACCTTTTTCTGAGCATTTTATTTTACACAAATAACATTATATACATTGCAATTTGGATTTGACAATAGGACATACCCTACTTGCTGGTATTTCCAAATTATCTCATATTCTCTCTAATTCACATTAAATTGAAATTTTCTTCACAATTCAAAGAAAAGATGATAAATGTTGGTAGTTTATGAATAACAATAGAATGTTTTTTGGTCCCTTGGTAAGGAATGCCATTTATCCTGATTGTACCTGCTTTACCTTATAAATCAGATAAATTGTATACACACATTATCTACAAATCCAAGTGCAGACAGGGCATAAATGTTTGTTAGCTCCTGCATTCTACTGTTGGCTGCAGGATTCTTATATTTAAGCTCATCTAACAAGTATCTGTAGTGTCTAGCAGAATTCATGATCACAGTAGAAGAGACATGTCACACAAAAATGTTGCACATTTTTGAATGAGTTTTTCATTGAGAAAAGCTTTTTTATTTTACAGTCTTATGAAGGAAAACTGTCTTAGAATTACATCCATATGAAATACTCTTTTTGCTTTTTCCAGATTTGAATTAGCTGCTACTGACAATAAAATCATGTAGACCATGACAATGCAAAACATACTACAGATAAATTTCCCTTCAGTTCCTCATTAGGATTCTATACTTTAAGGTAGTCTTTTCTGATTTGGCTTATTACACTGGGAATAATGCCCCACATATCGGGTTTTTTTAGTATCAGTCAAAGTAAGTTTTACTCATTTTACTTCGGAAAATACCTAAAGAAGAGTGCTCACTCCTGTTTCAGTATCTGGCTACAGATCTCACCAATTTAGTCAATTAGCCAACGAAAAGGGCCCAGCTGTGAGTATTTGCCTGAAGGGTCAGGGCCTAACTTCTCGGGATAAAAGCAGCAGGTTGCAAGCAAAATCATTGCTTTCAAGCAATGTTTTGTTAAGGAATAGTGGGTTTTACACCCTATTTAGGTGATTCTTGTGCTTAGTACTTCTTATTGAATAAAATATACCTTGCTACTTTATACCACAGCTCTAGCAAAAATTATGTTAAGTGTTGGACTATGCATACTTGCTTTTTTGGCCAGAAGGAGGAGAAAGAGATACCAGCCAAAGTCATCCATGACTCCCAGATGAGAGCATCAAATTAAATGAGTGGGAATAAAAATATGGCCTGAGAATTACATTTGGAAGAAGGAACTGAAGATTCCTACAGAAGGAAGGGAAAGAGAGGATGAGGAGGAAGAAGCAGTGACCGGGCTGGAGATGGGCAAAATCCAGGTGGGTCCATCTTTTCAGCTTAGAGGTTGTAATGCCTTAAGCAACGTGATTAAAACCTGCTATGTTTTTCACCCTCTCTCCTGAGGGAAGCATATATGTGCAACGAAGGGTCCTGTTCTAGTAGGGCTCTCTTCTTGTTTGCTATTTTAAATACATGTTGCTTCAGCCAACGCTTGAGAAAGCAAGGCTGAAGAAACGAGGTCGTGATGGTCCCTCACTTCTGTGCGGGCTTTCCTCGCGCCCCGAGGCCGGGCCCTTCGCCCAAGCGCGCCCCTCCTGACCTCTGCGCTTCACCCCGACCTGGCCAAGCGGCACCGGCGCCCTGAGGCGGGAGGGACTCAGCCCTTCTCCCGCCATTTGAGCTCGGCAGCCGTCTTTCCCCCTCGGCAGCCCCGGCGCCCTGGCGGGGGGGGGGGGCCTCACCTCGTCGGCCTTCTCCTGCGGGGGCTCCGCGCGAGGGGACGGACACCAGGTCCCGGTCTCCGCCTCGCCCGCTCGGCGACAGGCGGGTGCGCGGGCGGGGTCCCCACAGCCGCTGCCTGGGGGGCGGCTTCCCCTCAGGGCGCGCGCGCCCCCCTCCGCTGCAGGCGGCCGTTGAGGGGGGGGCTGCCCCCCCCCCCCCCCCCCCGCGCGAGCTCCAACGGTCGCCAGCGCGAGCCCAACGGCCGCCGGGGGGGGGCGAGGGGGAGGGCCGGCCGCGGGTGCCCGCGCGGGTGCTCGTGGGGGTTTCCCCCTGATTGGAGCGCGTCCTCGTTCATCCCCCAGGTTACCGCCTCCGCCGGGCGATGGGGCTTCGCCTCCCCCCTCCGAGAAAAGTCTCCGCGCGCCTCCGCCGCCGGCCCCGAGATAAAGGCAGGGGAAGCGCAGCCGGCCGGAGCGGCGGCCGAGGGCGCTGCGGGTCGGGCGGCCGCGGGCAGCCCCGGCCCCTGCGGCTCCCCCCGCGCTCGGGGACCTTCCCCGCCCCGCGCTCGCCCGCTTCAAAAGTTTTGCCCGGGGAGCGCGGCGGTGGCGGCGCTCCTGTCAGCCCCGCGCCGCCGGCCCGCCCCCGCCGGCGCTAGGGCAGGGCGGGCAGGGGGCGAGGGCGGGCGGGCCGGCCCGGAGCCGGCATGGCGAGCGGCGCGCCTCGGCGCTGAGCGGGCTGCGCCCCGCGGGGAGCTGTGCGTGCGAGGCGCGGCCATGGCGCGGGCGGCCGGCGGCGGCAGCTAGCGGCGCGGCGGCGGCGGCGGAGCCTCGCGGAGCGGCGCCCGGGACGCGGCGCCGTGTGCTCGGCATGGCGGGGGCCGGCGGCGCGGCTGTCAGCCTGCTCCTCGGAGCGCTGCTCTGCAGAGGTAAGCGGCAGGCACTTGCCGCCGGCGGCGCCGCGCGGGGCGGGAGCCTCCCCGGTCTGCTGGGGCCGAGAGTGGAGGCACCAGTTGATCCGCAGACTGGCCCGGCTGCGCTGCAGCCGCTCGGGCACTGACTGAAGCTCCCTCCCGAGCGAGCTTCATGTTTTCCCCCGTAGCAGCGTGTGAACGAAACGACTTCTTCCTCCTTCTTTTCCCCCTTGTCTCTCTTTTTTTTTAATCCTCTCCCTGTCTCTGCTGTTCTAAAATTTCTAATTCCCCTCATGCTTGTTTGTTTAGAGACCTTGCAAGTTTGCTTTTGACTGATAGGAGAAAACGGGGAAAGTTTCCGTTCTTTTTGCCTCAAGATGTATTTGCAAATAATAGTGTTAATTATTGCATTGTAATGCTGGGGTCTTCTCTATGGGAGAGTGTCCCTGTTTGGGACAGAGTTTGTGGAGGGGTGAAAAGACTGCAAGAAGCACTAGTGATACAGTGACAGTGTTCGGATTATGGAATAACCTTCTTCAGCTGATGCTGGAGTTGGGTTTCTGCCCGTTCTCCCGCCCCGTTGCTGCACGTACCCGCACCGGGCGCGATGCTCGTGGTCCCGCCGCGGGGAGGAGCAGGTCGGTGTCAGCGCAGAGGCGTTTGAGCGATCTGATGATCTTCCCGTTACTGAGCTGGTGGGATCGCGGAGCTCCTGGCAAAGGCAAATCTGCTCTGGAGCCATACAGGGATGCGAGTTGTGGTATGTGCGTGATCCAAACAGGGTTTTTTTGTGCAGAATTGTAGGTGACTGCCATGTCTCGACGCTTCCCAGTTCCTGCTCAGACCATGGTAGCTGTGGATGTTATTTTATAAAAACAGCTGCCCCCTTCCTCTTTGGGGAGGGAACCTTTAAAACCCTCAGTAATTCTGTTGTTGCCATCCCTAACAACAGAAAATCATTTTGCTTTTTAGCCTGTTGGTATTAGTGGTGCTGTTTGACTGACATAAGAAGATTACTAGTGAAAGACCCTTCGTTGTTTAGTTTGTTCCAATCCAGTCCTGCCAACCCCTTCCCCAGGGTAGCTGATTGTAGAGGCAGCCAGGAGATATACAGAAGTACCTCCAGAGTGAAGCGAAGGCCAAATCTGCGGCCATTCGTAGAGGGACTTTTCCCAGATTGGTAGGGAAAACAAAGTGCCTGGCAGAAAATTGCATGGCCTGCTTAATGCCAGTCATTTTGATATAGTACATTAAAATTAATGGACATCCCAGTGACTCAACATGCTGTAAAAGTGCTGATGGGAGGAATTTAAAATATGGGATTCTGTTTTGATTGCTGCAGTCTGGAGGTGAGAATTATATTAGCCTCCTGCTCACCTTCAGAGACTGCAGGAGACCCAGACTTGTAAAGAGGGTCTGGCTTTCTTCTAGAGCAGTACATCTCTCCTGCTACGCTGCTTTGACAGTCACAAATGCATCTTCTCAAATTAGCATTTGCATTAGACTTAATAGAGTTAGGCACCAACATGTGGACATTTTCTATCTGAAAACAATTTTATAAGAGAAACCTGTAGGTTACACTTGTTAAAAGTGGGAGAAAGTGCTACACCAAGAGGTTATAAACAACCAGACCTTGTTAAGCCATTTATCTCTGCTGGAACCTGGGTCAATGTTGACTAAACTATGCTCTAAAAAAGTCAGTAGTGGTGCCAGAGCTAGCCGCTACCAGCAGCAGCTGCTGAGAGGTTCTGGGCTGTGTTCTTTGAGAATAAAAGAGGAAAAAAATACTAGCTTCCTGCAGAGAAGTAAAGCAAAGCTTCTGAGCAAGAAACTTGCCTCTCAGCATTGTTTTGCACAGTACAATTTAGAAAAGAGCCAGTTAATTAAACTTATTAAATAAGGTGTTTGTATGGTTTTCTTGTGAGGCCTTAACAAGTGTTTCATTTGCTCTCCTCTTGTGTATTTGCACTTTTTGTTGGCATGTTAGGATAGTGATTGTTCTTGAGAGCTAAAGTCCAACTAAATGAAAGTCACTTTCTAGTTCACAAGCAAAAAGGTTTGTAAATCTGCTGAGAAACTTACTATTATAGACAAGTTGTCATTTGTTATTTAAAGAACTATATTTACTTCTCTGAACTCATTAGCATCTCCTATCAGGCCTGAATTTCTAAGAAAATTCTCCTGAAATGTTGCCTTAGGCTTCAGTGTGGCATTATACTGTGGTTATTATCTGGCTAATAATGTTAATTCATTCAATCTCAAGAAAGAAGCTTGGCATTTGATTTAAGCCATGCCTCTAGTCAGACCAAATTGTATAAAAAAGTCAGCATGCAAAAGTGCTTCTGCATTTAGGTACATGCACATGCTTTACATACTAATTACTGGATGTCTGTGTTCTAGGTGGCACATATGTGTGTAAAATTGTATTTTGCATAAGTAAATCCCAAGTATATATACATATTCCTTTCAGGAAATGAGCTGTCTTCAGCGAAGTGCTAATGCATGTGCTTAAATCTCTTTATAGCCAATAGGAGGTATTCATGAGCCTGAAGTTAGGTGTCTGCTTAATTGTTTTCCTGAATCAGAGCATTAAGTGTGAAGGCAAGTGTGCAGATTTATTTTACTATATAATAGATAACCGGGAAGTCTCAGTTTCAGATTTGCTGTGAGCTAGAACAAGAATTGTAGAAACTGGAAATACAGAACGTAGTAAGTCCTAAAAATGAAGTCAAGGATGCATGACCACAGTATAGATTCATTTGCAGCAGAAATAGGCACGTACAAAGAAATACTGAACATGAACAGCAGTCAAATGTGCATGGAACTACCTGAATTCTAGGCACTCATAACAGTGTTTGTACAAAAATGTATATGCAGTTGTGCATCCAGAGGTTGGCATAGCAGCTGCTTTGGTTCTGCGCTCATTTATACCACAATTGTTTGATATAAGTCCTCATTTTAGTTAGTGGTCTCAGAACTGACTGAGGATCTTTATTTTGAATATCATTTCATTCCAGTTTTAGACTTGTCACACAGTGAAATTTTTATAACTTATTTTGGAGGTTCAATAGCATGGTATACCTTAATGTTATGAAAAATATCCTGGATTTTCTATTTCTTAATTTCATCCCATTAGTGCTACTAAAAACACAGTAGGGACTTGCGTTATGTTTAATTATAATAGCATAGAGTTTTATAAGTGGATAATGTCTTTTGCATATAACTTTCAAAATGGAAATAGTACTATTAATATCCTAATTTATCTTGTTTTCATATTTTGTAGTAGATGTTAAAGTTTGGACACCATACTTACCTAGCGAAGTATGTAGCCATTGCTATATTGTAAATGGCTGTTCAAACATGCTTCTAAATGCACATCTGTGTGACAGAAGTGATTACAAGTATGACATGTTTTGTAATGCATAATATGTGCCTGGCTCTTGATCTGTGTAACTAAGTATTCATATGAAACAAGGTAATAAATAGCACACTATTAAGCTTACTTAAATTGTTTAATATTAGTAAGTATTGATAAAATGTTTGAGAAGAAAGGATAGGGATTTGTTTTGAGATTTGGGATTTGGTGGGGCTTTTTTTGGTTGGTATCAGCAGAAGTGATAGGTCAGCACCACTGAAAAACTGGCTTGTAATGAATAGCTAGAAACTCTATGAATAATGATAAATTTGCTAGAAGCGCTGGCATACAGACTTTCTTATGGTAGGGTTTTCAAGGAAATGCCCCATTGCAGTGAGAGGAGCCGTTCACATGTCTGAGCTGTTTATAACTGCCGTTAGGGCCACGTTGTACTTCAAGGCAGTTAGTCTAAGGCAAATGGACTAAGGAAAGGTTCAAATCTTCAGCATATAATCATGCAACTGAAGAAGAGTCAGATTTGTTGCGCTGTATTCTAGTTTTCTTCGTCTGTGGTAAACCCTTTGATTGAGGGGAATTTGCTCACACGCTGCATGCCAATTAGTGCTGCCACACGGAGATTTTGGCAGTGGTTCACATCTAACAGGCTACACTAGATGTGTCCTGGCTATTGAGTGAAGGAAAAAACATGATGAAAGATGTGAAAGCAAAATAGCAACAAGTTGAGAGAACGTGGAAGAAATGTGTAGAGAGAGTAATTGAAAATAGCCTAATAAGGATACTAGGAAGCTAAACTGATGATATAAGACAGAGAAGGCAAGCAAATATTGTGGGTGACTTATGAAAATAAGATTAATCCCTCAGTTTGAAGGAAACACATACTAGGTAGATTCGATGCTGAAGAGGAATGCCCTTTGAGTGAAAGGGAAGCTGCGTGGCAGGAATCGGATCTGGCCTCTAGTGCCAGGGATGTCTGTCTGAGTTTTGGTGAGTCATTTCCCTCTTACTCCTGATCTGTCTTATCTGCTGACATTGTAGTTTCCTTGGTGGAAGACTTGATCCTTGCTTTGCCACTTTGTCCAGTGGGACCTTTTTATTTTTTATCATCTAAACACTACTGCGATACAAATACAGGTAATATTCTGTGATGCTGTAAGGTGTTAACTCAAGGTGTTTTACTGAAATGTGAGTGATACCTCCTTCATAGTGATGTGCAATAACTTACTGGCCAGCCAACTTGCCTTATCTGGTTCAAACTCTGTTGTCCTGGCTTGCTCTTACAGGCCTGTGTCCTTTATATTTTATTCAGTCTTCCTACAGACTCAGTACCCTAGAAAAAACAGTTTCGCAGTGTTCAGCTCTTCAGACAGTTGTACTGTTTTGTGTTCTGTGGACTGGCTCAGGCTCTAGTGACAGATGTGACCCCTTTGAAACGGGGACGGACAAATGGTGCATTGAAAGTTCATAGCTTCTGCAGTCTCCTCACTTAGAGGTATCTGCTAAAAGCCTGCGGATGCATCTAGCTTTGGAAGTAATTTTACTCCAGTAGTGCCTGTGTCTGTTTTAGTTAGTAAATGGAAATACTCTCTTTATCTATTTGTGTGCATTTTTTTGGGTCAATACACAGCCTCAGGTCATCATTTTTCTTTTCAACTGTACCTAGTGGAATGACCCAGTGAATCTACTCTTCTATTTTCTTTGCTATTCTAAAGCATATTCATCTGTTGAGTTTGAATTCCATAAACAAAGTGTCATCCCCATCACTAAAATTACAGGCATCTTTGCACTACTGGTCAATTAGCTGAACTTTTCTTTAGGGAAGTACATCTTGAATAAGTGGTTCTTTGCCACTGTGCTTAAGAAATGTGCTAATGTCTCACTATTGCATCACTGACATCTTGGGTCAGTAACTTTGTGCTCAGAGACAATGTTTTCTGGCACTTCTTTTGCTTGAATAACACAGATCATGCTAATCACAGCTCCACTGTCATTATCGAAAGTACTGTGCAGTTTCAGCAGCTTGACAAATGTAAACAGCTAGACAAGCCTTCTTAAGTGGACACTTCTTTTATTATATACTGCAGTAACAATTTAATCTGATTTTAGCATCCACTAGTGTTAAAGTGTCACGTGTAAGGTCAAGCACCCTTTTTGTTAATTGTTTCTTCTAGTGTAACATTTTCCACTTTCTTCTACAACTGTTATAAAAGATTCAATTTTGTACAAGGACAGTGTGAAACTTGTAGAATTTTTATCATAAATTCAGCAACTAAGAGAGTGGAGTCTTGTGCATTAGTTTCTGTTGGGACCAGAATTTGTGCAGTCAGTACTTTTTTGTTGTACGTGTTGCTCTTTAAGGATCCCCAGACCTGCCGCAGTGGGAGGCTGAGAATTGTTAAGTGAGTTGGCCTTTTCAATAATTCTAGGCAAACACTTAAGTCAGCGAACAGTGGTTAGGAATTTGACACTTATATGAAAACCTTGAAGTTAAATAAATAAGAATGCAAAGGGGGGATGAGAGTTTGCTCAGTTATGAAAACAGACTTCTACAAAAATGTTTATACGTTTGGATGGAACAAATCCTTAATGGTCTCCTGAGCGCACATAAAAGCTATTTTTACTGTGCATTAAGAGGAAGTCTTAAGTAAATAAAAGGTATGCAGAAATCCCAAGATATTGGTGTAACAGAGGGGTTGGTCTGCTAGTTTTTGCTGTTTGTTAACTGTAACATGGAATCATGGAGTTCAGAGGCTGAAAAATATCTACCAGTGCATCTGACATTGTATTACTTAGGTAATCGCTGTATTTTCCCCCTTGATTTAAAATTTTTCAACTGATCAGTGTTTTGTTTGGAAATATTTCTGAAACTGATATAATTTACAAAATTGAATGGGAAAAATAGTTAAACAATTTACTTTTTTATTGTACTTTCATCTAAATGAATTTTACTTTATTTTTCATTCAGGTAGCTATATTTCACTTCAAATGATCATTTTGACTTCCACTGAATGTATTCAAATATGGACTGGTAATAGCATATATACTGTGTAGAACATATCATTAGTATTTTTAATACGTTGTTTCAATATTACAAAAGTGAACCATCTCGGTATGATTACTGTGAAAAGATTTGTTGTTCCAAATAACCTTTGAGATGAATTCTGATTTTGCATAACAATTTAATTCCTTCTTCTGCCTTAGAATGAAGGAAGACTTCAAAACTTTAGCATTTCTGTCCTGTTGAAATTGCACTTTACAGCCAGCTGTATTGCCTGAGGGTGCAATTCCTCACCAGTTTAAGGCAATGTAAATTGGTGCTGCCAGGTTTCTGGTTCTTGCTCTCTCCCAAGCTGAGCAACCCTGCCCAGGCCACTTGATTTGCCCGTTCTCCTTTTGCGCCAGCAGTGGCCTGTCTCCAATTCCTCTATAAACTGCTTCAAGGAGATAAAACACATTAAAAAAAAAAAAAAAAAAACCAAAACCCTCACTTGTAGGAGGGTAAGTTTATATCACCTTGGGATCAACTGACTGCTTGTATAAGCAAAAGAGGATGGGCCCAAGTGGGGGAGGGACAGCTTAAACAATTATGGCCCTGCAGCCTAACGCTTGGGGCGGTATGGCTTTAATTTGTTCATGTGACAGCATAGTAAGAAGAGATTGTTTGCGGAGCTGTTTAGGTTATACGTTCAGTGCAGGATATTAAACACAGAGAACATGAGAGGCACTTGGAAGCACTATACAACTTTGATTTCTGTATCGGGCATTTTCTTTCCTCTTGTTGATTCTATGTCTTTTTTTTAAAGTGCATATATTAAAATATCTCCATATTCTCATTCAGATAAATATAACTTTTAATGCTTAAGTTAAAGTTGTTTTCCTGAAATAAAACTAAAAATATTAACTTTCATGCACTGTTACTACAAACAGGACTAGGAGCATTGCTTGATGTTATAATGGCCATTAAAAGACTTTGGTTTTAGTTTCTTATGAGCTCTCCAAGCATTAACTGTTTCAGCTAAAATATTCCATGCCAAGCATCTGCTTCTGATTGAATAGTTTTCTTTTTTCAGAACTTCAGTCAAGAGCTCAGTGGTTTACAAGAGCAAAGCTGGGGGTGGGGGGTGGGGGGGCACTACTTCCAGGGCTGTTGGAGCATGTTTGTGTGCACTCATTTTCAGTGTTTCCTCACATGGTGTTGTGTATTTGCTGGTGGAGAATGTAATTGTGCCCTATCAGTCACTAATCTTTTAAACCTGGTTTATTTTTGCAAGACCTGAGTTTTTCTTTTTAATTTCATATCTCTGTAGAAAGAGCTAGAATGTTTGTTTGCACTCTGCAGAATCAAATGACTTATCACTCTGCTGACATGAAATAAGGAGAAGCAAATACAATAAATAACTACTGTGGAGAAGGTAATACAGTATTGACTTCCCAGTGCCTGTTAATTTTCACTGATCAAAACATCAGGGAAGACAGACTGAATATGGTTGCCCCTTATTGAGGCTGGACTACTGCTTGTATTAGCCTGTAAACTCTGGAGCGTTCCTGTTTTGCACTAGACTTATTTAAAAACTCCCCCAAAAGCAAATTGTATTTAGTCAGACTTCCTAGCAGCTCTAGGTTGTCACTCCTCAAATGTTTCTGCACTTTCAATGGTTAGATCAATTTGGAATTTCCTCTGTACCTGCTCTGCTCTTCTAGTTGGTGCTCTGCTTGATACTTGATGTTGCTTTTCACAGCTCCTGGTGTGCAATGGCAGACTTGTTAGATGGAAAAGATGCTTTTCTTTGCAGCTGTAATACGGGATTCAGACTTGAGTCATACAGCAGCTATGAGTATGGGGAATATGAGCTATGGGGAGCATGACTAGAAAGGGTTCCAAATTTTGTGGGGGCAGCATCTGTGGCATAAAATGCTTGCTCAATGAATTTCCATGTGAGACACTTTGCACAAGTTGTGGCGTTAATAGCCAAAGAGAGCTGCAAATGCCCAATGCAAGTTAAAGCCTGTGCCTCTTGTAAAAGCTGGTATGATGCCACCTGAGTTGCTCTTTATTCTTGACTGGTCTTTTGTGAGTCTGTCTTGCTATGTCTTTTGAGTCTCACTGCTTTGGGTGATAAAACTTTTTTTTTTAAAAAAGCTTCAATTAGCAAAGTGACTCTAATACCGAAGTGTTCTCCATGTTGATTTTCAAAGGTGTTCACAAACACTCTCTTTTATGAGAAGACACTATTGAGCTGATGCTGCTTTTAATGCCTTTGTGCTTATCCAGTTCATCCTACTGACAACTTCAGAAGGAAATCTATTAATAGATTTCAGAAATAGGGAGCTCTCTTCCCGAGCTGATGCCCTCTTGCCACCCCCTCTTGGAGGGAAAAGGGACTTTTTGCATGAAGAACAAGAAATTGTGGGCAGGATCCCTTGTTTCCTTTATTTCTTCTGACTGAAGTGCAAATGTGAATGCTTCGGTGACCCCTCTCTGGTTTAATTTGCTGATCTGTGAAAGGGGTGTGACTATAGCACTTACTTACCTTTTTGTTATCATAATGTGGGTAGAAAAAATATTTTCTTCTTTGAGGTGGAATTGCTCATTCTTTTTACAGTAACATCTGCAGCTGATTAGATAGTAATGTGAGTTATTACTGTTTCAGTTTTACCCAGGAAAAAAAGCCTTGATCTGAGATCAGTGTCACGTAATGGCACTCAGCAATTCACTGGAGCTGCTCATTAGCCTATGGAATCAGTCCAAAAAAGATGACTAATATATCATGCTTTGGAACATTAGTAAAATGGTAGAAGGAATTTTTCTAGTTGTGCATGGCAGTGCGAACCAGTCTCTTCTCCCTGCAGCCTCACAAGCAGTCTGTGGCTGAAAGGAGGGTGTTGCTTGTGAAAGACAAATGTGGTGATCTGGTCTGGAAACACCTACAGTGCAGTGTCCATCTGGAAGGTCTTATTTTGTTAAACTTAAGCAGTTATTCAGGGAACTGCAGATTCATGGCACTGCCTTGGTTATTTCGTGGATGAAATTTGTATGTCACTATATTTTGGGCTGGAAGCTTCACAGGTCCTCAAAGCTTTAGGCTTCCATGGAAATTTTGTCTGAATTTTGAAAACACATTTTAAATTAGCCGTAGTGACGAAACTGTGGCACTTTAACTGGAAGTATCAGGTGATGTTTAAACATGATCATGTAGTGCTATAATGTCAGAACAGGTTTGAGGTAAAAATCATGCCTTTAGGCAGTATTGCTCAGGAGAGTCCCAATATGCAAATAGCATATTTGAAGAGTAACTTGCATTGATTTTGTTTTAGTTCTGTTTGGGAAGGGGGAAAAATTGCTTTCATAATTAGCAGTGTTCTATAAAGCTGGGGTCGAATCTACAGTTCTGTTTGTATATAAAATTTTGGATCCTGACCTAGACCCTGGAATGAATCTCTTACCTTTGGCAATGTTCTGAATTTTTTTATATTGTGTGGCTCCTGTACCTACTCTCTTCATTTATCATTTAATAAGAGTGTGTCAGATTGAATCCCTGGGGTCACCAGTGCTTATTAGTTTCTCATGGCTTCTTGTAATTCATTATTGTGTGCCTGTGGACTCCTCGTGCATAAGGAACTGCCAAGACACTGGCATAAACTGTTAGGTGGTCAAGTTCTAGCTCTTCTGTAATGAATGATGTGTTTCATGAGTGAAATCTTGGCTCTACTTACTTCAATAAGAGTTTTGCCATTCATCACCATTTCAGCCCACATATGTATTGGTCTGTATATCTACCAATTCATGGCTGCTTGCTGAAGCATCCTCACTCTACCTCATTTTGCCATGCAATTTGTCTTCCTATTAAAGGGAACATATTGGATGAAGAGGACATTCTTAGTGCTATTCACAGGCAGAGGACAATTTTGTATGAATTCTTCTTTTACAGCATTTACATATTCACTTGCTGGAAGAGGGGACCTAGTTCAGGTGCCAAATAAAATTTGGCACTGCTAATTGTACTGTCAGAGTTGAAGTGATTTTGGAAGTCAGTCTCCCCCCCGCCCCCCCACTTGTCTGCATTTATAAACAGTAGGTGCAATTTAAAAATTGCTGTTTCTGTATACTTAAGGGGAAAATGTTTTAAACACTGTATTTGAGTTCATGTATTCACATAACTTTAAATACATTTAATCCATATTACATGGCTGTTACAAGCAAAGGAGTTTAAAAATATTTATGCTTGCTTATTACTTTGGGATGGAAACAAAAAAGTAACCAGTGTTTTGAGTTATGCCATCCCACGTTTTGTGATAGCCCTGCATAGAGTTTTAGGTGGCACAGAAAGAAGCTCAGATACTTTGGAAGTTTTGTGAGCAGAGCAGTTGCTCATTTTATCTATTGTTTCACTGAATAATACGTAGTTTGTGTAGTGCTTTCTGTCTTCATCTAACCCTCACTGCTTCTGAATGTTAGCCTTACTTTCTACCCTGTACAGCTGAGGGATATGAGACAAGAGTGAAAGGACAATATTTTCACTAGTAGTCTACAGAATCTAGATGCTTTAGCTCTTAGAGTTGTGTTTGGGGGTTGAAGATTGCTTAACTTTTGGAGTGTCAATTGTGTTGCACCCATCACAGTCGTTGGTGATCTGGTCAATAGTCCCTGTTGTTCAGCAGTGTGAGTCATCTGACCAAATGCAGATCTATGCTTTAGAGTGAGGTGGCTTGCTCTCAGGATTTCATCTGAGTGTTGCTTGCATCTTCACTCACTACAGTGGGAGCAACAACTCATCCACACATGGACGTTTGCATTATAGCATCATAAATGTAGGTGAGATTAATTCAACCTGTAGACTTATTTTTCAAAGAGCAGATGTGCCTGTAATCTCTGTTAAGTGGTTAGCACTTGGAAAACCATCCAATTAGCCCAGATTCATATGCGAGCTTAGGTGTCTAAGTTAAGATCCTAATTACTCTGTTCCTTTAGTCACTGGAGAGAGAGAAATGCTTCCAGAGGGTCATTCAGATTGATATGAATTTGTCTGACCACATTTCAGATTTTACTTCCTCTTAACTGAAAATGAAATCAAACAGTGTGAGCTTTAAGGAAACTGTTCTGAAGAAGCAGAAAATATAGACCACATGGAATACTCAGAATATGAAGACCCAGCGAAGAAATCTTTCTTCATTGGAAAAACTAACTCTAGTGGGTTTACTAAGCAACACTTCAAAGCAGTTTAAGGAGATGAAAAGTCTGTGGTCTAATTCATTGCATATGTGATATTTTCTAATGGCACAGTGTTATATCAAAAAAGAAGTCAGGGAAGTGTAGTAAAATGGGTTCATTTTTTGGTCTGAACTGATAGTTTATAAGATGATTTTAGTCACAAGTTTTCATCAGACCTGTTGTAGGTATCTGTATATCAGAAAATCGCATCCAGATTACAATTGTTCACCACCTTTCATTATAATACCCTTATTTAAAAAAAAAAAAAAAAGTGACTTTCTCAAGCTGTAACAGCTTTAGCTGAAGTTTTCCGTTTTGCATTTTTTCTGGCTTATTTGGGAAAGTTCAGTGAAGTGGTTCAGTTGTTTCCAAGAACAAAGCCAGCTAGAAATCCAGAGTTCTAGCCAGCCAGAAGTGTTTCGGTAAACAGCACCAGTTGGGTTAAATCTTGTGATTTTTTCACTGTTGGAGGAAAAGATAGATGATGTTTTCCTTAATCTCCTTTTCTGCAGTGGTGGTGATATATGAGTGCCAGCATTCATTTTTAATAAGCAAGATTCATGACTGCAGATAACTCCTGCAAACATGTTCCTGTTTTATTCCAGCATTAAAAAGACAAGTAAAAGCAGGGCTAAAAATGTTTTTTTTCAGTGTGTTTTTATGCCATATAGCTTTCGAGCTAATTCCATTGAAAAATCTATTCAAAGTTGCCAGAGGTCTATGTCTGAAAGTTGGGTTTAGTCTGTTCTAAACACGGACATGAAAGAGTGTGTGTGGCAGGTGAACTGGCTGGAAACCTTGTCTCTGTGGAGTGTGCTGCATCTCAGATGCAGGAACCCATGTACAGATTTTGCCAGGTATGTTCCTCTTAACTTTCATAAGTCACCATGGGCCCAGCTTCCAGGGCAAAGGCTGTGCAGCCACAGAGGCTGTCTCACTGGTTCTCAAAACGCCTCCTTCCCCTATTCCATTTCATGCAGAAAAGGAGGACACAATCTCATGGGGTGACAAGGGTTAAGGAACAGGTGGTTATCTATAGGAGCGCTGTCTCATTTTGTACCCAGGATGGATAGCTTTCTGGGAATAAATTCTTTTTTGTACTGAAGGAGATTACTGCCTGTGGACTTGTGCTTCATTTGTTGCAGAAGTTGGAAGGTGTGTAGATGCCTTAGTATGAGTTTAACTTCAGAATCTGTATGGAGAGGAACTTGGCATTTTTGAGTATAAACAGCCTCTGTGGCTGTCACTGTTTTTCATACTCAATGTTGGTGACAGCATCCTAGAACACATTTTTAATAGCACCTCAAAGACCACGTGGTTGTCCTCATGAGGCAAGTGCAAAGTACAGAAAGAAGACGGAGGATGTCTGGTTCAGAGCATCTGATGTTATCTCTCAAACTTCCCTTGGCAATTGGTACTCCATTTTCTGAATCCTTTTGTTATTTACTTAGCCAGATGTGCTGGATAAGCTTGCAGGTTAACCTGTGTATCATGGAAGAAGTAGAAACTGTAGAAAGAGAAAGATGGTTAAAACAGTTTAGTAAGACTCTGGAAAGCTAGATTCTGTTCTTGCCCCTGACACAGAGTTAGTATTATGCTTGAAAGTTGCTTATTTTTATATTATGTTCTCAGTTTTTTCATAGGTGTCTCTAAAGATAGCAAGAGATTTGCTGTGAACTTGCACAAATACTGTATTCTTTAGAAAATCATGCCAAAGGTTTTCTAAATTAGGCATCTGTATTAGCAACTGTACTCTCAGAGGCATCTGCTAATTTTGCTGTACTGCAGGTCACCCTCCTGCAATAAAAAAATCCTGTTCTTGGAGGGCATTGTGGGGAAAAAAGTAGTATTTGTGAAGTGCTCTGTGTAGTACTGTGACAAGCAGCATAAAAAACTTATCAGGATATTAATAATTCAGTACAACACTTACATATTGTGTCTTGAGTTAGTACATAGGGTCATACATAACAATAAGGAAATGGTGAGCAGCTGTCCATTTCATCAGCATTAAGGCAGAAGTTCTTTGGAAGAAATAATACGTCATTAAAGGCTGCATCTTAATGCATATGTATGTGGGGATGAATTAAGTTTAAGTGTGGATTTCCTTATTACTTTTTTAGTGCTTGACTTGGCAAACTTAACATTCTTTTTTGTGAGGGAGCCTTCTGGCTCATTGTAGGCTATTCCTGCTGCTTTTAATATCCTTTGAGATTGATTCATGGAGTGCCAACATCTTGAGCTGTGGAAGGAGAGTAAGAAGCCTGAAGAAAGTCCCTGGGTATGTGGGAATGGATTTGAACTTGGATTCTTTCAGTGACACTTTGTGCTGAAAGAAACATCTTGTGGTTCAAAGAACCTTTCTTTACCTGACTGGGGGAAATCCATTAATGCAATCACTTCCATTTTGTTTAGAAACTGACAGTGTCAGCAAAGAATGTAAAGAGAGCATTTGGCTATGATTTATTGGAGGGATATCTTAGGGAACGTAGAGGGCTTTGTCGGGTAACTTTTGAACTTATCTGTGTGTAATAACTACTTTGAGAAGATTTCTGTGGGCAGGTGAACTTAACACTTTTGTATTATCGTCATTCAAGAGGTGAACGTCCTGGTGTTGGATAGGCCAGAGTGTGTTTACTCCTCATCAAAGGAGAGTGAAGTTGTGAGGAAGGAGGAGAAAATGCAAGTTCAGTGGAAGTATTTCAGACTGCTTGGCGCATCTGCAGGGAATGGAGGTGGACCTGCAACACAGATGGATGCGAGCGGTGCGTATTTTGGAAGTTTACCAGTCGCAGAGGTACTGGAAAGGAGAGCCTATGACTGTGCTTGGCTTCGTTTCACAGCCCTTTGAACAGAGTGCAGGAAAAAAGAAAACCAAACATACGTTTCCCTATAAACTGGTTAAAGGTAGCCCTGCTTCTGGCTTGCTGCATGTGCTCCTCTGAGTTGTTTCAGAAGTATCTGATTTAAGAACGCTTTTATAAGATGTTTTTAGTAGCTTTCAGCTGAGATAAAGCAGCGGAAACTGTACACACATGATAGATTTTTTTTATTTGCCTCTTACCTGTGTCACTTTATTGACCTGCAGGAGAGGTAGTAATGGCTCCTTAGGGGCATATCCTGAGAAGCTGGGATTGAATGGAACTGGATCCTATGGCAGCAGAGATAGCAAAGCTGCAACTTAAAGCTTCATCTTGCCAAGATCAGTGAACTTGGTATTGGACTTGACCTGGAAGCATTCTTGTCTGTCCATTGATGATAGCAGACAGTATATCAGACAAGTTTCAGATACTGTGGAATCCGTTAAAGTGTTTTACCACTATCAGGGAATGCAGGCTTAACATATTCAAGGTCAAGAATGGTGCTGACCTGTGGGCTTGATAAGGAAGTGGTCAAGATTAGAAATTAGGAGTGATTCTTATAATCTGATGCATTTTTTAGCTTTACCTTTAAGCTTTTTTATTCTTTTCTTTAGGCTCCTACAAGAAAAAGCAGTTGGTTCCTTTAAGAGCTGGCTAGGTAAATACTCTGGCAAATTAAGCTATTAAGAGTGAAGTAGAGAGAATCTATTTACAGATTTTAAATGTGGTGGTTAATGTTTTGAAAATGGCCTTGTCTGCTGTTTATGTTGTTATAAAAAGAAATTCGTGGGGTGTCTTTCCAAAGAAGCGGAAGAAAAAGATAGCAAGGATTTATGCAAAACAAAGCAAAACTAACCCCAAATTCAGCAGAGATTGGATGCACCATGTCATATTATAAAACCCTGACTGAGATCTGGGATTTTAATACAGACGGTGAACCCAGAAGCTGTGCTTCAGTCAAGTCTGGAGGATGCTCTTCAAGGCACATGGGACCCTGCCTGCTGTGTGCATTCAACAGCTCTGTATATCACCAGAACCAGTATCGGGCAGCTTAATCTGCTGCTATTCCTGCTCAGACTGCCCACATCCAAATTATAAGCAGATCTGCAAACATGCTGTGCTAGACCTGTCCTCAAGAACTGTGTAGACAGTCAGTGAGCTAGCTTTCTGATACAAAGGTAGATCCCCTGATTCCTGCGATAGGTACCGGGTGTGAGTTTGGGTTCTGGCCAGGTGGTTGTTGTCAGGGCAAGATTTATTTGCTCTTGTATTATACTTTGCTTGTTTTTTAAATGTGACCATTGCATTGGCCAAGTTCCCATGGTAGATTTTTCTTATGTACCTAATTCATTCTCATTCTCAATGAAACAGAACAATCCATTTAGGATACCACACTAAAAACTGTAGCTCATTGTGTTCTTGTGGTGTATGACATCAGTAGAATGCCACAAGTTAATTACATTCTTAATTACAGCTTTATATTGAATTAGGGATCTATTATACATAGAATAATTGAAAACCTGCTGAGATCACGTCTGGTAATGTCTAATTGTATCCCATGATTTTTTTTCCCTAAACTTTAAATAAAAACTGGTATTTCACTTAGCATGGTTTTAATTAATTGACAAGAGAAATGTAATTAGAGCTGAGGCAATGGACCAACTACCTTAAAATAATCACTTGGAAATTAATCACATTTTGGGAAACAATTAACAGTTTCCAGAGTAGCAGCTGTTCTGCTGTGTTTCTGGAGAAACCTCTAGCAGGCCTTTTTTGGAGAAAGGACTTAGAAGAAAGAGATTTGAATGTTCAGAGGTATTCAGTGTGTCCTTTCAACCTAAGGAAACTTGATATCCTTGCAGCTTCAGGCATCAGTGACCTAAGAATAGTATAGGAATAGAACTAAGGACTGTGTTTTGTCCTGAGTATTGAGAAGGACAGGGCATGGCGGTATTGTGCCAAGAGTAGAAGAGGTGGCTGGTGGCCTGAAGGGCTAAGCTGTTTTTTTTCCCAGCTTTCCTTGACTTCAGTGGTGTTATCTGCTGCTTTCCAATAGTGGAAGACTTTCACCACAGCATCAGCAAGTGCAGGTTGTGACTTGGACTTCTTGATCTTTCTGCCCTTGTTTGATGAAATCCTACCAACCCATGTGGATGTGGCATAAGTTTTATGGAAGCAGTCTTTGCCATCCACCATCCAAAGAGCACTACTTCAGGGAACATGGAAACATGTTATTTCCTTTTTCATTCTTTCTGAAAGTGTTAGCCCACTTCTGTTCTTAATATCAGGACCAAGTAGTCAGCTAAAGTAGGGAGGATCTGGTAGTGAGAATGGTGATCAACTAGTGGGCCAGCGCACTGGTCATCGCTGCTTTTGTTCAACAGAATTTTCTGTGTGATCATAAGCAGAGCTCTGGATTTTAAGGAACATGTCTGAGAGAGAATTCAGTGCTGGGCTGCTGAGGAGCTTAGGAAATGCTACTGAAGTGCCTTCAGTGACAATTTCATAGGCTGACATCTAACAGAAGGTTTTAGTCCATCCCTCTTTCTTACTTCCTTTTTGTAGAAGCTTTGAAAATCTTTTTTGGAAAGGATTGTGATATTTTTCTATTGATATTTTTCTAAAGAGTCACAGCCTTTTCATTTCAATCAACCTGCAACAAAGCTTTAATTACATGGTGAAAAATAATTTCACTTTGATTGCTGTTTGCAGAAGGATTTATTTATTTTGGGATGTGCAGTTATCATATTTGCTGTATGTTGCCTGAATTAGAGGATCTGACTTTTTTCCTCTTGGTATCTTCAAAATTAATGTGGAAGTGTTTGGATCTGTCTGTACATAAATATGCATGTAGTTGGTTTATAAACGGAGAGCATATGCAAGGATAAAAATGCTGTGTGAGAGCAGGTTTAAGAGATCTCACTGTACTTGGACACAAGCAGAAAAATGCTGGGTACATCAGCTGAAAACTGGCTGGCAGCCATAGCATACAGAATGGAGGGAATGTTTGCCTAAAAGACTAGATTGTGTCAGGCGTGACTAAGCAGGAATTTTAGCTAAAGTGTGTTAGCAAATTGAATGCTTAGAGGAAAATGAGAACGTTCAAGGTCTTATCTTTGTTCACTTGAGACTGGACTTGATATTTAATATAAAAATCAATGGTAAAAAAGTTTTGTGTGTTTCTGGATTTTAGGGGTGCTTATATAAGTGACTGCTGAATATTTTGCTATGGCCATATTGAAATTTCTTTTGGAATATGCATGCTTTTTAACAGCCTTGTTAATGGAGTTTTTGGGTGTCTGTACATTGCAGATCCTCTGCTCTGTTTTGAATCTGCAGGGATATGAGAATCACCACATCTGGCAGCAGACTGCAAAGTGATGGGTTCATGGAGTAAGTTTCCGAGCAGGTCAGAGAGTCTAGAGCTGAGAGTGTTAGAGACTTCCTCTTCTTGGTGTAGGACCTTTCATGTGTTTAAGACAGGCCAAAATAGTATTTTTTTTTTCTTTTCTCTCTTCAAATTTTTCTCATTTCTTGGGAAATCTGTGGGTGTTTTATTTCTCTTAACATGAAAAACATTTTCTCCCAGGTCTTTAGCAGTTAAATTGTGCTCATGTTGAACAGGTGAGAACCCCGGTTGTAAAAATGTTTCTGAAAAGCTGTCTCTTAATTAGTAAAGAAGATAGCGTACCTTTCTGAAATACGACCCTGTCCACTTGATTTCTTATTCACATTTTTGACTCTTTAAATTTTGCTTTTAATGTTCTCTTTCATTACTCTTCACATGTTATACTTACTGAGTATGTAGGCAAATTGCTAAACAAATAATATTAATGTTTCTATAAATCTGATTAGGCTCAGCAAGTGAAACATTACTGCTCCGGCAAGGTTCTGGGAACATCTGGAATGTAGAAAACACTGAGGGCTGCTGGAGGGCTCACAGACTAGCTAAGCAGTAATTCTTCTACTGCTTTATTTTACCTATTTCTGGGAATATGGGAAAAGAGGATTTAGCAGTGAGGCAGGCGTGAAAGTGTGGTTAAGCTATTAGAGCTAGGGACCATTACCTGTCACAGCCAGTGAATTCAGCCTAGCCTACAGTGAACAATCTCCATTGTGTCACAAGAAAGAGCTGTGGTAGAGCTGCACAGCTTGGATCTGTGCGAGGAATAGCGCTGGAACAGAATAGCAGGAGTCAGCTGGTGGGAAACAATGCTAAGAACATTATGGAGAGCCTACCTGTGGGACTCCCTTCTCCAGAAAATGCTCATCTTGTTTTCTAAAGTCAGGAAATATATTGCAGGAATGTTGATTATTCAGAAAGCATGAGTTACAAACCCAGGAAACACAGCATTAAGGTTAAATTTATATCCAGGGTGCTTGCACAGAAATCATATTGTGATAATTGTGCGAACAAGAGGAGGACATAGCAGGCCAGATTTGTGAATTCGACAATTGGTGAATTTTTCCTGACAAGTGATTTCTCAAGGATTCCTGACTCCTGAAGACTGTAGGAGCGGGCACATGGAATGAACCGACAATAATGGGAAACAGTCTTTCTCCTCATCTCCCTCTGGTTTTGCTGAAGCCTCCCCTTTTTCAGTGATAACAGTAAATGAAGCATGAGTGTGACAGCAGCCAGGTGTCAGCACATGGCAGAAGGTTTTAATTCTGCTTTTAGAAACTGGATAAGTGGTGTGCTAATACCAGCTAACGTAAGTGCAACCTCCCTTCTCAGTTGGACAGCTTGAGTGAAGATCACAGCACTGCCATGTTGTAGCGTTTTGTGTTGGAGAGCTTGTTAAAGCTCTAATTGTTACAGCTGTCTCAGTATAATACTGAGACAGTATTTTACAATCTATTTGATTATTTGCAATGATGGAGAAACTAGATAGCAGTAATTCTCTGAAGCTTTTTGCCTCTATCGTGGACGTTTTCCCCCTGCTGTGCTCGTACTCTGACACTGTTCTGAATCTGTTCAGGATTCACAGATGCTGTTCTCTTCCAACCACCCCTCCCATTTCAACCTCAGAAGCTGTACTTCTGAGCAATCAACAGGTTATGCATTTAGCTGCTTCCTCTCTGAGATTCCTTAACTTCTTCAGGTGCCTTGCAGCCGCAAAGTATGCTGTAACTTGTACCCAGTGCAAGCTTACAATGCTGTAGTATATGCTTTCTGGTGGTTAGTGAAGAGTGAATGTATAGACATCTTCTGGTTTCAGTGAAGAAATTCAAACCAGAATGCCTCTGCATTCTGCACAGAAATGGACTGAAATTGGTGTTTTAACATTAATTAAAGTACTGCTTTTTAGCTTTGTTTTCCATTCTCTGCGGAATTTAACCCCTTCTACTGTTCAACAAAACTTTCTGCTTGCATTTAAGTGTAATCCTCTGTAGTGCAGGGGAAGATTTTTCTTCTGTGCCTTTTTTTAGGTATGGAATTACTGTGAGTCATTTTAGAGATTAGTGCTGAAAAGAAGTGACTGTCTTTCACTGTGAGATCTTCTGTTTATGGAAGGTGGGGATTTCTACACTAGGATATGCCAATTACAGATGAGCCTGAGATAGTCATCTGACACATCTTTGGCATTGAGAGATATTAGTCAGAGGCTGGATTTGCACAGGATAGTGCTCTTTTGAACAGATCCAAAAACTGGATCTAAAAGGCTGGACTATTGCTGTGTTGGATGGGTGCAAAGAAGAACATGCTGCACTTTAGACTGAATTAGAGTTTATATAATACAGGACAAAGCTGTGACAGTACACTCGGAAGCGGTCTTCATGAGTCCTTTGCCAGGCTGCTGTTTGCCAGCTGAATTTAGTCCTCTGCTTCCCCTGATCAATGAATAGATTTCCCTCAGATCCTCTTTTATTTTTTGGTTTCCTCTCCAGCGTTTTTCCTGTGGAAGATGAAATCCATCACAGGGACTTAGATTTATTAACTGCTGCCTGAGTTGCTTTGCGTGATGTCAGGGGAGGAGAGAAACTGATTGTATCCTTAGAACTGGCTTAACAAAAAGGCTTTGGATAATTCCTTAGATTTTTAAGATGTTGGGTTGGCTTAAATGATTAGTGTGAAAGCCTTGGAGAAGACTTAAATATTTAAGGCCCCCTTACTTATACCCATGCATATCTCTGAATTTTCACATTTGAATGAAAAAGTAATTCTGTGTGTCTCCCTCCCCCCTTTTCTCCTCTCCCTTATTCAGATCGCACAAAGTTGGTATTCTCCCCTCCAGTGCTTGGTGAGCCTCTAGGGAATGTTGCCAGGTACATGGGAAGGGGGAAGACGATGTGTGGAAGGGGGAGGAGTGTTTCCCCCCACACATGTGACACATCCTTCCCTGTTCCTCACCAGTGCTCATATAGATACCCCTGAATTTGTCACAGTAACAGCCCCTTTCAGCTTTAACAGCTCAAAATTTGGGGATGAATGCATTATTCTTTGCTACTCTGCTCCATCTTGCTCCCTCCCCGTTGGAAATCATCTTCCCTCTCCCAGCTCTGTGCCTCTGCTCTTCCATCTCCCTGTATTGGCTGCCATGTAAAACCCTTCATTTGTTGCTGAGGGTACCTGCAGTCAAGGTGACAACCTCATGCATGGAAAGCATTGGCATCAACTGCTGCACATTTAACGATGCCCAGCGTAACACCGCTGCTAGGAGCGGGAAGGCCTCTCTCCAAAATGGGCCACGGCATGCTAAAACTTTTGAAAGTAGATGCTGAACAATCCCCAAGGTGAATGGTTGGCCAACTATCATAACAAAACAAGATGGTAAAAACTGAGTTTTCCAGCTCCCATGTGCACCCATGTGGGAGTTGGCAGCCTGCAGAGATTAGCATGGGGGAAGGAGATGACCACAGAAACAAGCAGGGGAGTCTGATCTCTTCCTGCTGAGGTATCTACTGTTAGGTGAAGATCAAAATCTGCATGACACTTAAAAATAAGTTGGTAGTTGCTCACAGAAACTTACATATAGTTATGTAGCTTTTTGCTCGTATGTGACACATAGTAACAATTGTACAGGGAATGGACATTATTTTTGCCTACTACTGATTGTCAAATCAGACTTCTGTTCGATGCTTGATCTTCTCAGTTCCTTCTACTGCTTTACTAGGCCTACAGCTTATGGGATGTAAGCTGTGAGAAGAGGGTTGGTGTATTGTTTGCAAGGGGTCAGAAAGCAGCACTGATGCTGACTGGTGTTCTCAATTTGGTTGGGCTAGCTTGCAATACCAGTGTACCTGGTATAACGGGATCACTGTTCCCAGTAAAGACAGTGCTTCAGCTCTGTCTCTTTAAAATGACTGCTGGGTGCTATTTTTATTATGATCCCATTTGCCATCTGTAACAGCAGAGTAACTAGGAACTGTTCAGTCAAGGTGAAAAGCTCACTCAGCCTGGGATTTACTTTTTGCAGTCCCAGGTGTAATGTGTTCGTTAGTGAAGTCGGAATTCAGTGTGGAAAGGACTGGCTTGGTCTACTCCATTCCCTTGGAGCATTTCATTAGTGAACTGTGCTTTTCACTTGTGTGTAGTAGCTAAGCTGTGAGTTTTGTCTATGCTAAGTGGATTCTAGTTATTCTCCCTGACCTTCAGCTCCTCTCTCAGAAGTTCATGCATCAAGGAACATTCTTTGATGCAGTTCTGAGGAAAGTCTATATCCCTTCGTTTTCAGTACCTTTACTGTGTGAAGGTATTAGGGTATCCAGGCAGCCTGACAGCATGATTGGACTGGATAACACAGTTGGCACATCCTGTATGCCCCAGACAAGGTATCAGTCATTGTCAGTGAAGACTTAAATTAGTCAATGGATGTATTTTGCTTTTGCACGGGCTATTCCATGTGGTGACTCAGGGGGATGAGGAGGCTGGATGAATTGCTTGAGCTAATTGCCTTAGATTAGCCAAACAGATCTTAGAGCTGCTTGCCTTTTGCCTATCTTTACCCCTTTCAGACAGGTGTTTTCATGCCATTAGAGCCAGGGCTTTGTATCCTGCTAAGCTTAGAATTATGATCTAGAGAGATGCTGAGTATCTGTCCGCCTTTCAGTGAAGTTGCAAAGCCCAGAAAGCCCTTAAAAGAACACTGCTCTAATTGTTCAGAATAGCTCTTTGTTACGGATACTCGGTAGTTAGTGCGTAGAGATGCTCTTAGCGAGCATTGATGTTCAGATAGGAGCACCTGTTGGTTTGATTGTATGACGTGATGTGGCCAGACAGATGAAGCAGGATGTAGTCCAGGAGGATTCTCTCAAATGTCACTTGCAAGAAAACTATCTAATAATGGCTGTTCTGAGCCACGATATAAGTCAAACATCTAGTTTGCAATGGGTTTCATTATGATCTCTACCCAACCACAGCCAGCTAACAGCACTGCTGTGCAGTAGATAAGGGAGTATGTTGGTTGTTGAAGATATGGAGGGAGTCTACTTCCAGAAAACCTTTTATAGCAGCTTTGAAGGGTGGGGCATTTGCTGTAATGATTAATACGTCTGCAAATTTTGTAGTGGAAAGGTGGGCTTTTTTCATTGAAATGAACTGATGGTTTGGGAGAAACCAAATTTAATTTTCTTATCCCTTTTTTTTCCCCTTAAGTAAAAGCATTGTTCTTAACTCTGCATTAAACTGATTGTTTTCAGTTGTTCCTTTATGGAATTCATTTGTGTTCCCTTTCAGTAACTGAGGAAGTAACTGACTCTTTCATTATGCTTTTGTTAGCAGGGATTGACATATAAGGTCCCTCTTGAGCTTTTATGAAATGGAATGATATTATTCAGGAGAAGGAGAGATGAAGAAGTAACTTCAAAATTCCACCCCCTGTTAATCTTGTGAATAAAATATTTGCTGTTGCTTAATAAAATCACTTGGAAAATCTCATCAAGCCAGCAAATGGTAGAGCTTGCACAGCTGAGTCTGTAGAGCTTCAGAGCCGCTACTGAATGATAGCGAGCTCTCTGAGGAGGGTCTGTCCTTGGGACTCCTGGATTCAGAGAGGGTCAGGATGGCACTTGGGCTGTGGGTGAAGGGCTAGTGGAGGAAGATGTACGATAGTCTAGCTGTTCATTGTCTGGTACTTGAAAATAGAAAATTGATACCTACACTCACAACTGAGTGAGCATGCTTTAGTGTAGCATTGGAGGGGGTGAAGCTGCTATAGGAGTCATTATTCTCTTCCTTTTGTGAGAGGATAAGACTTCACTTTCCTTTTGCTATATTAAAGGAAGTATTATGCCAGAGAAACCAGTATGTTAATGTAGCTGTTCATGTTGGCAGGGTTTTTTTTTCTTTATGCTGAAAATGCATACTCCAGTGGTGTTCCTGACTTCCCATTGCTTCTTTCCATTACCCTGTGCTTGCAAAAACACTTTCTGTTAGGATTTTTTTTTTTTTTTTTTTTTTTTTTTTTTTTGGTGAGCTGCTTCTATGTCTGACTTGTATTTGGCATGCATGAATTGTGTGATAACTTGTGTTTTTATGTTGAAAGGTAGCAGGGATGTTACTTCAGGTTTGTTTAATGATGCATTGGTGTTTGGCCAATAGGGATGAAGAACGGTAAGGTTGTTATTAAACTCAATGACATATTGCCAGGGGAATGAGGGCTATAAAGCCATTCATTTGGCCGTCGTCAGGGGAGAGTCAGCCATCCAGCCAGCTGAGTCAGCTATAGCAATAAGGCTGGAGAAAATCTCCAGCTAGCCAGCACATTTAGAAAATGTGCTAGCTGCTTCTGGGGATTAATTTAGTTAATCAGATTAGTTTAGCAAGTGTCAAGAAGAGAACTGACCAAGCGGCCACTAGATCAAGCAGCCCATGTAAAAGAGGAACAATTGATCAGTGGTAACATAGAAGTATTTTTTTCATGAATAAGGCATTTCAAATTATAAATATTTAGCAGCATATTTATTTACTTCAGCACTGTTACACTTCCATATTACCACCTGCATTTGGATCAGTTTGCAAGGGTTGAGATTTATATATTGTTTTGAATTTACTTCTTCCCAGCTCCTCACATGTTGCTTCCTTTCATATTTTCCATACTGTTTACCATCTCTCACCAATACCCTTTTTCCCCTTCAAATTCCTCTTTAAAGACTTAGTGAGATACAAGAAATGTCCTGACACAGTGGACTTTCACTGTGAATCATGGGGACACCTGTATTGTATTCTTTATCTTTTTATCCTACTTTTGTTGGTGAGGATCTGGGCCAGCTCACGCTGCAGTCAGTGGGGAGCAGGAGGTGGGTAGGAATTTGCAAAGTAGAGAGAGCAGCACTTGGAAATGGCCTCATGAGCTCAGTGGAAACTGATTTGCAAAAAACGAGTTCCCAGCATCATCAAAAATAGGATTTTTCTGTAGGAAATGGAGAACCAGAAATGTAAACTAGTGAGCTACTGCACCATTTATTTATATCTTCTGTAAAATCCTACATATAATTAAAATGCCATGAAAGTTTAGCTGGTGGAAAATTTATGATATTCTTCTAGTATTGAGGGAGCTCTCTGATTCTCACCAGTTGAGAATCTGGTGTCACACATGCACGCACATATATATCATAAAAGGATACACCTATGCAGATCTCTATGCCTTTCATCACTTGAACCTGTTTTCAGTACAAACTCTTCAAATGCATCCTAACATGCTAAATCAGATTGCAGTGTTCTTCGTTACACTGAATAGCATCTTTTACCGTGAGTGTTTCAGTCAAAATCAATGAAGAATAATGTACTAGCATTAATAAAATCCTCACAAAATATTTCTAAGGAAGCTCTTTTCTTTTCCCCCAAGATATTTGGTGGCTTTACTTGCAAATATTTTTTTTGAGGCATTTTCATTACTTTTGTAGGAGACTAATTGCATGAGCTCACATATTCTGTAGTTTGAGGAATTAGCTGTTAAATGGCAATGGCCTAAAATCTTCTGTGATTCATTACATATAACTGTCTGAATTGTAACAGTAATTCAATGTAACAGGCCTTGCTTATGAAGTGAAAAAGTAATTTATCCTGCTAATAAAACATCAATGTACACTTCCTAAGAGAAAATGTTAAACTCATTCTTATTATTCTACACTTTTGTATCTTAATTCTGATCAAATTTCTGCTGTGATATTAAAAAAAAAGATTCAATTGCATCTTTTTGTGAAGATGACAAATCCTTTACTGTGGAAAAAACAAGACAAAACTGCCAAACAGAAGTTACTCTGTGAATTTAAATTGGTTCTGCACCATAATTAGTGATTTTTTTCGAGGGTTGGACTGGAGGCCCTGTATTTTCATGGGAAAATCCGTTTGATGTGTACCATCCCTAATTTCTGCAGTACTGAATAACCAGGCTCTAATTCTGTTGTAATGAACCATGTGTTAATGCTACAGCCTTCTGTCCAGCCAGAAGCCAAAACACCATGTCTGACTTTGTAATGAATCTTGCAGTCATCTTGTTGACTCCGTGGGTAGGCTTTTATTTAAAATCTGTCCTTGAATATTGCTAGTTTTCACTGAAACTTCAATGCTTCCTAGATTTGTGCTAGGATTTACTCAATTTGCTGATTTCATTGTTTGTTTTTTGAAAGGCATTTTAAAACAATGGAACCAGAGTTGTTTATATTTCAGTTTAGTTTTTTATGAATGGCTTTAGAGTTTTGTTTAAAGATATGAATTAAGCATAGAACTAGCACAGAGGTGAGGGTCTCTTGTGCATCTCTAAGTGGAAGGTTTATTTTTATTCACCTGTTTCTCAGTATGTTATTTAATAATGGCTAGTTTCCTCTCGTTTGTTTTTATATTGTAGCCAGTAATTTTTTTTATATGCATTTTTTCGTCAGGTGGACTTGCTTTCTGCTACCAAGTTGTAAGGCACAGTTGTATACAATAATGATATGGATACTGATTCCACGTCCCCCCCCCCCTCCCCCCAGGTTCTGCTTGCAGTAAGGTTGAACTTTAAGTTTTAAACTGCCAAATGGGACATAGAGTTTTGCTTGATAAAGGTGTGGTTACAGTTAGATCTGGGAGGATACTGATTGGGTTTAGAGACAGCTCAGTATTGAGAATGAGTTGTTCAAATCCTAATCAAATGTGGAGAGCCCGAGTCCAACAGCGGCCAGAGCAATGCTCTTCAAACGCATGGCTTCAGTAGCAGGTCTCCGTACAGTATCTTGATGGAGTGGTGGCTGTGGTGGTGTCCTGTTCAGATGTGGCTGGGAGAGACCTTCCAGGTGCCTGTTTCCAAAGCTTTGGGGATTTACCTTACAGGTTACAAGCTGCTGTGGAGATTGTATTGCTTGCGCAGAAGTGGCATTGGTGGCTCCCACAGAATGTCAAAGGCTTAAATAAAGAATATGTGAGTCTAAGCTTTTGACCATTGTAAATATTGGTCTATGAGGTAGGTTTCTTTCCAGTTTTGTTGATTTGCAGACATGTGTATAGCACCGTTGGTTTGCATATAGAGAGGCTAACCCGATTCAAATGAGCACTTGTATTCTTTGTCTGCACAGCTTCTCCCTATTAGCATAGTTGTTACTCCTGAGAGTATGTGTTCATTCATTGCATCTCAGTGTGGCAGTCAAAGAATTAATTACTCTGAGAAGGGACAGGGCTCTTCTAAAGAGTTTCACAACTTCAGCTTTTAATGGATCTCTCTCCCCTGCTGAGGCTGCACCACAGCTTGTCAAAGCATTCGCGGCGGCTCCACGGGTCAGTGGTTCCCAATGGAGAGACAGTGTTAGAGGAACCGTGACACTGGTTCCTAAGGCAGATTTACTTGGAGTTGGGGGGGAGGGAACAGGGAAGAAGGGATATTGTAAGCCCTTGGGTCATTGTTGTTTGCAGGAAGCAGGTTTTGAAATTCTCATTTGAAAAGGTGGTACTTATTTTATTTATTTTTTAAGCATATGCAGCTTGTATGTTCAAGCACTAACCTCATTGGTTACTTCCTACACGGCCTGCCTGCAATGCTGCTAGACCTTTATTTCATTATCTAATGTCACTTATTGATTTTCATTAAAAACATGTCAGCATTGATTTTTCTAAAGCACCCTCGGAAATGCATTTTGACCCCTTTTTATGTTGAATCCACTGCAGTGTCTCTCACTGAATTAGTCTAAAGCAGGATTATTTTCTGACTAAGAAATGTTGATTAAATATTTTGATGTATGAGTGGTTAAGTCTGCTTTAAGAACAAAGCATGCCATGAGGAAATGAACTGAGACAAGAGCGATGCTGAAAGGGAGGATGCTATAAAACAGGCACTTTGTCCAGTCATGCATTGTTATTTAAAGTTAGCAATGTAAATCAGCTGAGGATCTGGTCCCATGCATTACCATTAGTTAGCACACCAGACTGTATCAACAAGATGCTGTTTTGAGAAATAAAGTGTTGTTTTTAAACATATTTAAATTTGAATATAGCCATGTGTTGTTTCTTCTCTTTCCTAGGAAGACATGAGCTTTCAAGGAGCCTGGTGTATTTGTTCCTTGAGTTTTAAAATGTTGATCAGCGTTTAAGCTTATCAGCCATTTTTGTCATATACCTGTGTGTTACTTATTTTGCATCTCTCCTGCTTTCCTCCTGTTTCTCATTATGCTTATTTTTCATATTTGAAAAAATACTTATTAGATGTGTGTGGTGCTGTGCAATGACATGTGAAACGCATTCTGTGGGCCTTTGTGGAGCAAATCTCTCTAGCACAGCTGCCTGTGGTTGCAGGACACAGCTCACTGGCCCAAGCCTTGTTTTTATATTTCTTTGCTAGTTGATGCTGTGGCTATTTTGGCAAAAACTTGATTTTGAGTAATTAATGACTTGTCACAGTAGTGACAAAGAGCTGAAGACCACTGGCTGAAAAGTTCTGGTACTGGTGAATTGGCTATTAAATTTAAAGCTGTTGTGTATAGTTTGGGTAGCAGTGGGCAGCAGAAATCCAAAATCGCAAGTGGAAGTGGGAAAAGGCTTTTTAAGCCAGCTTCATGTGCATGTTCTTCTAAAGATGGAAAAGCCAGTTTCCCTAAAGTTTTGAGTCCCCTCCTATAACCTATATTTTGAATAAATAATCTCCAATGTAGTTGTTTACTGGATTCCAGTATTCTGTGGCAGAAAATGTGGATGTAGATTTCTGTGCAACAGATTTTTGTCTACTGGGGAAACAACACTCTGCATGCATTACCTAGTTATTGCTCTTGTTTGCCTAGATTGGATCCCAAGAAGACTTGTAAAGAGAAATTTAGCATTGAGTTTGTGGAGAGAAATGAACTTGAGGCATATCCATTGCTGCTCACACATTTTACACTGCAAATGACTTCTCTGAGAATAATGTGTTACCTGATGTAAGTAAGGTGGCCAAACATGGTGAGGCAGAATAGAGTAGATTCTCAGCTGATGGAAGTTACTCTTGTCTTGCTTGCATATAACACAGGCTTCCATTTAACTGATAAGCTCATGGGAGGTACAAGCATCGTTGACAGAAGGGAACATTCGGTGAGGATGTGCTGCTCAATGCATGGGTTTGAAGCGAATGCGAAGTGTCCAGCTCTACAAGATTCTTACCCTGTCCTAACTTTCTTTTTAGAAAGAGGAGAGTGGGTAAAAAGTACAACTAGAGTCTTTTGGGAGGTTTTGTGTGTTAAATAATGCTGACCAAGTGTGACTTCTGTTGTCTGCCTTACAAAGCTGCAAAATATAAAACTCATGACTTTTCCCTTCTGGGGGTGAGCGTGATAGATGGTTGAACCATAGTGTCTGTTGCAGTAGTTCTTGACCTCTTGATTGGCGATGCATGCACCCCAAGGGAAAAATCTTTGGGTGCCTCTCCACATGCACCCCAGTGGACAGCTCTTTAAAAGCTCTCTGCATTTGCTTGCTTCTTTCTCCCTTCCATGTGCACTACGTTCATTTCTCCTGTTGCCTCCTCTTTTTGTAATGTATGTTCTTATACTGTGTCTGCCTTTTCTTTTTCTCCTTTAATTGGCTCATACCAAAGCTGAACCTTGTGATCAGTGACTCATTCTGCAGAGTGCTGCCAAGTAATTCATTGATATAAATCAATGCATAGGTGTTTGTAATATTACATTTCACTACCTTGTTTCTTGGCAAATCCCAAGTGTGATAAAAAGCCCAAATCTGAGTGGCAGCTGTTTCCTTTCTTCTGTCAGATGCTCCCAAGAGTCCATCTTGTGCAGTGAGGACCAGCTGGAGTATATATTGCTACCCTCGATAACTACAATTTCTAATCAGTAGATTAGAAACACTAGTCCAGGCATGCATCTGTTGTAACCTGCATTCCTTATATTCGTTGCACTGTTACTTTTAATGCTTCCTGTCCTGCAGCACGGCGGACTTGGGATAGACATCTTTACAAATACTCGCTTCTTCAAACCCTTGAAATCCAGCATCTGTTTAAGTGGGCCCAGCAGCTGCAAACAGTGTTGCTCACTTATGTCCTCCACCTCTGGCAGGTCCATAGATCTCTAAAGGCAACTAGCCTGCTGCAACTCCATTGCATAATCTAATAGCTAGCTCCTACAAAAACACCAACTTCTTGCCTCTTCATGGTACAGCCTTCATGTAAACTTAACTACTGCTACACAAAAGCTGGGACAGGGGTACAGACTAGTGGTCCATCAAATACGGTGTCCAGACTCTGGAGGTGGCCTCTTTCAAATGCCTCAGAGGAATGCAAAAGAAACCCCCTAATGTGCCGGGCCAATTGTGCAATTCTATACGATGGGGCTGGAGGGAGGGACTGGGTTTTGTCCTGACCCCCACCTGTCAGTCAGCTTAGCCCTGGAGGATAAGCTGATCTTTTGAAGTCAAGGCTTAAAATTGTTGGGACTGGAGGGCATTTCTAATAGGCTACTGGGTTAGCAAGGAAAAGCTATGGTACTGCGTATGGTATCAGCTTTGCTTTGATCAGACATTGTGATGTTGCGCACACAAGAGTTTAATAGCTACTACTTAATGCTTGTCTACATTGTCTGCATTACTAAATCAGAACCAGAGGGTGTCTGTAATACAGTCCTCTCCTTGAGAAAACAGATCTGAGAGCTTTTTCCTGAGGTGGTGACTAATGAAGCAGTTCTCTGTTTACTGATAAAACAATGAAGGAGAAATGCATGAGCTCATGTTTTCCCCCTCTGTATGTAAAATACTAGGAGGGATGCCCTGGTTTGGAAGCTTTCAGTGCTAGTAAAATACAGATAATACAGGCAGAAACGGGCACAAACCCACCAGGAGCAAAGCTCTGAAAATAAAGCTTTTAAAGGGGAAACACCTTCTTCACCCCTCGCAAACAACCATACCATAAATTTTCTCCCTTTTTTGGTTTTATTAGGGCTGTTGTAAAAAGCCCAGGGCTGCTTTAAAAACCTGAAACTTTCTTTTACAATGACCAGGGCTGAGCTTTGAGACACTGCCACGATTGATTGTCTGGGGAAGAACCCTTGCTGGGAAGCCTGTGATTTATATCAGCCTGCCTGTCATAGGGTGAAAGGAATGCCCAGTTTTTCATTTTGATCAAATGTTAGGTTTGAAAACCACCCACTGCTGTAAACTCAGTTGGAGTGGAGAGATGAGATGGAGCACATTGCATGCTTTGTTGCTGAGATAGTGTTTTAAGGCTGTTTGAATCTGTTTCCCATTGCTGAGTGCAGGGAGGAAATATGTGGATTTAAAGATGGGAAAATTAAACTAAGAAGTCTTTGCTCTGCACCTCTTCCAGTGCAATGGAAAATGGGGTGAGGGCAGTTCAAGAAATATACTCACTTCAGTAAAGATCCTAGAAAAGGTGCAAAAAAAAAAAAACCCCCCCAACAACAACAACAACAAAACCTGATGTAATCTTTTCAGAGCCAGAGCAGATGAACCTGCTGGGACGGTGGGAGTGGAATCTTCCAAGGGGTCTAGCAAAGATGAATACCGAGCTCCTGTTGAAAGCTGGGGGACCTGCCCTTGTGGCCAAAACTGAAAAATCCAGTCTTGTTCTGTAATTGGGTTTATTTTCTTTCATCAGATTTCTCTCCTCCTCCCCCCCCCCCCCTTAATTTGTCATCTGTTTGGCAACTTTCGCATGAGCTTTCCTTTCTGAAAGAAAGGATGCTAATACAGTTCTAGGACCAGGATATTATTTCCATTTAGAAATAGGCCGTAATTTCTGTGGGATGATTTTTCCCTTCTCTTGACTGTGTTGGTAGCAACACATAGGACTTTCCCTGGTTTTTATGTTTCATCATAGATTTCCAACTCAAGCCAGCCTTGTCAAGGTATAAAAGCATCTGATCTGAGTTTGTGGCTCTGAATTAAAATGATGTTCAATTTGTGATCTCTCTTAGATTAGTTCTCATTTTGCCTGAGTTTCATGACTCAGAATATAATTTTTACATCATTAATACTGCTCATGATTGCTTTTCCCTAATATGAGTATAATAAAAATCAGAATTTGAGATTCTGATTTCAGAGTTTGGGAGCAGCCCTTCCTAAGACCATATGAAATTAAAAGTATAAGAAGTGCCTCTAGACTTGTGTTAAGGATGTAAGAAATTCTCTGCTCTAGAGCTTGGCTGTAGTCTCATGATCATGATCTTCAGTTAGTCCTTATGCCACTGGGCAACTTCCATGAGTAAGGGCTCACCGCTATGAGTAAGAGAAGCTTTATATCTTACCTACCTCTGCTGGTATTACATTTGTAAGTGTGAAATTGGAGGGTGTAGATTAAATTTCCCCACTGTGCCACGAGCTGTTTGTGTAGCTATGGGCAAATCACTTCACATCTGTGTTCACCTGATATAAGAAGGGATAATATAGTCTCATAGAGGTGCTTTGAAGCTAAGCACACTCAAGATTAAGATACTATGGTGACAGTGGCAAGAAAAATATCCAGGGTAATTTGACCAGTATATTTGATCAGTCCTTCAGGTCAGAGCAGATTTAAAGGCCATCTGTGGTGTGACTCCATTGACTTCTGTAAACCAGAATCAAGCTTGATTCATGTATTTGTGTGGTCTGACCCCGCTGCATTCTCTGGTCAAGTTATGTTAGGAAGGGAGAGAAATGCAGAGGCTCACCATGATTTGTGTGTGTGCATCTTTAAACGCAACAAAACCCTGTCAGTAGCTGAATACAAGGCTTGGATTTTGCCATTTTCTAATCACAGTTTTGGGGTCAAATAATAATAATAATACAAATAATTTGAAAGGCACATTGTCCATAACACACATGAGCTGGTTACTTCTCACAGGTGTTGTGTACTTGTTTGTGAGGCAGTTGACGTGGGTATTATGAAAGCTTTATATGACTTTTTTAACATAATATATTCTAGCATGTGTTTTAATAACAAAGTAAGCTGCTGTACTAGAAGCTTAGTTATTGGTACACTTTAAAAACATTATTGTTCAATCTTTTTTTCTTTGTAGATTGTACCTCTATTGTTTTTGTATTTCCAGACGTATGGAAAGGAGTCACATACTTCTGATCCCAGCTGGGAATGACCAAAAGGACTGACTGATTACAATACCTAACATCTGCTCTGTAAAGCTGACTTAAAAATATAGGAAAAAAGTCCCAGGTGTGTCTCATCAGGGCATTAAAGGATGAGTTTCTGAAAATTATGCTACTGCTAATTCCCAGCTGGAATAGGTGTACTGCAGCCAGTATTGTTAGAAACAGCAAACATCAGGTAACACTTTACTATTGAGCTGGAAATGCTTCTTGGACTTCTCTTACAGATCATGGTTTTGAAATCTCCATCTTGCATTTCTCCTTGTAAGGTTCAGCTTTTTTTTTCCTTCCTTCCCTTCCCCCCCCGGTATTAATTTTGTTTGCTCTCTTTAACATATGGTTTACTACTGGCTTGAGTACCAAATGCCAATATTTTTTCTGAGATTTTTTCATCAGAGATGTAACTTTGAGGAAGACACTTGCTGCTTCTCTGTTTCCATGTTGTACCTGTCCCTCTGGTATCAAAGTAGGGTTGAGTTCTGGCAGGTATGCACATGACACGTCTGAAACTGTATTGCCGGTAAAGATCTTAGTTTGAATGTATAGCCTCTTAGTTTTGAAAGTTGTTCAGGCAACATTACAACGCTTCTGTCAGTGAGAAGTCTCTTGTTGGTAAGAGCTAAGATCTCATTTTCAGAAAATCCTTAAGCATGGGCTGCAGTGCTTTTCCAAGTAGGAGCGCTGCTCAGAACTGCGACCCAGACTTCAGTAATAAGACCTTGCACAGTGCAAACTTAAGTGTATATAACACTCCATATTAAATGAAGCAAATTGAAAAGTTAGCATTTCTCTGTTAGGTATTCATATTTAATTGTTGCATTTCTATCAGATAATGAAAAACAAATCACCTTCATGTATAATCTTGTTTCATTTGTGAGCTTTCGAAAAGAGATGCAAAGCTAAATTTGTTCATGGCAAAAACTGAAAAGATAAAAGGAAGAAAAAAGACATCACTTACGTTTTAAATTGACGTAATATTACAAACTTGAGACTGGATCATCAGTTAATATACCTACTGTCAAGCATACACATCTGATTCCTTGGTACTGTGTTAAAAAGTTAATAAAGCTATAGGAGCATAATTGGGGTTTGGAGTAAGGATAGAAGGAAGAACATCTGATCTTACTGCTATCCATAATTAAATTGTTAGCATATAGGGTCTCTTGAACCAATGCAGTTTAGGTCTGGAAGTTCAGGGGTGTTAGTATCTCATAGGAATGCTTACACCATTGGCTTTTGATGTAGGGATATCTGAAAATAGCTGGAGGGATAGGTTCTGATCTCTCTTGTGAGATTAGTATTTACTTAGAGTTCACATCCATGAAATTCCCTCCCAAGCTTCAGTTTTGTTGCATTTGTTGCATACGCTTTACAGACCACAAAAGGAGTGCTTCTCAAAGCTTGCTTAAAGGCAGACTAAAGAGATTGGGAGGGGGGGGGGAGAGAGCACACATTCTTTTTATTCCCCTTTTGTACAAATAATTTACAGATTAAGGGGGTTGATCAAGGAAGATAGGGGCCGAAGGCTGAAATGTGTGGCCCCCATGTGGGGCTCATACAGAGCAGCTGAAACCAAGAATGCTTCATTTCAATAAGCCACTGCACGACTTCCTTCTCTGTTCTCAGGGAGATGAAGAAGAAGAAAAAAAGACGATGACTTTGCAGTTGATTAATCATCAGGAAACGGTAATCACTGGTGGTGTGTTTTGGATCATTATTCAAGGACTTTCAGACAGAAGTAAACCAGAGGACTATAACAGTAGCTTTGTCTAATTATTTTCCTCTGCTCAGCCCTGCTTCATGTATCGAGCAAACCATTTCTCTTCTTCCAATTTATAGTCAATGACTTCTGGGGCACAGATTCAAAACATCCTGCAGAGTTTGCTCTAGAAGCTCACTTGATGAGAGCATATTTACCTCTTTAAAAGAGGCTATTTATTATGAAATTAATTCAGGCTCCAAAATCACAGCTCAGACTTCATAGCATACTTAATGTATATATCTGCTTGAAAAATATTTTTAGATCTTTACCATGTGTAAATTGGCACAGCCTCTCCATAGCTGAAGGAAACTGAGCTGATTTATACCCACTGATGTCTGGGCCCTTTTGATTTTTCTTTTCTCTTCAGTGTGTATAATACACTGAGAAAGAAGACAACCCTCTTTAATCTGTGGAGAATTTAGACACTAATCAAGCGCTAAAGAGGCACCATGCCGAGCCTGAGAGCTAAAATCCTAAGGATGAAATCGAGTAATTGCTTTATCTCTTTCTTTTCAGACATCTAGAAAGTTGCTTAAAGGCAAAACTAAAAGTAAATGAATGAATTTAGCCAAGTGGATTTAGCTGTGGATGGATGTATTAACTTTCCACCAAAAGTAGCAACAAACAGGTGACATTCAGTGCAGCTCACAGAGGCTAGCACTAAACAACACCAGCTTTCAGGGATCAGTGTGGTTCTCTCTGATTTGGTATATCCTGTAAGTGCATCAAAGACTGCCCCAAATCAATGGGAAGCATGGTTGACTTGAAAATTAAAAAAAAAAAAAAAAAAAACCCTCAATTTTTGGTTCAAAGTAGCTCATAATGGAGAAACTACCATAAATATTAAGTTTATTCTTAGTTCACTATATTCATTCCTATAGTTTCTCTGAAATTCTATGTATGCTCAAGTGCTGAACAATCTTAGCAGTAGAGGAAGGCTTTTTAAGTGATTTTTCCCATGAATAGAATTTGTATAAAACTCACTGCTATCAGAAAAGAGCAAACCTAAAAAATCTAGGGGCAGGAGTCCTGGGAACAGATGGACACATTTTTATAAAATGAGCTATTGAGTCTGCATAACACCATCTAGCAGATATTTTATACTTTGTTGATTGAGATACGTTTATTGGTATTGGTGGGATTTATTTTTTTCCTACTTCATCTAGATGGTTTTATGCTTCTGATCTAGATTAGGAATAAAAAATGCAAATGTCTTACCAAAGGCTGAGCAGCAAAGCTGTTTCTAAGAAAAGGTTCAGGTTTGGATTTTAGGTCTGGATGAAGAATTTACAGCATTTTTGAGTTTTCTTAGTAGAACCAGTAGACTAATAATGATACTGGAAAATCAAATAAGGGTAGAACTAGAAAAGCTAGATTTCCCTGTTTGTACTTCAGATTCCTTATTTATAGTGAGCAGCCTTGTTGCACATCAATTGCTTGTTCAGCATGTGGAAAACTCATTGACATCAATTAGATTTTCAACTGCAGAGTTAGGGAATCTGTGCTGCGGACTGGATTTTCCTTAAACCCCAGGGGCCAGGCTTTCAAACGAGCTTAGCCCTCAAGTAAATACGGAAAGAAATGGCCATACTTCCGGAGCCCTGTATGTTGAGTTTCAGAATTGCAGCCTCTGGGTGCTGGACTCCAACTACAGTTATGCAAGTTAATGCTTGAAAGATTGCACCCTAGATGCACCCTATAACCTTAACTTGGTTCCTGGGAAGGGGAGTTAGCTCAGAAAGATGGAACAACAGTTCATCTTCACTTTAGCCACGGATGTGATCCTATTTAGTGTAGGAAACATACTAAAATGGTACTCGGATTTCCCTTTAGGAGTGCTGTTTCAGTGTTTCATCGCTCAGGAATGAACTGCTGTTACTAGATTTCAAAAACAATCATCTGAAGTAAAGAGTTGTCACGGAAGCAGGCTTAAGTAGTGTTTTAATGTAATGCCAAAGGCTGTGTTGCACTGGGGACAGAGGTGATAGAACCTGCCTCCCTGCAGAAAGAGGAGGAGGAGGAGGTCATCCCAGTGTGGTCACACTCACCCGGGTGGCCGGGTATTATTTGGTCAAGATTCACCTCTTCCCTCTGCAAGTTGGAGATCATTTGTGAGGCAGTCAAACCTTTCCTAGCATCTGCCCTGGAAGCATGCACATGGTCTGTGTACATCAGTCCTGTCTGGTGGTGGCTATTTCTGTTACCAAAGTGATTTCTGAACAATAATGAAATGTTATAGAACAGCAATAAACTCAAAAGAATGAATATCATGGCCAAAATGAAAGAATATGTACCTTTTCCTTTCCATGTCCACTTTTAAATGCATGAAGTAAGGCATGGTTACACATACACTTATTCTGACTTGACTAGTAGAACTGAATTATAAACAATCACTGTTTTATGGTGGGTGATGGTAGTCTAGGCAGAGAAAGTCTGCATGAAAAACAGTGTGTGCTCGCTAACTGTCTTTAGATACTGAGACCGCATTCAGCTTTTCCCCTCGTGTTATGACCTTTGCAAAGGAGAGATATTACTGGACCTCCTGAAACACAGTACTTTGCCAGAAGTATAGATGGGAAGTAAATCTGGCTAATTGTTCAGCAACTGTGTTGCTTGAGCATACAAGGAATTATGGTATTTGGGGTTTCTTGTTTAGATGAATTAACACGGTTGCAATGCAAAATAGAAATGGTTCATTCAAGGCATTTGCAGTTCACTCATGATTTTAACTGAATCCTGTAATCAGGGGAATGAAACAGTAGCATTTGACCTGTGCTCAATGCAGTGTGAATTATAAATATTCACAGTTCATACCTACTGGCACTGAAGCAATTACTCACTGCAGAAATGTATACATCATTTTTAATTACTACTAAATATGCAATTCTTTGGAAATATAACTAATAGTAATACTCAAACAAAACAATACACACTTTAACTATTTGGACACTTTTCAATTATTGGACACATACCTCCTTCTCTGATTTCTTTTTTTTTCCAGTCAATTCAGTAAAAATGCTTTCTTTGACTGCAGAAAGACCATATCAGATTCCAGATCACAATGAGCTTGATACCTTTGTGCAAACAAATGAATTCTAGCAGGAGCTGGCAATGCCATCTAGAGTCGAGGCTGCCTGACGTTTCCTGTTATGGGGCTTTTTTTCTGTTGTCTGTAAATACATTGTAAATTAAATTGAAAATTTCAGCACCAGATGTTTGTCTCTGGCTGAATTTTACTTTCTGAAAAGTGAAAGATATTCAGTTTTTATGGGGAAGAAATTAGAGGAAAAATGTTTTGTCTAATAATCTTTGGTTAATATTTTACATTTCATTGAGATTCTCTAAAGCCTTCATGCTTTGAAGAAAGGACTTGAAATGTAGTAGGGTTATTTTCATGATGCTTTATGCCATGGATGTAGGCCCTGTGAGAATGCTAGGTAGTCACACAATTTAGCATTAGATGTGCACAGCAGAGGGAAATTAAAATTGCACACAGATTGAACTCTTGTACTTCCTAATTTAAGAATTTCATAGCAGTCTGTCTTAGCATACTTTAGGCATGGTTTTTATACGTAATTCTGAATATATACCTGGTGGTGGTCTACAGCATGTGCACAGCCATATCAAGAGCTATAATTTCATTTTTATGTGTGGATAGTACCTGCAGCAAACAACATTTTGTTATATTTATTCAGCTGCTCTTCAGTCCTTAATGGATTCTGATACTTTTGATCTTCAAGAAAAGATCTAGAGGTTCCTAATCAACATTAGGAATGATTTTTTAAAAAAAGAAAAACAACTTTGTGAACACCCTGAATGTGCGTACAGTACTGTCTGTTTGACTTTTCACTAGAAAGCTGTAGAGAGACTAGTTTTTGTACCTAGATAGGGTGTAATGCAAGTAATTAGGAGACGCAAATCAAATTAATGATGTGATATGCTCTTTTCCTTTTAATCACTGTATCATCCTTGAGTTCAAAGATGATTCTTTCTACCCTCAGGATGTTTCTTTCTTTTCTCAAGATCTCCTAAGCATGTCTTGCTGAAGCAAGAGTGACCCCACTGGGGTCACTCAAATAAAAATTTCAAGGCAAATACTTTCCCATAAAAAATGATTAATGATGGGAGGGAACTGTCGGCACAGGCAGTGAATATACTAGGACAGTCTGCACCTCCCACTGCACTTCAGAGACTTTGGTTCATTTCCAACAACACTGAAGTCTTAACCACTGCAATTACCACTGAACCTTCAGAGTCCTAGCAACTAGCAAGGGAACAGGGAAAGCAGTTATCTGGGTAACTAGGGAATTTAACACCAGAACAGCCTTCTGTTTCACTGCCACATTAGTGTGCAGTGATTACATACCCAGAAGACAGAATCTAGCTAAGCTTCTGTTGGAGGCAAGAACACAGAGCAGCAACAATCCCAGATGTCTTTGGAGGAAGACATGGGGAATTCTGTAAACAGCTGGAGTAGAATTTAGCCTTAAAATCGGGATATGAATTTCCCTGCAGTTTAGGGCTATCTGGAGTTTTTTGCTGATCCATGTAAAATAGATGAAATTCCTTTGATATGAATATGTGTGAATATAATTGTCCTTGGCATAACAGAAGAACTGCTCAAAAAAGTGTTTTCATCCTCATGTCTCAAGTCTTGTGCAATTGCAGTACCGGTCCCTCTGTCCTGTAGTTCAGTAGGTCCTGGTTTTGGTTCTGCCATGAGTTCGGCAGATTGTTTCATCTGTTCCTCAGTTTCACTGTCTGTAAAACTCTGAAAATGATACTGACTTCCACTGTGAAGGGCAGTGAGGATGTATAACAAGTGTTTTCATCAAGTCTGTTTTTCACAAGTAGAGCTGATGTATCTAAATAAAAGTGAATAACTGGAATTAAAACAGAACGATTAACAGTTGAGATAAATAAAGGAAATGCTTATCTTGCGACTATCCCCTCCTTCGCAGATGAACCAATGCATACCAATGCATTTACTCCATCAGTGCCTGTTTGTAGAGGCTGGAGGCAGATTGTGTAAACAATGAAAAATCCACAAAAATAAAAACCTATATATTTCTGCTGTTCTAGGATGGATCTGGATTTTCTGGAGTACTGCAGGATTTAACTTCAGTGCAAGTCTAGCAGTTACATCTTAAATAGTTTTTTTTAGTGTATAGTGGCAAGGTTTACTTTCATTTACATTTCAGATGCCTAAGTGTTCTTTAGCATTAAGTTAAAATAAGAAAAATACTTAAAGCATGTTTCTCAGAACTTCTTTGGCAGACATACTATAGTAGAAATAAAAAAAAAAACATTATCCATGAGAAGAGTTGTCTTATACAGCCTCAGAGGCATACTGAGAAAGACTTGCTGTAAGATCATTTTCATTGCTCATGGGCTAGTTTTCATTTTTCCCCCAAGCAATTGTTTTTTTAAAAAGTCTTTCTGCTGCTTGAACTCTATTCCTTAGCCCTTAATTGCCACATATGGTGAGCTTTGACACACCCAATACTCCTTCTCATATCTGTAGTTACAGAAACCCAGACAGATCTAAACCTACACCGGAAACATGTTGATTTAATCTTGGTTTTGATCAGCTGTTGGTTTCTCCCCTTCCTGCCCCCTCCTTTCCTCCCCCCTCCAACCCCCCCCCCCCCCCCCAGAAAAAAATGTTTCAAGATGCTTTCATAGTAGATGGGAGGGAAGTCTGGGAGATAGATGTAAGAATTCAGATGTAAAATATGGGATTTGAGAGGGCTTAGAAAGAAAGATTAACTGGGTGAAATGTTTAGATCTGAGTGTTTCCTGCTGAGAATGCATTTTCAATTGGAAAGGCAAGATGAGCTGTTGTGAATGTTGCATAGCAGTACATATCTTAAAGGACTGAAACAGTAATAATGCTATGTATTTTTATGGTCTTTTTCCTCCCGCATACTTTAAAATAAAACTGAGACATGGGTAGGATGGGTATTGTCCCAGGTTAGCGAGATATCTGTGATTTGTTGCATGTCAGTGATGGTAAGAGGTAGAGTTACATGTGGAGAAGAAAATCTGAACTGCAAGTAGTTATTACTTATATAAGATTGAAAAGAATCGGTATCTAGCATCTTAATGAATCTAGAGATGTAGGAGTAAAATCCAGATGTGTCAATTCAATATCGCTCTGACTGTCAGACCACACTTAGCTTTAAAGGGCTGTTTCGATTGGTGACATTTCTAATGAGAGCTTCAGGAGTTAAAAAGCCAAAGGGACATTTGTGAGGTTTCACCTCCTGTTGTGAGGTTGTTACGGTTCAATCGAAGCTCTTGGAGTTGGTGATAGTATTTCAGAGTTGTGGCTGGAAGGAAATAAACAGAGAACGCAGAACAAGAGCCTCAACAGGACAAAGCGGTTCATGCTGTCATTTGCCAGTTACAGGAATGATGATCTGCTTGAGAAGTTACCTACATGAGTATATCATGAAAAGGATTCCTGATGACAAACACTGCTGGTACTCTATCAGAGAACCTTATTTATGCTGTTGTATTAGTAACTTTAAAAACACTATCAGAAAACCATGTATTTACATGAATAATGCCACTAATATTTCGTGTATTTGTTGCACTTATGGCTTGTAGCTGCTTAAGGAGACATGGTAACTCAAGTGCGTAAACTGAATGCATATCAGGAGAGCCCTTTTGTTAAAGCGGATGAATCTAAAGCTGATCTGAAGAAATGTTCTTCTAAGCCCACATCAGATTCAGAAACTGGTTTACGTGATAAGTGAGAGCTGGTCCTGTAATTGCAACTGTGAAACAGAGATGTTTGCCAGAGAATATTGAATAGGTCTGTTCCTGACATTCCAAGCACGTGCATTGTTTGAGACGGCGTTCATGGAAACCACATTTCTTTTTGCACTCGAGATGGATAGAATGCCTGAGGAAGACAAGAGTCACTGATGCAGGTGTGGTGAAGGCTGATAGACATTTTCAGAAAGAATCTCTGGTTTGTCTTTAGGTACTGGAAGCTTGCAGGTATCTCTAACAATTGCCATTAGTCTATAGAAATCAGCAGCATGCGTAACTAGACAACATAGACCTGTTGAATAAGGTCCACACATTTTAAGACTTACCTGTAGGTTATTCCCTAAATTTCTAACCAGATGCTAGCAGCAGTAAAAGAATATGGTATAGAAAATACATTGATTAGCCTTTATTTTCTCATGTTGTCTGATTAGACACAGTCAAAACTAGGCCTGTTTCTCCTAACTTGAAAGAAAGTTAAGTCATCGGGGACTATCAAACTTCTGGTGACGTTAGGAATGTGGAAACATGTTAGCAGTAGACTTCATGTAAACTACTTTATGGAGATCAGATAGTAAATGACCTTGCAGTGTTTTTGCTGTGACCAAGCTCTCTCTGCTAGGGGCTTGGCGAGGTAGTTGGAAGGGCGTTGATTACCGTAAGATGATGCTACACTAACAGTCATTAGACGATGGTGCTTTGGAATATCTAACGGTGCAGAAATCCCTTGATGGCAGTGCGGAGTAGCAGTGGGAGAAATGTAAACTGCTGTACCAGTCCTTGCTCTTCAGATGTGATTTGTCTGATTGATCTAAAAGTGGACCAATTCCTTTTGCTGTGTGGCCTGCTGGAGAGTCAACCTTGGGGTGGCAGGGAAGTTGCTGAGTTACTCAGAGCTCCTCTGCTGGCTGACAGCGGGGAAGGACGGATTCTGGGCTGCACAACCAGCCATCCCTTTGCCATTGCAGCGTCAGAACTGAATGTGCGATGGGAGGGTCTGTGACCAAAAAGATGGCAGTGCAGCCGTGAGTCAGCACCTCTTCTGCTGTATTTGGCTTTGGTGTTAGGGCAGATTTAGTAATGCTATTTGGTAGCTTATTCGGCAAAAAGCAAGGTTTATAGTTTTCAAGCTGCAAACACCATATACACTAATAAAAAATGGTATTAGTGCCTCTAGAACATTTAAATGTAAGATAAAACTGGTGTGGGATTTTGAAATGCTGAGCAGTAAACATCTTACTTAACTTTGCTTCTATTTAAAATTGAATCTCAGCAGATTTATATGCAGATTTCATAAAGTGTGAATCTCTGTTCAGCCTTTGGTATGTGGATTTTTTCATTAATTTGAAAGCATTTAGAGGAGGAAAAAATTGTGTTTTTCTAACTGGGTAACCTAAAGTAAAATTGCTAAATCCATATGTAGGCACCAGACTGATTTGCTTCTTAATTGGGCTAACTTTACTGATACTTGAGGGAGCTCAGCATCTCTGAAATCGGGTTACAAATGCAGGTGTTTAAGACAAGGTAGAGAGGCTGCTCCCATTCCATAGAAGTGGGTGCCTGCTGTGGGGCATACCAGTTGTGTTTGCACAGTGGTCATGTGGAAACTATTACAATAATGCTGAAATCCAGGTTATTTTTTTAAGAGAAAAAGGTGCAGTTCTATATATTGGAAATGATTTTAATTCATTTTGCCTAGACTTTCACAGGTCAGTCCCAAGTACCAAGGAAGTTAGGAGGAGTAATTTCATTGACTTAACTGGATCAGTATTGTGCCCTTCTTATTCTTAATAGGATTCAGACTTCCTGTGCCTACTATAAAAAATTATTCAGGGTGAAATTTCCCAACTCTAGAGTGAGACTGGCACCAAGTATCTAGTGGGAAGCAAATTGTACCTCCTTCTTCTCCCTCCTGTGTTCATGCTGACATCTCTTGTCTTGTGGAACAATATAAATGAATAAAGGATTCATGAAACTATATATTTAAATATATATTTTGTCTCATTGTAATGTTAGAGTTGACTATAATGTATTAAGGCAACTTAATATGGTATGGTTCTATGATACTAATAATACCACTTTCCATTACACACTCTGATTCTTTCAAAGATCTCAAACCATTTTATGAGCACTAGTTAAGGCTCCAGGCATTTCTTCATGCAAAAGGACTCATGCTCATTTTACTTGGTGCCTCTATCTAAGTATAAATTAATTGCCTAAGGTTACTCAGCAACTCTGTGAATGTTATGTCTACATTTTGGGATTACCTTAAAATTACTATTTGTAGATAACAAAACTTTCATCTGAGTTCAGAGTTTACCCTCTTACAGTAATTACAGTGATGAGTCGTATGGTTTATTCTTGACCAACTGATTTGAAGCATTTTATTTTTCTAATCATCATTGCTTCCACAGAGTTTTTTCAGCTTTTGATCACTGCAGGTTTCTAAACTATAGTTCTGGAAAAGATGGTGCATTCAAAGTACTCAAAATTTAAATCCAGCTCTTTGCATTGGAAGATCTTGGTCCTATAGGAGCATTTTGTATTATTTCTTCTCTAGTAACCAGCATGCAAACTTTCAGAGGAACAGAGCTGACAAAAACTTCTTGGAACAGCAGGTCATTTGGCAGCTACTAATTGCATCATGCCCTATGCTATGGGAGGCTGAGACAGCAAGACAAGAGTCTATATGGAATATATTTACTCTTTACCTGTTCTGCTGTGGATTAAATGAGAACAGATTTCTGGCTCTGAGCATCTGTGCATAAATTGTCTGAATAGGAGGCAAGTTATGAAATGAGATCAGCTCTGAAAAATAATACTAAGCACAACTAATTTTAAAATAAGAATATAAATTGCTACCTTTTGAGCAGCCAAAGAAAAGTATGGGCTTGTGTAGACTCTCAGGTTTTGCTAAGTTTCACATTGTTTAGCTTTTAGGCTAGTTTTCTTGCAAGTTTGTTTCAAAACAGGTGTGAGCTGTATGCTTTAAGTGAATGTGTGTGCATCTTCATCTAAGATGCGTACAAGTACAGCATGCTGTGTGTAACAGCATTAGTCTAATCCAGATTACTCCACTAATATCCCTCTTTATGACCTGAAGAGACTTCTCTGACCTTTTTTGCTCCCTGAGTTCCCCTACCTTTACGTTCTCCAGTGTGGGCACTGCTTGTGGGCGTTGTGCAGCCCGGCTGCCACGCAGCTATCCGCTTGATGCAAGTTGCAGTTACTGCTTGGCTGGATTGGATTTGAACCAGTAGTCTGGAAGAAAGATTCTTTTTTCTTTTGCCAAATCTCCTGAGCATAAGGATGACTGGTAAGGGCAGGGGGAACTGGAAGATAAATTTAAAAAATACTAATCCTGTAAGGAGGAAAAAAAAATGCAGGAAACTCATAACAAAACACTAGTTTGTCATTAAGAATGGCTCTTAGTGTGCAAGAGTATCATCTCCATGCATGATGAGATGCATTCCCAGCATGGTGTGTGCATTGGTAGTGGCTTGCAAGCCACTTGGAAGTAAGGCTTTGAATCATTCGAGTGTGTGGATCTAAAATATACACCAATCTCTTGAAACTGGCTGCAAAGAGTTCCCAGAACTCTTGCTGCAGAGGTGAGTCCATATAGAGGGACTACTTTCTAGAAACGGATTTCTTTGCTGTAAACTTTGTGACATTAGATAAGTTACCTATTCTGTCTGCATAATGGTTCCCTCGTTGTAAAATGAGAATAGCAATCTGTCTCACACAAGGTCTTTTAGGTATATTTATCTTTAGGTATATATATCTTTTAGATATATTACAGATTGTTAAGCTGTAAAATACTGTGGCAGTGAGAAGGGGTGCTTGATTATCATGGATGGCCATGGACTATCATGAAATTTCAATGTTTCTCCCGAATCAGGACTAAGGTGCAGAGCACACACGTGTGAGTAACTCTGCACAGTGCCTGCCACTATAGCTGGTTCTAATTAGTCATTTTTATGAGCTCCAGAGTCAGACAAAAATGAGGAGCCCTCCCCTCGTGTAGTTTCCTGTTTGCTGGGTGCATGTAAAAGAGATCTGGTCATGATGTATGTTAATAATGAGCTGATAATGTAAGCCAGCTGAGAGATGTGGAGTTAGTCTGGTATGCTGCCAAGTGGGAGGTGAAAGTTCAGGAACTGACTCATGTTGCCAAGACCTGGTCCTGCGGAGAAGGTCTGCCCATTAATAGATTGAGTTTCTCATTAGGGCTACACAGCATATGCTTACAGCTTTTGGGTTTCAAGCTGAAACCCAATACCGGTAAAAGCCTGCTGAACAGAATGGCAGATTTACTGGTAAATAAAGGATTAAAGGAATACTTGGCAGGGTTGTTGGACTGCAAACCTGACTGGCCTTTGAAGATCCTCCCTTTAAGTTTACACCAAGAGACTTTTTCCTCTCCTTACTATACAGTCCATTGGGCAGTTTTACACTGTCTGCTCTCCTAAGAGCTGTGTCCATCAAGGGTATAAGATGCTTATATCTGTCTTTGAAACCCAAATGCATCCTATTGCCTCTAAAGCAAAACAACCCATATAGGTTGTTAGCTTAGAGGAGCCAGGTGTAGACAGGCTGCCCTCCGCCTGCTCCCCACAGGGCTCATCTTTCCATGGAGAACAAGTACCATGCATCACTCCACAGTGGCTCAGTATTTACAGCATCTCTAAAACTTCTCTTGTTCTTTCTCTTCAGTTTTGAATGAGTATCCCCAGCAAGTGAGCAGGACTGCCTGCTCGGGTTACAGCATGTCACATTTATTGCAGCCAGCCATGAATGGAGCTCATACGTGGCTAAACAGCTTTAGCTAACTTAAATTCAGACAAGTTTGAATAGCCTTATAAAGGAAAAAGAATATACTGCCGCAGTCCAAAAGCCCTACAGCTTACACAAGTGTTAATACAGTACTCTGGGACTTCAGGGTAGTGTTGACTTTATATTTGTTTGTTGGAAGGAAAAATGATTCCCATTACAGTTTTGGATTTTGAACTTGCATGACATAGTTAATGACTCTTGCACTCTTCTGCTTTAGTTGGCTAGCTTTACCTGAAGAAACACGGAGTCAAAAGGAACTGCAAGATAAGCATTGTAAACTGGTCATGTTTGAATAATGCCTGGCAAGAATCTTAATTTAATTTTTTTCCTTAATAGAGAGTTAACTTTTTTCCCTTAATCTGACCTTACTGTTTTGTTAACTAATGAATGTGGAGACAAAGCTGCAGATGTGGAGACAGCAGTGAATTTTATTTTACCCCTCTTCTAGCTCAAAGGTTTTCTTTGTTTCTGCCTCCCAGAAGCCACAGGCATCTTTAATCATTGGTGACATAGTATTGTCTTGATCCCATTAGCCATGATAGACCGCAGTCTTTTCTGAAGCAAGTCATCTGGCTTCAGTAAAGTTACAACAGGGGGAAGGTATTTAGCCCCTTCCTTGCTGAGACAGCATAACATGGTCAGCCAGTCTGAGAGTTAGATCAAGACTTTGATTTACAGTTTATCATACAGAAGTGAACTCTGTTTTGTGTGCACAAATGTATATATTGCCTGTATGGTTGTTACATGCATAAGCACATATACAATCTAATAGTACGTACTATTTTTCTTATGTAAAGTTCATATTATAAGCAAATCGGAGTTAGCAAAAAGTGTCTTTCAACTTGCTAATTCCAAAAGATCCTAGATCAGGGAGTGCAGGCCAAGCTGTGGTTGTGGAGCCCACTAGGAGCTTGAACTTGCAGGCTGAATTTTACCTGTGAATGCTGTAGCTGTTCTAGTCAGTGATTAAAAATCCTGAGGCAGAGAGAAGCATTTCTGAGGAGATAATCTGGGAATGAGTTTGGGGTCCTGTATGGATGAACATGAAAAATTATATGTGGGTAGACAGAAGCACCTGACAGATTGGTTTGTGTGTCACTGGCCTCCCTCCCCTTCAGTCAGCGCTGGGATTCGCTCCCGAAGCACAGTGGGGACAGCCCTTTGCCTTGGCCTAGGGGCAGCCGTGGGGAATGAAAGCTGTGCTCAAAGCCAGGGCTTTACAGGCTCTTGGACTTCGAGTAGGTCTTGGTCTTGCAGCATCTCACTGACAACAGAGCCCTTAACATGTCCAGTGAAACCAGCTGCTTTTACTCGGCCATAACCCCTGCCTCTGCTGGAAGTTGCTTTGTCACCGAAGCCGATCCGGTTGCCTGCTGCACGTTGCAAACCAGCAGTGTGTTTGTGCAGCCCATGCTGTGAGTGGCAGAGAGTGGACTGTGTTCATTGCATTGAGACATCTTTGGTCAGCCATGTCAGCTTCTCTAGCCCTTAGAGGGCAGATCAAAAATACTCCTAATGTTTAATAGGATAAATCCTGATGTAATCTTATGTAAACATATTCAGTGAGCACTCATTAATTTCCCTCAGGAGCCAGGCCGAATGAAGATGACTTGCAAAGAAATGAAAAAAATTAATTTTAAGAGCCGCACCTGGGGGCGTGGGGGGGTAGAATGTAGGAGGCATTTCGTATCTTTAGCTGTGTGAATTAAACAGGGATCTCTGACAGGTACATGGAGGAGGAGGATTTGGAAGTTATATTAGGAAAGGGCAAAAACACATCTTGCAAAACGTATAGCAAAGCTCTATTTCATTGCTTTGCAGAGGGGTCTCACTGATTCTTGAGCCACTGCACTTTAGGAGCATGACACACTCAACCTCTTAGTACAAGAGTCATATGCTGAGTGACACAAAACTGGGCAGAGCAAATAACAAGCTTGCATCCATCACAGTCATTTGTCAGTGACTTTAAGGACACTTGAGGAGCAACTGTAAGGTAGGATTCTTAGAAAGGGATTCTCCTTTCTACCAGCCCCAGGAAGTACAGATTTGTTGTACTTTTAGAATTGCACAGGACAATTTTTCCTTGGCTCATTACTTGAAGGCTCACCAGACTTTTGTTTGGCTTCATCTATTGCATCCAGGTTCTTCTAAGATATCTTCATCTTGGACATGTCTCATTCTTCTTGGCCTCCAAGTTTATTTCTTGAGTATAAACTTTGTTTTGGAAGGAAGCACTTGGTCTCATTAGTTCCTGCATCCTAATTCTGAAATTGGAATTGCCAGATGTCCTCTCCCAAACACTTTCCTCAGGTATTGCACAGATGGTGGTTGTAGTTTGACCCTTTCTGGATAGATGACAAAGGCAACTGAATAAAATAAAAACAGACTTTAAAGAGGGATTTCTAAATCATCATCTCTACTTCAAACAATAAAAACAGAACTGCAACCACCTGTGCACAATTCTTTCTCTGCTTTTCCTCACTGTGTTTGAGCATTCCATGAGGCTTGTTTGTGTCCTTCTGCAGGATGCCTTCTCCTGGAACTCATTCCGATGCTTGTAGTTTACTTTCCCATACCCAGTCCTAACAGCACAGAAACCATAGTCCTTTGTTCTGCCTCTCAGTTCTTTACCCACTCACTTCTTTGCAGTTAAGCTGGAGAGAGCCCTTTACAGAATGGGTGAAGTTCAGCTGCTGTGGGGATTGGCGCCTAGGGCCCCTCTTTTGTCCTGCCTTCACCCCAGCAGGACCAATACTCACCCAGCCAGCCAGTGGCTGCTGTGGAGAGCTGAAATACTGCTGCAGAGCTTTGGGAGTTGGGTCAGGACGCTTGGGAGAAACAAGAATTTGGGGTCTGGGTCTGGGCTGCTCATCCCAGCAGCCGCTGCCCTCTGCTCTGTTAGTGACAGCAGATAGCTTTCTGCATGGGGCTGTGAACAGACAGAGGATGGGGCTGTTCTGGCATTCTTTGCTCACATAGGTGTTCCCAGTCTCCTCTGGAGGAAAGGCGGCAAGTTGGATAGAAGCATCCATTGGACTGAATCCAGCCTCTGCGGGCTACTAGTTGGACCTGGGTTTGAACAAGAACATTGTTCTGCAGGGTCGAATCGTACACAATTTTTGGTAGGTCTTTAGTTATCAGACAGCTGAGAAACACATAACTAGACTCAAGGTCCCATTCTGCTGCTGTAAGATATAGAAAACAGCTATTTAATTTTCTGTTAAAAGTACATTAAGTTCATTATATCAACTGGAGTTCAGAAGTAATATGCAGAGATCCAAAGGGCTATTGTAACCTCCTGCTTGTGACCAGCACTGTTTCTTCAGTTCCCCTCTGAATGTGGAGAGCCTCCCTATGTCTACAGTAAAGATAAAGAATGTCCTCACCTGGCACAGTTTTGGGAGGAAGTCATCTTGGGACTGTTTCCTCTACAGGGACTAAGCTCTTAGGCAAAGCAGAGACAAACTGGTGCTGTTCCCAGAAATGCTAGTAGCACCTTGCACTGTGGTGTAGAAAGATACTGTGAGTTTAGATGCTACAGGGTAGCTGTGCTCACTATGGAGGCAAGGTTTTGGGGGATGCTTTCAGAAGAGTGTTGCAAACCAGGCTGCCCTCGGGGCTGTTCCCAGTGCCCCCTTGCCAGCCCCCCTTTTTCTTAGGCATTAGTACAGCTTTCGGCACTGATTACTCCCTGTTCCCTTCCTGCCTTGTTTTCCCTTTGGAGCCTCTTAAAATGGAAAGAGAAGGAAGGATTGCCACTGCAACAAGGTCACTTTTTAGGTGATATCACCTTAGAGGCAGCTGCTGGAGGTGCTATGACCACAACAGCACCAATGCTTTAACCATCGCTTTTAACTGATCCCTGGGAAGGACCACTGTGTTTAACCAGAGGGGCTTCCACGTGGTTTCTGTGCTGCTGTTGTGCTGTTGCAGTGAGCTTGCTGTGTGCTCTGGGGCAAAGACTGCTTGGAGGTTTAAAGGTGACACTGAGTTCATTTCCCTAAAGGGCAAGGCTACCCCCCAGGTACCCACCCTACCCCTGTAGCCAGGATTTTTGGATGTTCTGATATCTTTCAAGGCATGTGGTTACACACAAGTACTAAAAAGGCTCATGCTTTGTTTCTGATTTGTTCATGTAGGAGGAAGGGAGAGAGAAAAGGGATAACTATATCTGTCTTCACTGTCAAATGAAATTTTAATACAAATAATAAACTTTCCTTTCAAGAGACAATTAGAAAAAAATTCATAGGGGTCGGGTTCTTGGTTAGTGTAACACACAATAGATGTTCTAACTTTAGTGGAACCATGTTGATTTATACCAGTAGAGAAACTTTTTCATGGGTGGAGCTCTGCAGCAGTTGAAGCTAATCTAAGTCAGTACTTCAGTGCTCTTGCTCTTCACAAATCATACCCTTGCACTAAGTTTGCACTGGTGTAGATGTCAGGTAACACAGATTTAGGCACTCAGTTACCACTCCTTAAAGTCTAGTGACTAGAATTTAATCTTAGAAGCATTTGCTACCTTGTCTTGCCAAGTCTTACACGTTCACCCTGAGACTTGCACATCGTATTGCCTTCTTAGACTGTCTTGTTCTGATGCTTTCACCTGATATGTGCTGTGCAGTGCTACTGTCTCTCTCCTGCTCCATGTGCTGAGCGCAGCTATTGGGCTTTATCTGTGATCTGCTGAAAGGGTATCTCCCATGCTTCCCAGAATGCAAACTAGCACTGTTGCCATGTCGTGTGTCACCGCCTTAGGCAGTCATCAACATCTTTTCCATGTGACCCTGCGTCTAGATCTCCAGCACTGAAACGTAAATTGAGAGTTATGCTACTAAGCTTGATTTTTGCAGATTCCGGGCATAAATTAAACAAAACAAGGTATTTTATAACAAATACTGGGTAGGATGATGGAACCGTTCTTTTGCTAATAACATTTTTCTTCCTCTGAAAAGAAAAATTCCCTTGAGACCATAGGATGGGAAGCTGAAAGGTTTATTGAAGGTGGTTGTTTAAAACTGCCACTAATCTAAGTCACATATCCTTTCTGTCAGCTATCAGTGCTCTTGTGTAAACATTTTCATTATGATGACAGGTCTAAGGAAAGTGCTATTAAAGAAATGAAACTGCTCTCCAGGAGGGGTTTTGCTTTGTTGCATGTATCTAAGACTGGCTGATGCATAGTCTACTGGAGCATGAAAAACTCTCAAGGATGTAAACAAAACCCCAGAGAATCCATGTGGAAATTGGAATGTTATTGGACCTAAAGATAACTTGGATTTCCATTAAGACATATGGTGCTTGTGTTAAGTTTTTGGTATTATGAGACCAGTTCCTTATCTCAGCATTTCCAGTGGCGTGGGGATTCAAGGTCTGTTGTAAGTACAGGATCTTGAAAATTATTCTTTCCCAGTTAGGGCATCCAAATCTGCGACTCTTCACAGGTTAGGAATTCCCGTTCCTACAGAGTGTTCCCGTTGGCTTGCATAGGATTATTGGCTGTTGCAGCAGCAAGTATGAATTATCTAGCCTCTAAAAAAAAATCCTGCGGCTTTTGCCATAAGTTTGTTATCAGTCTCTGTACAAAGAAGGTTCAGAAATGGAAGGGTTGGATTTGTGGATAAAGACATCGGATGAGTCTAAAGATGTTTGGCTTCTGTGCTTAGCTTTCTAGAAACTCTCCTGCAAAGCTCATTTAGTCACTCTGTGCCTCAGTTCCCTTTCTAGTTGTTGGGGCAAATTCTCCCATATGGTGCATGGTTAGATTGCTAACATAGGATGATAGGTCTAGAAAGGGTTTATTCCATGTTGGAGTCCAGGACCCTGACAATATAGACTCCGAAATGTAGGATGCCAGTCTTCAACATGTCAGGATGCATATTGAGAGTAGATTGTTGCCCCCAAGAAAAGACTTTCCAGGTCTGATGCTGAGAAATCCTTTCTTTATCTTCAGCCTTAGAATTATTCACTGCTAGTTTATATCTAGCTCTTTGAGGAGTATCCCTTATACTTGTACAATGCAGAGCGTAATGGAGATTGAATCTCAGAGCAAGTCTCTTGGCGGTAATGTAATACAAAATCTTGTTGTTTCTGATTGGTTTTGTTTCTAAGGTACCTATTTACAAATATTATTATTATTTTCCCCTTTTCTTACTGAATGATGAGGGGAAAAACATTGCAATTCATGCATTGAATCATCTGTGTCCTCCTCCTAAACCTGGGCAGCTGAAAGCTCCACCCTGCCCAGATTTGAGCCCTGCTCACGCTGAGCTTTGTACTCCAGCTCTTGTTGATGGTTGTGACAGTGGAGAGTGTTGAGCAAATTGTGCCATTCCAGCTCTAAGATCCTAATCTCCTTTTAAACAAGGAGCCTGTGTAAAGTAATTTAGTGTCTGAACAGAGGAGTGAGTGCCTATCAGCAGCTAACAAAGACTCAAACAGCAGAGGAAAGCACAGCGCCATTAAAAACGAGAGAAAGAGAGGACAGGGAATTGACATATTGCCAATGCCAAAACTATTTGTTCCATGTTTGTGATTTGCACACATGTCCCCACGTTTACAACACTTCAGTAATTAAAAAATACTTTCTACTGTGGGATGATCATGTAATAAACACTCTAGTCAAGGTTTTAGAACGTCATTGGGGATTTTGTGTGTCGTCATCTTGGTAGCTAAATTTGAGACGTCTTCTGTCCTGGCTTTCTGTGATTGTACTCCCCTGGCAAATGAGACCCCTTCAGCAGAGTGCCTCCAGTGGGAAATCCAGGTCTCTCAAAAGTTACTGGTTAAGTTAGAAAATCCTAGTTCTATAGCCTAATTATTCCTCACTTTCTGGCTCCTGTTGGGTCATTTTTGCCTGCTTTTTTAAATAACGTGATTCATTCAGTGCTTTACTCAGTCTCTTGTGTGATGATCTCAATGTGTTTTAATCACAAGTCAGTCAAACTTAGCAATAGCTTTTCTCAATTCATAGCTGAAGAAACTGGGTTGCAGAGGTTGCCTGTGGCTACCGTAAATCTTTGGCAGAGCTAGGAATAAACTCTAGTGTCCTCAGTCCTTCCCCCCCCCCCCAACTGTATAGCTATCAGACAAAATCAGCTTAAGTGTTACTTGCTTTGGACTTCTAGCGCTGACACAATGGATGAATGGAGAAGCCATGGAGTGTGCCACAATGAGGCAAGCAGCATTGCAGCGAAAGGCCATCATATGACATTTTACCTGCTGTATGTTGCTCTTAGGACACTGACATTTGCAGTTACTTGCAAGGGGAAGAAAGCCTTGGTACCTGAATGGTGCCTGTATAGAAGTTTTTCAAACCTTATCTCTTAACAAAAGCTTTCATTAGCCGAAATTTGAGTTCCAGGAATTTATCTTTGATTCTAAACAGTAAAACAGCTTAGATATGTCAGATGGTCTCAGCAGTACAGACATTCTGTAATGTCAGCGCTGGGAGTGGGAGCCATTTCTGAAACCTTCACTGACCTTTGCGTGTACACTGTTTTACAGAGTTTTAAGGTCATCAACCAGTCTGAGAAAACAGTTTATAGATTTTGGTCCTGAATGTCAGACGCACTCTTTGACTAACACACGTATCAATTATATGAACTGGGGATGATAGAGAAGACAGGTTTGCAATAAAAGGATATTTCAGAATTTCTGCAGTGAAAGGGTCAGATGCATAGAACTATGACTATCAAAACTTGGAGCTTGTAGACTGTCATTAAAAGATGGGGAATACATCTCTAACATGTAGTTTTCTGTAGGTTTTTGTTTTGTTTGCAAATTAGCCTTTAAAGACACTCTTTCCTGTTTGTGGAAAGGTTATACATCGCAAAACAGCTATTTGTCTAATGTCATATGTCTAATCCTAGTTTCTAATAGATAAATACTGAAACAGAGTTCAAAAATTTTGCTCGTAATTAATGACATTGCTGTAGATAGTCTGCATATCTTTCCAAATATCCAAATCATCAGTTTAAGTCTTGTTAAGTTCTTGGCCTCAGTGACTTCTTCCCTGGCAATGAGTTCCATCATCTAATCACACGCTCTATGAAACATTTTCTTTTATCCACTTTGGATTCCCATCATTTAGCTTCAGTGAATGTGCCCTTGGTTTTGTGTTTTAAAGAAATGCAGAAGTTCCTGGTGTACCTTTGTTCATTCATTATTTGAGGTACTTTTGTCACGTTCCCTGACAGTTCTGAAATGACGATGTTCTGCCTCTGCTGGAGAAGAAGGGGGGAAATGTTCCTACTTGTACTAAATCCATGAATGTCTGTTGAGATTTACTGAAGATTTTGGCAGCAATAAGATACAGGATATTATTTCAGTTAAAGATATGCTTTAAGTATGTAAGAGAAGCCTATTGAATAGAATATTAGGGCAGTTTTCATTTAACAAAATACTGAGTGAAGTAAGTTAATCTGTTTGTCCCACTTAAAATAAGAAACCTGTTCAAAATAATTGATAATATTTTTCCCTGCCAGTCTTTGTCTGATGTAGCATAACTGAACTCTGTGTGAACTGGACTAAATAAGGTTCAGTCTACATCTGGGCTTAAAATGTAACGTCTGGTTGGTTACCAAGGGTATCCCTACGTGCAAACAGGGAATCTGCCATTCCAGGTCAGTCAAGGAAACACTGCTATTTTATTCTTATCACTGGACTTCAGGTCTCAGTTTAATGAAATCTGAATTCTAAAAAGAGCTGAGAAAATAATTTTGTTAGCAATCATTTATTTGACAAAATTGCCTTCTTCCTGTGCTCACAGAATATGTGAGAATAGACTGCAGTTTCCCTCAGATATGTTCACTATATGGATTTCTTTGACAGATGTGTTTCCACAGATTAGTTTTGACTTCATGAATTGGTCTCAAGCATTCACCACAAGCATTTGACACTTGACATTGCCTATGTGCAATTAGTCAGAGTCCCTCTGCTCTCTCCCTGGGTGAGAAAGTACATCCGATGGGCAAGCATGAGAAATTGAAAACGTGGCTTCTGCAATTATTCTGTCATACGAGTTTTCTAATTAATATTTCTTGAATGATTGTAGATCCATCTGATTTTAAGCCAGAAGGGAATATTAGGTTCCCTTTATCCCCGTACTGAAACAATAAGTTGTGGTTAACAAAAATGTGTCTTTCGGAAAGGAATCCAGTCTTGATGTGAAGAAATGGAGAACCCATTGCTCCCTTTGGTGGTTTGTTCCATTGATTAATCAGCGTCACAGTTCAGTGTGTTCCATATTTTTAATTTGAGTTTGTCTGGTTTTAAGTTCCAGCCAACCTTTCTAATAATAGCAAAACTCAATTTTCTGTATGTTAAGAAAAGGGAATGCAGACGGGCTGAAAGTACAGCTAAGGTCATTCTGAAATCTAAATGAATATTCACTGGCATTTCTTTCTTGCAGTTTTAGCTGAGGTCTGGTTCTAAGAAGAATATTTGCTACAAGATCTCACATGCTCTGAAGTCACTAGATGTGGTGCCAATGTAGAAAGCTAATGGAAAATGAGCAAGAAAACATAACCGTTGACATTTTGTGGCAAGGGAAACATCTGTATTGATTTAAATGCATCTTTCCTACTTTTATTCTTTCCCTACTTTCTCTCTATTCCCTGAGCTGGGATATGTGATTGGCAATGCTGCAGCAGGACAGGGTTGGAATAATGGAAGTTGGAATAGCAGAAGAAAATCGAAAGGTCAGGGACTTTCGTGAGAGGAGGATTGGTATAACGTGCTTATCACACATTCAGCGTGTCTGGGATAGGGGTAGCATGGGAATGGGAGTCTTCCTGAAGCATCAGGAGGGACGGTGTTTACAGGGTTTGAGTGGAGGGATGTAAATAAACAATACTAGTTTGTTGCTCTTGGAAATCTGTCAGCCTGGAAGTTGGGCAAAAAAGTTTCAGTATGATGCAACATGTGGTTGCAACTACATTTAGGAAGGGAGAGACGAGGCAGTGGGTAAACCTATTATAAAAAGGAGATCCTGCCTTAAAAGTTGCAGGATTCTTGGAACCTTCAGCTGTAGTGATGTCCTAGGGTACGTGCTTGGGGAAACAGGAGAACACAGAGAAGGAAATTTGTCTACCACTTTTCTTGTGTTTTGCTTCCTGGAAGGAGTGTACATGTGCCTTTGTGAGGGCCATACAAGGTGCAGGGAAAGCTGCTTGCATTACCCCTTTGCATAGGCAGCTGTCTTCTGCTTCTCACTGGCTTTCTCTGGCTAGGAGCCTTCTGGCTGGGGGGATAGGCAGATGGTTTCCTTGAAGGCTCAGTGGCTCATCAAACATCAGTCAGTGAATATACATGGACATTGGCCAGTAATCTCCCACCCACGATCTAAACTCTTAATTCCCAATCCAAAAGAAAGTTCTTTCAAACCAACCTCATAAAAGGATGGCTTAAAAAATATCAGGCTTTTATGATTGTTCCAGTGAATCAGGGCTCCAGCTCTGTTAAATCCCCCTAAAGAAAATTCCCGTCACATTGGAATCCAAGAAAGAATAATAGAGATCAGAGTTCACCATTTCATATCCAGCTCCAAAAATGAACTTGCTAGGTTATAGGAATTTGAGCTGGACTGTCACACTGGAGCCGGTGATGTGCTTAACAGATGCCTGTTTAGGTTCAGATGAAGTGCTGCAAAGGCATGTGATGCCAGAAGAAGGATTACAAAGTCACTAGGCTGTTACGAAGGAGGAGTAATTACTTGTAAGCCTTAACTTTTGTTGTTGGCTAATAGTAACTTTGTTTTCTGCCTCTCAGTCTTTTTCAGGCTGTACTCCATCTCTGGACAAGTTGGGCTCCCGTTTGATAATTCAGAAGGGCAAAGCACTTATTGCCTGTTTGTGAGTCAAGCTGGTTGTCATGAGGGTTAGTTTTCAGTACAGAAATGGTGTTTCAGCATTTCATTTCTTACTCTCATCTGTAGCCTAGATTTCTGCTTTAGCCTGAAAAAGCCCTTATGAAACGTGAGTTCTACTCGCGTGAACCCAATTGCAAGGTTGACAAGCTCTGTCTAAGGATCCAGACTCTGAGAAGAAGCATCCAGAGTCTGCTCAGGATATGTTTACACCCTTTAGATAAACTGCTTAGAGAGATTCACTTCCCTGCTGTGAATATGTTTTATTAGTATAAATGCACTTATAGCACTGCTGTCACAGGAACACAGTTCTCTTTTACTGATACAGTTGTGCCCACATCAGAGGCCAAACTGGCAGTGAAATATTGTTCCCACAGGTGACACTGTCATAGGAATGAAGCACTTAAATTTTGGCCTTGCTTTAACATAAAACTCTAGAAATGTGTTTCAGTGATTGGTCAGAAAAAAGATTAAAACTGAGAAAACCACCCTGGAACACCTGAACACCAGAGGAAGGCCTGTTTTCTTTTTTCTTCTCTAGCAGGTGATCTTTTTATTTTTCAGCTAGCCAGAGTAACCTTATGCTTAATGCGTATTTAAAATAATAAATTATGATATGAAACACAGGAAAGCCTTGGTATCTTGTTAAATAGATTCTCTGATAAATTAAAGAACTTTGTAGCAGAGCTGATTATCAAGCATACTAAAAAGTTCTCTGGAGACACTGGTAATTAATTATACCAGGACATGGAGGTTATTGGGTAGAGATGAAGAGTATAAAACAAATCCCTTAAATGATGGCCTGTAGATGCTGTTGCACATGATTGGGTTTCTAAAACAGTGGACACTTTTAACTACTAGCTTTATCAGTAAAAGGCTTGAAACATTTAAATAAACAGATTGTCTAAAGTACAGCCATCAGTATAGAATTACAGCATTGCATTACGTACAGTACAACAGGAAGCAGAAATCTTTAGACCCCAATAAAAAAGTGAAGCTTTTTGTTCTTTTTGCTTTCAGTCTGACCAAATAGATTTTGCAGTTTGCATTCAGTTTATTTAAGTGGAAGTTGCATGGCCATTTTTCTTAATACTAGGCCAAGTCCTACTTATGTCTTCCATGGGATTGATTCAGAATAAATGGAGTGCCTGTGAAAATGAGACCAGTGTCTGTCTGAGGATAATGTGTTTACAGCAAAAGTCCTGAGAATTAGAGAAAAACAGCTGTTAAGCTTTGGGCATAGATCATGATCAGCAGCCCTTTGAAATCATAGCAGTTCACTTGTCTCTGCAGCATGCCTCAGGTATTTCCACTCCTTACCCGCCTGTTGAGGGCAACGGTGTTCCCTCAGTGGTAGTGGCTAAGATGCTGATTCTAGAGCATCCCTAATCACGGATATGCTTCAGAGAGGTGTGCCTCTGTACTTAAGTCAATTAATGCTTACATTCAAGGAAGTGCTTATGCTTTCCTGAATTAGAGCCTGCTGCCCTATAGTACTACAAAGCACTTGTCCTTTTGTTGGCAAGAGGGTGCCTAGTAAAGAAGTTCTCATGCTTCATCAAGTTAAATTCAATATGCAGACTGATTGCTAGGATTGGTAGGAAATGGGCCATTTCTAAAAGGATGGTGGTGTCTGTCATGTAAATGTGAACGACTGTGCCCTTTGCAAAGGGATTCAGGATGTTGACCAAATCTCAGCTGGCTCATCCATTGCAGGTGAATGAATACAGAGAGAAGAGTGAGACTAAATTGCTCCTGCCTCAGTCACAACCAAGTTCCTATTGTGCTCCTGGACCAGAAGGAATACGTAGGCTTTGCAGTTTTCCTGGAAGGTCCATCACGGTTCAGTGCATCTTCTTTGCATCCCTTATTTCAGTATTACATCACTTCAGGATATAATCCTAAAAGACTGATACTTTGATTCAGCTAAGGGAAAAATCTGTGCAGTAGGTGCCATCTGTAGATTGCTTTCCAGCAGAGCTAAAATGTATGCCAAAATTTGGAGACTTACGGGGCTGCAACAGTACGTTAAACTGATGTTACATTTTAAACATGACTCTGCTTGACAGAAGGGGTCTTGTGCTGGTAACTCATGATATGCTGGAATCTTCACTGGCAGCCCTATTGCCTTTTTCTTTTCTCGCTTTTTGCTTTCTAATCTTTTGTTTGCTTGTTTTTTGTCCAGTAATAGCAGTTCACTCATTTATGAGAAAACTAATTCTACCATCCAGTGCTGGTGCATAAATTAAATATGAATGAACTTCATCAAATTTATGCCTGCCATCCTTTGTGAGCTCTGATTTTTCTCCCTCTCCACCTTTGTTTCTTTCCTTTTTCTTAATTGCCTAACACCTGCCTTCAAAGCTATTCACTTTTGCAGGGCTGAATAATTGCAGTGCGCCAGCAATATGCTCACTCTACAGAATTGTAGTCAAGCTATCTGTCAGCAGTGGCAATTGTAATGACAAATATTGATTATTTATTACTTGCAAACATTTAATTAAATTTGCCTGGGTAATTAACGTGCTAGCAGCCAGACATGCTAGAAAGACAGTGAATCTATTATTTGAAAAAATCCTCAAGCCACAGAGCTTTGGGAGGAGGCTAATAGAAGAGTCTGTTGCTGCAGGGTTCCCTGGTGGAAGGTGGTCCCGAGTGTTTCAGCAGGGTCCACGCGCTGTGTTGTCCTTGCTGTGGCCTTTCTTCTTTAAAGAGGTGCACGTACACAGAACCTTAAATCCTGCCTCTGCTGGGATTCCCCAGGGACACTGGAACTGATGTGTGTCTGAGGCGAAGTCTGTTTTTAAATACGAAAGACAGCCTAGCGTTAGGTGCATCAGCACTTTCGTGCCTTCCGTGCCTGAGCTTAGTTTCTGCAGTGAGAGTTAGGAAGGGGAGCTGTGTTACATAATCTACATGTTGCACTTACAGACTGTCCTGTGTTTCTGCCTGCCCTAACCAGATAATAAATTCTCCCTTTCAACATCCTGTTTGTCCACATTATATCTGTTATTAATCTTTATAACAGGCAAAATGCATTTTGTTCAGAAGGAATTTGATATTCAGCTGAAACTTAAAACCAGCCACTATATACTGACAGTGTGTGTTACATGAAAGCACCTGTTGAAGTATTTCTAGCTTGTGAGATGTGCATCCGTGTTTAAATAACTTTGAAAGCCGAGTTACTGTCACTGTTAAGCTATAAGAAGGTGTAGACCATAGCGTCAGGGATAGTAAGGTGAGAGCCCAGTTTCTTGTTGGAGGAAGCGAGGGAAGCGGGGTGTGTGTCAGGTCTTAGAAAAGCAACTTTTGTCTTTGGCTGTGGAGCAGAAAGGAACTCTGATCTCCTCGGAAGCGTTCCTGCCGTGGCGGCGATTAGCAGCCGCTCAGGGGCTGGGGCTCGGGCTCAGCAGACCTTACCGATGCACTTGACCACCTTATGCGTGCTCTAACTGAACAGAAAGATTGAAAAAGCAGGAGGGAAATTTCTAAGTGAGTGGAAATCTAAGGGGGTGGTGTGGCCAGGAGAAGAGTGGAGAAAGTGAGCACAGGTGGCTTGAAAGACACCCTGTGTATTTATGGAATTGCTTTTGGGAGACTTTCTTTGGAGCTGCTGATTTGTGGCCAGTCCCTAACAGAGAATCGGTGTGTGCAAACTCGCATGTTTGTCTGAAATTTTGTTAGGGAGGTGAGACGTTGAATAGAAGTGAAAAGTAGCCCATCTATTTCTCATCCAGGTGACAGGCAATAAAGTATTCAGTGAATATTTCTCCAGTGAAGCCTATTCGTCCAACAGAGTGATGTTGCTGTGTTAGAGCAAAGCTCCGTATTCGGCCATTGCACCCAAGCACCGCTGCAGTGGATATGCAACTCTAAATGAATTATGGATAGCTGATCATGCTACGAACAGCCCTTTCTATGTACCAGCTGTGTGTCTGTATGTGCATATTCATGACAGATGCTCTCATAGATAAATGCAAGGTAGCACCAATGTCTGCATCAGTTTTTCTTTCTGGTATGTAACACAGAAGAATGTTAGCTGCATATTAGTTAAGCATTTCACTGCACTGTAGACATTTTTGCATTAAATTGTACTGGTCCCCAACTAATCAGGTAGCATCGTTAAAGTTACAGTAAATATTCTTTTGAACCTGTAAGCAGTTCTGATCTAACGCACATAACCTTTTCTTTTATTAGTGACAGAGAGTCGAGGGGTCTTGGACAATATGCAGAGATTTTCTTCATTACCAACATACCTACCTGTGAGCTATCGGATCTTCAGTGCCGAGACATCTTTCTTTCTCAAAGAAGCCAACCAGGACTTTATGCGAAATTCCAGTTTGCAGTCCAGGGTGGAATCATTCTTCCCATATAAAGCCAAGAGGCCACCTATATTAAATGCCAGTTATGGACCTTTTTCCATTGAACAAGTCGTGCCCCAGGATCTAATGTTAACTTCCAGCTTTTTTGGACCTACCAACAAGTTTACTTATAACTGGAAACTTAAGGCCTACATAATGAGTGACAAGATTTACCCAAGCAAGCCCAAAGTCCAGATCCTGTTCTACATTGTGGGCAGGGACTGGGATGACTATAGCACCACGGAGCGGCTGCCCTGCCTGCGGGTGTTTGCCTTTCGAGAGACGCGGGAAGTCAGAGGCAGCTGCAGGCTGAAAGGGGACCTGGGGTTGTGTGTGGCAGAGCTGGAACTCCTGCTGAGCTGGTTTAATCCCCCCACGGTTGTCGCAGGCCGTAAGAAGGCACCGGATCAGTTTGAAGGGAGCCCTGTGGAGCTTTACTACACTATCCAGCCGGGAGATGAGAAGGGGGAGTGTACCGCTGAGGATTTAAGGAAGGGCAATGCTATCCGGCCAGGAAAAGATGGCATGGATGAAACCATGTCCCACTTACAGAGGATCGGATCTGTCAGCCTCTATCGAGGCCAGGAGACTTCTCAGCTTATGGAGCTGCGGCTGGACAGTAATATTGTCATCTGGTTGCCCTCAAAGCCTGTCAAACAAGGAGAGGTTGTGAATGTTTATGTGACAATCGCCAACAACTCTACGGTGGATCAGTTCATACTCAGGTATGGTAGGTTGTTTTTTGCCTTTCCTAACATGGGAGCACACACATGTTGGGGGTGGGGGATGGATCTCAAGCAGCTTGGGGTTCTTCCACACTGAAGGATGATCCTAGGCACTGAAATCCATTTTTTTCCCACTCTTGGACACTGTGAAACAGGCTGAAAGCCTCCATCACTAGGAAGTTTTTAACATACACTCCATTTAACACATGCTTATGTTCTGCAACAACATACAAACCATGACAATTCACTGCCTTAGTGGGGCCATTTCTATGGTACAACGGACAGTAAAGCACCAGAATAGTTCTTTGCTTTACAGACCTTTTAAATCAGCTTTTTATTGCACAGGCGCAGAGTTTAAACATAGCAAAACTTCAGTTACCTGCTTTTCTCTTAAGTGCTCTGGCAGTGCTTTGCCTCTCCTGCACAGAGTGGTTTGGTTCTGAGAACCCTTTGGCGGGAGGGGGGTTAACTATCTACTTGTGTTTAAGTAGCATTTGTCTTTTTGGCAGCACATATACCCATTAAAATAAGGTCTAATGTGTTTGATATTGCTGTTGATTGTAAGGGACTGTTAGAAGTAAGTGCCATTATTTTGGAAAGGAGTGCCAAAAGGGAACCTGGGAACAAGAACTGCCTTGCTGGGTCAGCTCAGTTTCCTTTCATTTTCTACTTCAGCAGTTTCCCTACAAATCAGATGAAAATCCTTTGAGGATGACAAAGACTGGAAAACTTGTTAATCACTGAAATATTTGATGTATCTTTTTTTTCTGGTTACCAGGCTTTAAATTCAAGGAAAATTTCCACGGTGATAAGCAACAATTGCTCTTTAAAGCCCCAGGGAACCAGAGTTTCCCAAAAGATTCTGCACATGAAAGTATTTATTTCTAAGGCTCATATGAATTAGATTAATACACAGTTGACAACTACCGAGGAGAATAGCCTTTAGAACAGGAAGTGTCGCTTGGCAGATAAAAGGCTTTTATTTTAAAAAAGGGGGATTTTAGTCATCCCAGAATCATTCTGATGTTTGCAGCTTTGGTTAAGTTGGTGAGATAATCTGCCAGACACCTGTTTACTGAGTGAAACCTCCGATAGAGAAGAGTCTTTTCTGACTGTGTTGCTTATCTTTTATTGAAAATCCTTTTTCACAAAATAGTGGAGACGGAATAGTTTTCCACATAACAAGCGCAGCTGTGGTGAAAGAAAAAATCTGAAGGCAATGAACTGGGGTGTTTGCTGGGTGGATGGGAGAGGGGATCACCCTTTGAAGAGCTGCGCGTTGCTGTCTTTTATCTTCCTGAAAAGTGAGTTGGAGATAAACAAGCTTGTTGAAATCTGGTGATGTATGTCTTTGCTCAGAAATGAATCTGACTGCCTAGGCGAGGATATCGTTTGCATGCTGAGAGGTACAGCGGACAGAAATGGTAATGTGGGACAGCAGGAGTTGCCTGCGTGAGTTACTATTATGGACAAACTGGATTGACTTTGGTTTTGGGAACAAGTGATGCTGATTTATTTGAAGTGAATAATCTGACATTTGTTAGTTTATCTACTGTTCCATGTTATCATAAACGCAGAGCTTAGGCAACATTCCCTTGCTGATGTGCCCTTTTGCCAAAAGCAGGCAAAAATTACTTTGAGTCAGACACAAGAACAAGAGGCTGAAGAGACAAGGATTCAAAAGAAGATGGCTTTTGCCTGCTTCCAGCTGGGGTGGGAAGGTGGTGATTGTCTTGAGACGTAGCGGAAGGTTGACTCGCTTTGAAGAAATCAGCACTGTTCAGTGTGCGTATTCCTCTCTCTCCCTTCTCTCCACCACCAAAGAGAAGAAAAGCAGTGGGAGATATTCCAAAGCAATCATCAGTTTTGAAAACTTTGTCTTGCAGGCATGTTAGTCCCTTATTTCTACCAAAGGTGGTGATCTGTACAGTTTTTCAGGCATCAGGTGGACGCTCTGGTGAGGTGCAGGAGGGTAAGTCTGTGAGAGAGGAATGGGGATGGTTTTAACCATCTACCTGACACCGCAGGAGGAAGCGAGAGCTAATACCCGCTGGTGAAACCAGTGTGGCACTGTCTGCCGAGGCATGAACTGTGCAGCCCGTTCTGTCACCTGCTGAGATTTCTTTTGTGTTTTTACTGGATGAGGGCTGGGGAAAGGCTGGCAAAGTCAAGCTCAGCTTCCTGTTCTGCAGTAGGAATCTGTTGTCTTCAGTGAAACCTTCTTGGTGTAAATGAGTGTAGAGTTTGAACCAGGAATCCATAAAGTGCCTATACAGGAAAAAAAAGTCGAGCAAAAACAGCAGCTAGAAAGTGGCCAGTGCACATGCTGTGCCTGCCTAGGGGCTGCTTTAACCTTCTCTGTGGCCATTTGCCTGGTTATATAGAGGGCTGTACGCTCTAATATTCATGAGTTCCTGGCAGAGCAACCCCTACATCCTATGACATGTGTTCACATTTAATCATCCTAAAGGAAAACACACCACACATTATCCTCAGGCATAGTGGGGTTGTTTATTTTCTGCTTCTTGTATATTTTTCATTGAAGTATTGCAACATATAGTGCTGAAGCAAACAGCATGTGATCATTGCTTGTGGGTGGGGGAGGAATAGTAGCTACAAATCTTCTCTGGCAAAAGTAAAGTAGACTGGTCTAAATGACCTCATATCCACAAATCATTGGAATTGAAACTGTGTTCTTAAATTGTATCTTAATTCAGAATCCCATTACTGTATCCATAAATTTATCAGCCCAAGAACACCAGTAAAGTCAAAGAGAATGACTAATACGGCAGGAAGTAAGGCCGAATTATGCACCGTAGTGCATTACCGCAGTAGGAACACCATCTCAATATACAGAGAGTTCTCCCCCTCTTGCGTCAGGGGCTGTCGTGAAGTGGTTCAAGCAATATTGGTAGGTTGTAGGTTATAGATTCTGTTTGTGGCCCTGTCCTTGGCCTGCCAGGTGATCTTTGAGTCTTTATGGTTGTTTTTCTCTACATAAAGTAGAAAATTTGATGGTATGCCTTTCTTCTCAGGAATGTGAAGCCTGTTTCAGTCCTATTCCTCAAAGACTTTGATTTCCTCTGATGGAAGGGGTTCCAGATTTGCCATATATTATCAGCAGTAGCTTGAATGGAAAAGTAGGTAAGAGAACTTAAGAAATGAAAAAAAGAGTTGTGCTGCATTCCTACCATAGGGAGGGACTTCAGGGCCCCTAAAAGAGAGATGGCGACTGCTCAGTCAAGAAAATTCCTTTTACCTCTAGCAGTTGGGTAGATTGTGAACAGAAGAAATGTAGCATCATTATAACTTTTCTTTAGATAGTAAGATCCACCAAGAAAATAATAATATTTAAACTGTAGGTCACTTATGTCTTCTGTGTTCTTCCCAGAGCTGCCATAAATTAACACTTCTGGCTTCAGCAGAACTACAGTGGCTGATTGTCATTTCACCCATTTTTGTAAATACAGATTTTTCTGAGTCATCATTTGAGTATATTTAAGGATTAGATAGAAAAATCCTTAAGGGCAAGATCCTGTTCTTGAATGCTCCTGTGAACTTCCCTCACGCATGTCATGCTACAGATAAGGGGGAAAAATCATAACCATACTGAAAACAGACTAGTCTTGTGAGTTTAACTTTCAAAAAATAACATGTAACTACGTGTATATGCTGTGGTTGAGCTATTCATAGGTAACTGGGAAGCTGGCCATTCAATTCCTATCTGTAGTACTGAGGAATTTGTCAGCTAAATGCATTAGGCAGCTTTGAAAAGGTTGGCCTGTGTGCATAGCTGGTTTTGTTCTGTAGTTCTGCTTTTCCACCTACATTATTAAAGGATCCTTCCATCCATTTTCCAGGGCGTGATGTACCACGTTTGATCTGGCAGAGTGCTGTATAGCCCAGGGCCAAAGCAAAAGATGTGGGAGTGCTAAGTGTTTTAGGTTACACTGCTGGGCAGCAGCTAATCTCTAACTTACTGTAGAAGGTGCCGAACCGCTAGATAACCCGCTTTATGGTAGGTATTGAGCAGGATAAGTAGAGGGAAAGGGGATGAAGTTATCATCTATCCTGCTTAGAGAAAAGGAGTGAAAAACGCTGATACTTTTTGTCCACTTGGGATTATTAATTACAGATTTTGCAGTGCAACTTTCATTGTTCCTGAAGGGTTGTGGTTTGTAAATGGTGTTACTGAATTACCTTTGTCCAGCAAACAAATCAACCCAAGACAATGGATAATTAGTAGTGATAATGAATCTACAGATTGGAAGAAGGATAAAGGATAAATGCAGTGAGGAAAGCTATTAAACCAATCAGCTGAGGCAGCTTTATATGTCAGTTCCTGAGGAGTATTGGCAGCAGTTAGGTAGTATGAAGAACAGCTGAAAACCTAGAGGAAGATATGCACAGAGTAGCACTAAAGAATAGCTGTAGCTAGGAGAAATGGTGGTCACAACGTCGGTGTACTGTTTGTTTGTGAGTCTCGAGGATTCAAAGACAGCTCTTCTGGAGAAACCAGTCATGGAAAGGGGTGACATCCAGCAGTAACTTTGCCTGTTTTGCATGGAAGAGCTATTGGAGCCTCCCTAGGGAGCAAACTGCTCAGAGGAGTGGTCTGTGCTCAGCCCTGCCCTGAGCTGCTCTTCCTGTTGTGTGTTAAAGAAAGAAAAATAATGTTTGCAAGCAATTATTGTTGAATTTTAGATACTGACATCTTAATCTTACATTATTATGAAATAGTCCTTAATAGCCTGAGATTTACCTATGCTAATTGTTTATCATTTTTTAATGCTGAAATGTACTAGCGCCACTGTCTGCAAATGAAAAGGACATGGTAATGACTGGCTGACGCTGAAGCTCAACCAGAATGCAGGAGACCAAAAGCAGAGCTTGAGTTCACTCTGCATTTTGTGTTTAACACATAATTTGGGACAAATTGTCCCAGGTACCTATTTTCCACAGTAAAAGGAATGTTGATTTCCAACTGTGAAATCTTTGAAGAGTGTGGGTTTTTTTTTTACTGCTCCGTATTTTAAATCTAATAGAGCTCAGAGTGCAATGAAGAAGGGCAGAATGATTTGGTGGGACAGTCATCTGGGTGTACATGTGTGTCTTCAGATATGAATGACAGCAAAATGTTTTTCACTTCCTATGCGCACCTCTGCAGTACTTTAAATATTTAAAAGTGATTTCACTATTGTTAGGAAACATCTAAGCACAAAAGCAATTCATTCCACATCTGAAGAGAAAGGAGTCTGAAGCCCTAGAAGTTGCTTCTGTTGTCTCATTGTTTCATGTTCCATTTCCAATTGAAAAGTAGATGTGATCTTCAGAAATCCAGACCCACAGCTTTAGCTATTACATGAATATAAAAAATAACAGGCAGTCTCTGAATGCTAGACTTCCTTTTACTCTACCTTAAACCTTCTCTGTAAACATGCATTCTGTATTCTGAGGCACAGATAAAACTATCTTTCACTAGTGAATTTTTATACTGTAGAAAAAAAAGTGTACATCTCAGGCAGTCTGGGTAGCAAACTGTCATTTGTTCTCATTTAAGATAGAATCTCTCCATTCATGTTTCCATCTTGAATAAACAAAATGTAAACTTGCTGCTTAAGGTTTTTCAGAGTATTCTATTCACATTTTTTTGTCTCTTTTTCAGTAAAGTCAATTATTATGAAGTCAAAACTGAAAAGTTAAAGTAATTCACTGTTCAGTTGAAATAGTCATTTAAGGTAGTGGTCTCAGAAATGAACCTATAATAAAGGTTCAGAGACACTGAAGAAACTCTTCCCTAATCTTTCAGACCATCAAAGGAAATTTCCCAGTGATTTTATGGTATTGGATAGGCCCATAAAATCAGGTGCTAGGTCAGAGCTGGCTTGCAGAAGCATTCAGAACTATGGATTACTGCTTGGGTCATGATGAAGGATTTATATGCTTAATTGTCTGATGCTCAGCCTTGTGAAACTTTCATCCTTATTGAATTTTCAGATATCCCTTCTATAAAATGAATAGTAGCAGTTGAGCTACAGGTAAATTATGGAACAGGTTAATAAAAGAAAGATGGTGGTCTAGTCACTGTTGTGCACTAATTAGGAAGTCAAGAGACCTGGATTCTCTGCCTGCTTCTGTCTAGGATTTACAGTGTGACCTTGGGCACATCATCTTGTCCCTGTTCTGTCTTCACCTTCTTCTCAGGTTGCTTGTTTGTACTATACACAGTTCAGAGAAGAGACTGGGCCTTGGTTTGTATGTAGCATTCAGTAGAGTCAGCCTCAGATCCCCGTAGGGGATGTAAAGTGACAGTAAATCATACAAGAGTTGTTACACTTCGGGTATTACTGTTTTTGCGAGTGACAAAGTGTGGTAGCACTTTGCAAGTGTTTCGTTAAGATTTCTGCAAGATAAATGCCTGGTTAAAAATTAATAGCAATCGTGTGCTATCATCTTTTATATTCTGGTTCAGCAGGCAATGGGGACATGGTCTGTTGAAGTCCTGCTAAGTCTGTCATTTACTGCAGGACATGACAGACTCAGTCATGGTACGTATGGTATGTGTCTCCTCATATAGGTTTTGTTAATGTCATATTGAGAGAACGGTATCACACTCCAGTTAAATTTCATTAGCCCTTAGCAGGCACTTCTCATGGACATTAGTGTGTCATATCCAGAGACAGCTGGGTCCTCCAAACAAGTGACTCATTCTCAAAAATGATAAATTGGTGAGGATGTCTTTTAAACAGAGTTTGAGAAAAGGTGCTTCTCACCAGGACAAATGAAGAGGTGAAGAGCTCACTTGAGTCCGTGGTAGCAGTCAGCAAGGTTTGGTAAAGTTTGGAAAGGAACTGATTATTGATTTAAAATTGAAGCTACCTAGAGAAGAGAAGACAGGCACCTTTCTCTTGACCCTCCTTAAAAGCCTTTAAAAAGGCTGTGCTTGAGAGACCTTCTCAATGATTCCATTGACATCTTCTATGCAAAGTACCCTTTAGCATTGAGAATAAACTCTGGATTTGTTGTTAGAAGACTGAGTCTCTCTTCCGTGCTTTGAAAGCGATTTCCTGACCACCGATGAATGAATCACTGGAGCACAGCTCTGCAGCCAGTGAGCCAGGGTCCACCTGGGATCTCAGGACGTTGAGGAGATGAGCTCCAGCAGTGCAGGAGTCCATGGAAACTAGACCCTGAGTACTTGGCACTGAGAATCAAATGTTATAGACTCCCTTTTGATAACACTATTCTTAACACCTTAATTAGCTATCTGTAAAGCGGACTTGCTATCACACAGAAGTCTTGTAAGGCTTGACTTATCAGTAGTGTCACTCTGGTAGGAATGTTCTTTATACGGTGAAAGCAGGCATGTACACAGAGTGTGCTTTGTTTAAATCTGTGGGTTCTTTGAGCCAAATGCAGGGCCATATCCACTTGATAGCTTGCAGCTACGACCATGTAGGTGTTGCCTGTCACATAACCAGGAACCCTGACAAAGACATGAAATCCGTTTAGCAGAGCACAGACAAACCTGAAGTGCTCAGTAAAACACATGTGGTTTTTTACACTTCGGGCATTTAAGTTTAAAATCTTTTCGCTAGTCTGCTCATTGGAAAAGTACAAGAAATTTAATGGGGGCCATTGCAGGGGGAGGACTGTAAATAGCAGAAAACAAAACTATTGCATCAGCAGTCAGCCAGAGAGTTGCTATAGATGGTGCATCAAGTGCTGAAGCTGAAGTTCTGGGTTAACTTTTGGCAAATTTAGGTGCATATTTGAGTTTTAAAAACATTATACTGAGGCCTCTTGTTAAAATCGCCTCCTGTAAGTAGTTCCCCTTCCCATCCCCTCTAGTTGCAGCAAAGCAGTGAAATCATTTCTGGCTTCTTTTCCAGAAGTGCTGCAGCATGTGCTGTTTAAATGCCCACTGGCACCCCTGGCTTTTTTCCTTCTGTTCAGAGATATGACTCTAAGGTACGATATGCCTCCTGCTAGCTTCTGCTCTGTCCGACCTTTCCAAAAAGCCTGGGCTTGTGCAAGGCTACTTAAAGATGAGATAAGGTACCTCTGCTTAATTTCTAAGTAGGCTATTAGCCACTTGCGTAACTCAAGTTACACCAGTTAATTAAATCCTTGGTTACTTGCCTAATTAGAAACAATGGTGGCTCATTAAGAGATCATTCTGTATAAACCCTGGCTCTCCCCAGCTAACAGTAGGGAGGGAAATCTCATACTACTGGCAGTGGGGTTTGGTTTAACAGGGAGGATGTTTTCTGGCCGCCTGGAGCAGGCTGTGTTCTGATGCATTAGGGAGGCTCCTGGGAGCCCTCCGTGTGCTTGTCTGCTGGGCTGGGGGGCTCTAAGGCCGCCGTAAGCAGCAAAGCGTGCAAGCCTGATGGTCCAAATGGAAACGAGTATCCCTGAGAAAAGCTGTATCCAAAGGATTTAAAACTTGGTGCATCTGTTAAAGCTGTAAAAGCAATAGCGACTTGCCAGAGTGCTACTGGCAGGGACATCAGCAAGTCATAGCTCAAGGTTTTGGGGGAGATTTTTTTGGTGGGGGCGGCAGTAGGGCAGTCCAAGAATAGGGACCTGACCCAGTAGAACTCTAAAATCTGGTGGTTTCATCCCTGTTGTTTTATTGGCATTTGTGGAGCTCATTATTTCTGACAGAAAGCATCACATTGATGGCAGTTTCTGTTTTGGTGGGCTCTCCCTCCTCAGTAGGGTCACCACATACACAACAAACTTAAATTGTTTAAAAGTTCTTATGGCACTTTGCAGTTAAAACTTCTGCAAAAGGCATGGGGACAATGGGAACTGCTGATCTAGTCTTAGGAGTTCATTTTTACAGGATACTGAGCGTTCCTATGACATACCAAGCGTTTGACTCCAGCTGTGTTGCTGTTTCCTTTGGGACCCCTTTGGGGTGCTCTATACTGCCTTGAAACCCCATGCTGCTCTGCATGTCTGCCTCTTCAGAGAGGTGTGTCGTGCTGTGTGTAATATTCCCTCTGCAGGAAAGTTGCATTTCCGTGGACCTTTCAGTGCACCGACAGGCTGATTAATCTATAGTTTAGATCAGAGTGGGTTAAAAGGATATTCACTGTATTGGTTTGCTTCTCTGGTTCCTGGTGTGTTATAAAATGTCTCTATTAACAAAGCTGCCAGGGGGTTAATTTACATTAGCAGTCTAATCAGCTCCAACAAATGCCTTTAGGTTTTCAAATCACTGCTTAGATCAGCAAGACTAGAGAAAATACTTGAGGAATAAGACATATCTTGAAGGAAAAGAAGGGGGGGGGGCAAGAGAGCATTTTGTGCCGTAACCCTCTGCATTATCAGCTGTCAGACTGCTTTAAACGGTTTGCTTTTCCTTGTGAGCTCTGGTTCTGAGACGTAAGCCTTGGTTTCCAAAGTGCTATGAGACTGAGTCTCTTATACAAAAGTGACTCATTAGAGGGAATATGCATTTGAAGTGGTACTTAAACACCAAAGTCTGGAGTTCGGTTCCTCAACCCCCCCCTTGACGAGTCGTTAGACAGAACACCGGTTTGTGCATCGTGAGTCACAACTCAGGCTCACAGATAAGAGCGACCTACTAGACCATAAAGTCGTACTAAGTGTGGTATGACTTTGCCCCATGAGTGCTGGGGAAGACAGCTGAGCCTAAGAAAGGGCATTAAGATACAAATCCATCTTCAGTGTTTTTGCTGACCAGCCTGGGGGCTTCCTTTTGTGGTGTATTGGGAATTTGTGGATTCCGTTCTGAGGGAACTAAGTGTTCATATGCATCGCATGGCTGCTCCTGTGGGATTCTGAGCTTTGCTGTAGCTTTTAAAAATTAGGTGCTGTGATGTTAATTACTGCAGTCACTGACTCACTTGGTGTGTCTTGGCCTCAGCAGGTTGTAGAAATACCACCAGTAGCAACAAAAATATTTTTCTGCTTGAGGTTATGTCTAGCTTAGAAAAAGGCCTGATTGCACAGAAAGCTCTTCCTATAGAAAGGAAACACCAACCCACAGTGGGAGCCCGTCACTTAGGAACTTATCTAAATTTAGTCCTGTCGAAGCTAATGAGAATATTCACAAGCTTCAGGCTGCTTTTTATCCCTGCGGGTTCTGCGACGTTCACGAGCAGCCACGTTAGCACCAGCTTTGCTTTTCTCTAGCAGCCTCATTCCAGTTTTGCAGTAGAAGGGAACAGCCAAACGCTTTTCTTTGTAGGTACTTGGTCGATGTTGGTTGTCTGTTGTTGATGACAATGATAGCGGACAGTGCACACTTGCGTATTTTATAATACTGTTTTCTTAGATGATAGATGAAAAAGGATGGTGTCGGAGTCTTAGTTCGTTTGACTCCTCATACGTTGTGAAAAGGACGGAGCTGGACTGAGCAGAGGGGCTCGGGGCCTGTGCGAGAAGAGAAGGCAGGCAGTGCTGCACGAGGCAGCTGCAGTGTCGGGAGGGTCACGCAGCCTTGCAGGTAGCACCACAGCACTCAAGTATGTGACCTGGATCCTTGACAGTCCATCCGTGGACGTTGATTTCGTGACAGATACTGCTGTGCTCATGATGACATGTGAATGTGGTGTTTCCACATCTAATGAGCTCAACTTCACAGCAGACTCTCTGGAGGGAAGTCACAGAAACCTTGTGGTTTTATCTCTGTTAGGGTCCGAGCTAGGTGACATTGAGCTTCGAAGCAATCCCCCAGTGACTTCTGTGAAGTGTTAGTATCTTCAATCAAGCTGTACGGAGCCCTGCTAAGGATATTGCTAACAGCAGTCTAGCCTGGCCAGAAATCATGAAGTGGATGTGTAATCTCCATTTTCTAAGACTCTAGGGTACTGCTTAAGAACGTTTCTCTTGTTATCGGTCTCAAAACGATTACACAACACTCTTGTAATTAACCCTGGGCAGAAATAGTGACATGGTTAAGCAAAGATTTTATCTGCTGGCTATAGACAGTAACAGCTGGTGAATTTTAGTATTAGTTTTCCAAAAGAACTTCAAAGAAATCCTGAAGAGTTGTTCAGAAATTAGATATGCCTCATCTCTCCATGTCACCAAAGTTACGACTGTCATATTTTCATAGCATCTCAGGTGATGGGTACTTTGTCCATTGCTGTGGTAGAACTGTTTCTGTTTTGTGCTTGAAGTAAACATTGACATAAAACCCACTGTAATATGTTCTTTTTATTCATCATTTACAGATTCCAGCAGTGATCCTAATGGGTGCCATAGCTGTGCAAATACATCTTGACTGTAGTGGTTAGAGAGCAATAAACTGAAAGTCTCGTGACCTGGCATAAAACTAGTATTACTTTTCAACTCCTGCATAATCTTATGTCGCCTACTTCAACTCTATTTTCTCTCCTACTCATGTTTAATTAGGTTTCAAATACTTCAGGGTGGGAACAGTCTCTGACTGTGTGTTGAGTGTTTAAAGGAAATGGGATCTAATAGCAGATGAGACATGTTAACTTTGTCTTTGCTCTTAAACAATTCTGTTCTGAAACTGAACTGAACCCATGAACTTTTGGCAGTTGTTCAAAATCCCTCCTATCCTTCTTCTGAATGTTGACGATGGGAGTAGCCGTTCTTTTCCTGTGTCAGTATTTCTATTTCGTTGCCTTAGCAAACAAGCATCTTGTGACAAGGGACATGAAGACGTGGCAGCCGCAGTCCCTTCCATGAGGAAGAGGCAGGCTCTGCCACCCACTTCCTCAGAAGCTGGGTGGACTGACAGAAATGCAGAGCTACGTGTTACCATTCCTCCTTCACAGCGAGGGGGGGTGATTTGCTTTGAGTCCTAACACCGAGCAGCCCATGTGCCACCTGCATGCAGGGATTGCTGCTAGGGCTGGTTCTTCCGGGAGGGAAAAAGCCTGTTGGAAAAATCCTTCCTGCAAGGTTGGTAGGGCTCTCCCTGCTCCCTGGCTCCATTATATGACAAATGTAGCAGTTCTCTCTTTGTTTTAAAGAATCTAGTTTTTATCTACGAGAAGAGGCTTGCATGTTTGGTATTATATTCTGTATGCTTTTAGAGTAATTCAGATGGAACCTCGTTAAACATCTTTATAGATCTCTTAGGTTCATATCTATTAAGTGTTACAAGGTTTTCCCGTGAGGGAAACAGTCTGCACCACCTTGCACTAAAATCAAGCCCAATTTAGTCTCATAGACCATTGTACTGGGAACAATCCCATTAAAAAGGCTGCCTGCATATAAGTGCTTGCAGGATTGAAGCTGTGAGCCCAGTTCTGCAGAAAGAATGTTCCTGTGTCTAACTGCACCTGACATGTGCTGTGGCCAGAGTTAAGTGTGCAGTTCTTAAGATCATGCTAAAAAAAAAAAAAAAAAAAAATCCTTCAGGTGGGAATGTGCTATGTACTCTAATGAACATTATTGAAAGGGATCTAATTGCTTACTCACTTGTTAAGAATCAGCTATAACTTTTGTAGCTATTTTAAAGCAAGAGAATGACAAAGCTAGGTTTTAAATGTTATTGATTATCCTAGTTTGGGGCTAGTATTCCTTCCTCCCACGTTACTAAAGCTAATACCAGAAGGAGTCACTTCTGGGGTCCCTTGCTTAACAATGTACGCTAGGGATATTAGGTAGAAGTGCTCAAAAGGAAGGGCCACAACAACTCTCTTGTTCTCACAGTGCTACATGAGAGTGAGTCATGGCTAGATCTCGGCTGGATATAAGAGCGATCCCTGGGAATGGGAAATGGTCAAGAACTCCTTGTTCTAGGAAGCGCTGATTGTTCAGAAAGGCAGCGGTTGTCCTGTTGTGTTGCGTAATTATGTCCGCCTCCACATATCCCACTGCTGTTCATTTCCATTATGTCTTTTAATTTAAATCCTAGCTATTTAACGAGGAAATTTAACAGATTCATGGCAAGAGCAAGTGAACATCCATGTGTCCTTCTCTACTAAAATGTCTCAGTGGATAGGGGTGTTTATTTTGATAATCATTTAAATGGTGCTGAAGAGATTTCCCCCCCCCCCCCCCGCCCCAGTTAGTTACATTGGTTCCAGAGTTTGTCTTGTTGCCAAACACCATGGGTTCAGAGTCAGAAACATGAAAGAAGAGGGGGAAAAATGCAAGAGGGCTGTAGTAAGCAAGTCTTTACTAGTATAAGTAAATGAACCTGTCATATTCAAAATTGCAGTTACCACTTCAGGAAAAAAAAATATGAAAAAAATATAGGAAAAAAATATGAAAAAAGCTTTTATTCTGTGGATATCTGTTGGTTTTATTTCTCTTCTCTTTTTATTTTTCTGGAACAGAGAAATAAAAGATGAGGAACACAAATTGCATTTAACACAGTCTGGGCATATTCTTAAGATTTGAGGGAAAAAAATGGTAAACCTCTTGTCTTTTGTCTGCTCCATTCTAGAGCTTCATCATTCAGAGCAGGAAAGATTGTCTGGTGGGAATTCATTCCACATAGGTAGTTTGGAGAAAAGTGGAACCGGGGTTGATGTTGGCAGCAAATTCTAAAGTCTGGCTATTTATGCTTGTTGTGTCTTTCCAAGTATGTTGCCTAGAGTTTAAAACACCCTTGGAATCTTACAAGAAACACTTTTCTAAGTGAGTTTTCCTGACCTCTGATAGCTAAAGCTGATTGTGCTAAATACCTAGATTTGGCTTGTTTTCTGATCTAAACATCTCGGTTATCACCTGAAATTAAAAGCAACCGGGCGATGTTTGAGCCTGGAAATCCTTACATCGTCAGGCAGACTCATGTGGACAGTCCTACCAGAACCTTGGGGCAGGTTCTGAGAGTCCAGACTGCTCATGTGGGTAAGAGCCTTTGCATAATCATATTTCTTTGATGGAAAGGAAATTTGGAGTGCTATGTTTTCACGCTGTTTTGAAAAACGCTTCAGAAACAGGCGATCCAAAACAGAGATGGTCATATAACGTAGAGTAGAGATGCCCAGCTCAAGTGAGTAAATGCATCATTACAGACGTGGGCTGAATTGAGCTCTGGCCACACATCTGCATCACCATAAAACTTTCTGTTCTTGGACGTGTGTCACAGATTCTTTCTGCTACGGTATCTGCAATTTCCTGCTTGTCACAGTCTGTCCAGGACACTCCATTAGTTACTGATTGGGCAATAGACAGCTCCTCCTCCTTCTCCAGCTGGTCTGCGGGTATATGCACGTGGAAAGCTGTCTCTGCTGCTACACCAGCAAAGAGCCTGCACCGCTGCCTTCTGATGGGTCACAAACCTAGAAAACGGCTTCACTGACCACTAGCTGCACGTGCTTGAGATAGTTGTCACGAGCTCCAGAGCAATGTTTGCCAGGACCCCTGCCCTGCTCTGAGATATACTCAGAAAGGGTTTTCTGACAGGCACAAGTATGAAGTCATTGTAGCAGTGTAACACTCAGACATGGGTATGTTGAGTAGAGATTGGGAAACAGCAGCTGTATGATGTGGGGTTTGTTTTGCTTTGTTTTTTGTATGCTGTAGAGGGACAAGGAGATGCTTTTCCAGCTTGTTTTAAGTTGAACCTTAATTCTTATGTTTAACTTTTACTATGTTTCTTGTGCAGATCTTGATGGGATCATTTCAGTTGAGCTTTATATTCTGATATGAGTAAATTAATAGAAGTGAGTAAGTATTGGTTGGGTTGGGAATTGAGATTTATTTTTCATGTATTCCTCTCTGTTTGGCTAAACTTTTCTTTTTCTTTTCTTTCCCTTTAAGGAGCCTATTCAGCTTTTTGCTTTATCAGCACCTTCCACTCCTTACATTCTCACTGAAGAGAGAAATATGGAGAGTGGAGCTGTAATTTCCCTTGTCTGATTAAACACAATGCGAAACTTGCGTTTGATCTGTTGCATCTTGGGTTCTGTTATGCTGGAGTAATAATATCTTTGCAGCATGTGATGAGAGGGGACGGAATGTTATCAGCGTTCTAGTGTTTGTATATCACATTTCCACATGGTTAGGCTTCAAAATAATAATGGTGAGAATTATTCTGACTTTTCTAAAATAATAGTTTTATAGACAATTGCCTTTCTCATCATTTATTGTATGGAAGCAAGCGTGTATTACGTGCTTATCATGTACCTATAAGTATACTCCCTTGGTGCAAGTGGTAGTGCGTAAGGGTTCAAGCAGTGGGTGAGGGAATAGGATACCCTTGGATGCCATCCCCAGTGCCACTAGATCAGGCTGCACTCATTTGTCACTCGTTTGGTATTTCCACATCTCATGCATCCAACACTGGGACTGTATCACTGAACCAGCTCACGAGAGAGCTGCAAGTACCCAAAGGCGTAGGGAAAAACTGTATGCTAGGAGTCATTCTCTCTCTCCTATTGCTGCACTGGTGTTAGTTGCAAATCCAGTCCTTGACCCGCCTAAATACAAGGGCTGCTTGAGGCCACCAGACAGCTGCTAGAATGCCTCCATAGAGAGCATGTTTATAACTGTGCCCCTCTGCGTGGGGTGCAGGGCGGAAGATCTGCACTCAGCGCCTTTCAAACCGCTCCGCTGCACTGCCGGGGCAGCACCCCCGGCTTAGCCAGCGGGCTCCCGAGGCTGCTCCGGGTTGTGCGTCTCCAGCCGCTCCTCGGCCTTTGCACTCTGGGCTGTACACACGTGACCCGTTACTGACTGTGGTGTGATTTGGATCAGTTAGTGAGTACTGCCCAACGTTGTTGTTTTATCGTACTAAGAGGTTGCCTTTGGTGTAGGGGGAGTTGATTTCCCTTTGAGCACAGTCACAGCAATATTTGTTTTGTAGCTTTTTTTTTTGTAAGTGTATACTTTAGCATAGAAAATTCAATGCATCCTCCTTTTGTGGAGCCGAGTGGACTGTTGTTTTCGTGTTTGATTTGGCTCTTCTTGCTTAATCTGGAGCTGGGCCAAAAGCATGAATATTCATGACACTGTTAAACAAGATTTTTATTGAAAACAAAAAATGAATCTGAAGTCTTTCATTTGTCATTCTGAACTCAGCTAGTGAAAGCCCCATGAACAGGAGCATTTATCACTGAGGTTTTCTTGGGGGTTTTTTCCTGCTTTTCTTACTGCATAAAAATTTATTATGGCCAAAGAATTAGTGCATGACTGTCTAGTTAGCCTAATGTTAAGATATTTTTGTATTCTCAAATAGTATACTATGTAATACTTAAGTGTTGAGCTCAAGTAAGTGTGTAAGCAGAGGACAGATCTAGCTGGGTTAACAAGCGCTGGTCTTTGCTTTCCCTATGGCCAGAGTTCATTTACAAAACCTTCTATCTGCCAGGCATCTACACTGTCCTGCATGCAGAGGGCATCATCTTTCCTGAGAAATCCTAGATTGCCTAGTATAAATAGGTGGGAAAGCCAATATTTAGCTATCCAGTCTGCACCTTGACCAATGGTTTCTGCTGCTGTGTGTGACCCTAATAAGGAGTGAGCACAGATGGTAGGGAAGAGGGCTCTGCTTTCTTCTGTAGAGCTGGTCTTCTGGGCCCTATTTGCACATTCTCCAATCTGAAAGCTGATCGTTGAGTCTCTGTGCAAAGGTTGTACGAAGAGAAATTTATGGTGTGTTCTGTGTTCATATGCATAGGTCAATGGCAATCTGGCCTCATAGGTGTAGAAAGAAGAGGGGGAAATGAGAAGAAACTGGGAGAACAATAAAAGACAGGTAAACTTCCTTTGCAGCCTCTGGCATGTTGGAGAAATGGAATAAGCTTAGCTTTTAGATGACACGTGTAACTGATTTTGAATATCCATGTTCGTTTATGTTGCAAGGTGAAGCTCTCTTGAGAGTTGCCTGTTTCATCCTGCAATGCAAGATCTAACTAGTATCTCTTCCTTCCATGCACTTTATCTATAGGAGAATGGGGAAAATGTCTGGGGATATGTTTGTACAGAACCAGGCACTTTGATCCTGACTAGGACCTTTTTTGCCCTATTACAACATTTTTTTATTAGTAAAAACACTGGCGTGTTTTCATGATGGATTTGAATTTCAGAATATACTGGTTCCTCTCACTGGAACATCCATTTTTCTGAGGTTCATTGAAATGGCTGTAATAATAGAAGGAGGTTCATCCAGAAATATTTTTCACATATGTTCACTTTAGAAACCATGAAATTCCCAGGTGTGAGCTTTCCACATTGACAAAATGTATATATAGATGAAGTGTTGGAGACAGGAGAAAAATTCTGCTTTTTATTAAGCATAATCAACTTGATTCTCAGTAAAAATCACGTTCATCAAGTGCTCTGTGTTAGTCCTGTTGCAATCAGTGTATGTTCAGACTGTAGATGTTAATAGGAATTTGTTCAGGCTAATGACCTCATGGTCTGACCCATTTTGGCTGCAGGATTTTTTGGGTTGGTATGGTAGTACCATAAAATTCAGTCATTCAAGCATGTAAATGCTATGTAAAGGTTGCAGTTAATGGCGTGGATTTAAATTGATCCAAAATCTGATCCCGTGACAACTTAAATCAGTGTCAAAGCTTCCATTGACTTCGGTGAGGACATGATCAGGTCAGAAATTGAGTAATTGTGCTAAAGATTAGTAGCCTGTAACGTTGCACTCTGATTCCGGATTATCACAGTCTCCTCTTACAGTAATTAGTCATACTGTTAAAAACAGATAATTAAAACGAGATGTCCAGAAAGAGAAATAACTTCTGAAGCAGCACACTCACTGCTCTTTAGAGTTGTTCATACGAGAGTACTAGTGAGGGCAGAAGTACAAAGAGGCTGAACAGAAGTGAAACAGCTTTGCTGGAGAGGTACGTTGGTGAAAGCACCACCACGGCTTTTCTGTTAAATGCATATTGGTGGAGGTCAGTAAATACATTAGCAGAAAAAAACGGGGCATAAATAATCATGGACCTAGAGTACATTGATGGGGTGAGTCTTTCCGTTTGCATGCTGGGTGGGCCTTATGCAGTAGTGTAAATTTGCTGTTGCCTGCACGCAAAGAGTTAAAGTCCTTTTACCCACTATGGTAACTTCCTACTTCTGGATTCAAAGGTCCTGTGTCTTGTTGGATGCTTCAGTGCATGATGCCTTTGCACCCTGTTACCCAATATGTTAAGATGGGCAGGGATATTTCTAAAATAACAAGAATGTTGTTAATGCAGAAGTTTTGTATAAGCTTAAGTGAGGCAAGAAATCTTTCAGACACCTTAAAAAAAAAAAAATCTTCATCCTAGCTAAAGGAGGATAGTGAGAGCTAATTCCCACACAGGAAGAGCTTGGAACAAAAGAACAAATGCATCGACTGCTATGCAGGAAGAGGGGACACACAAGTGCCAGGTGTCACAAGTAACTCAGGGGCGAATCCTGTTTCACTCTGTAGAGTTGTTTGCCATTAAGATTTTCTGAAATTGTCATGATGGATGTGCAGCAGCTGAAGGTTGCGTGCAAACCAGTGGAGAGGCTTTGGAGCAACCTGCCTGAAGCAAGTGGGGAAGGAGCAGAGAGGACTTTGGATTCCTAGCTTCAGAAACCGGGAAGGCCGTGTGACAGAGGGAAAAATATGTAGCGCACCATCAAAGAGGCACTAGGATTCAAAGGGAAACACAGGTCTAAAATATATGGGTCAAGTTTATTTGAAAGGAAAACTTGTTTTCTTTTGACTCCTTATAACGTTGCCCACAGAGACTAGCAAATAAAGCTGCCACATTTTTGGCAAAGGGGATCTTACGAAACCTGAAACACTTATATACACATACTTATATAAATATGGTATTTATTAGTTTCAGCGCTGTGACTTTCAACTCCTGCCTTTAGTAGGTAATTTTTTATTCTCTCCTATTGGCTGTATTTTAAGCTTAAAATGGGATTATTAATAAAAAAGATGTTTTTATTGTTGCTTTTATAGAAAGTAAAAGTAGGACAAGGTGATTAAAAGGAACTTTTTTCAGCGATTATGCTATGTCGCAAAGGTCTGCAGGACAGGGGGCCCTGGTCGTAGGCTACACTGTAAATGCTTTCTGTGGAGTTCAGGGCGCTGGAAACCATCTGAGGTTTGTAGTTACTGAAAACCATTATTAAAACTGGTTGGCTGTTACAAAAAACATTTGGGCAGCAGTAAGGGAGGAATCCTCTCTGGCTGTGCTTTTCACAGATGGCCGTTAGCAAAGCTGAAATTCCGAGGTGTGGCAGGAGGAAGTCAAATCAGGCCTCTTTTGCAAAACCGTTCTGGCCTCTAGTGCCTTCCCTGGACTGGAATAAGGTCATTTTTTTCCAGATAATGAAGCTGAACACCCACCACTCTCTTTGATACGCTTCACTTTGTTTATTTTTAAATAAACAGATGGCACAGTCCTCTCTCAGGCAAAAAGCTCTCACTGATGTCAGTGGGAGCCGCACCACCTTCAGGACAAGAGGGTCAGGATCTATAGAAGAAAGGCTGAAAGCTGTCCAGGCTTATATTCCCCTATTCATAAGCGTTTAATAGTTGGAAAAGCAAACAATCTACTGAGACTTATTAAAACTAAGTGCATTTAAAACACCGATTGTGAGTGTCATCAAGGGATTGTAGTTAAAAGAATTAATACAAGCCTTGCAAAGCCTTGGTGCAAAACGATGGGCATGCGCGTGGCTGCAATAATAACCTGCAGTAGGCTTGCAGTCTGCAAGTAGCTTGCAGTTTCCTGCTCTACTGTGTGTTTCTCAGCCTAGTGCTTACTGAAATATATAAAGAAGTATTTGTATACAAGTATGTGCATATCAATTTATTTACAAGCAACAGAAGCGGACTCTTCCTGTAAGTGTATGACAGGCCGATGAACTCTATGCCTGTTCTTAGACTCCACTTTTCGGTCCCCTGTAAACGGGCTGTGTAGGGCCTGGGACTAGATCTGGGATTTTATGGCTTGTGCAAAGAGTGGGACTTATGAGTCGAAGCATTTGCCTTCTCCTCCATGCAGGTGGTGGTCTTGCCTTTACATATATGTTACAGTACTTTTGATGGCTGAAACAAGATAGTAGTGACAAACAGAGGGAAAATTGCCAAGGTGTAGTTTCCTCCCTCTGGCCCAAAAAAAGAGAGGGAGAGAAAGAACAGAGGCTTTGGATATTTGCCAGTTTGCTTAGTGATCTGCAGACAGCAGACATATCTGTCTGTGAAGATGGATGGTTGCAAACACTTATTAGTATGTAGTGCCAGTGATGCGTCTCAAGACAGCCGTCTGTCTGTCTTGCGAGAACCTTTAGTAATGAAGTGACTGAATCTTGCTCTTCTGACTTTTGACAGTGCTTTGTTGTAAGCCGGTGTCAAATGACTCCTAATCAAGCTAAGCAAGGTATGCACCCACGGTGGGGCCCTCCGTGAACTGTATGTCCGAAAACCTCATTTTGTCTTCGTTATTTTTACAGGGGTATACCCATGACTTTGTGGGACTGATAAGGGAGTAAATGTGCACAGATTGTGTTTAACATACACTGGAATCAAAATCCCTGCCGCTGCTGAGAGGGATGCATATATAGTCTTTAAATATTTCCTCACAGCTGGTGCAAAACTGGAGCTGAAAGATTCAGTGGTCTGCTGTGGAGATGATGGTTTTTATGTGGATATCATGTAAAATAGAGTTTGATGTTGGTATTGAACTCTGGGACCGCTGGACTTGGGATTCACAGATCATGAAATCTCCTGAGCTTTCGGGATCTGAAATGGCAGAACTGTCAGGTTTGTCTGAATCTGAGAAATCAGCTTTCCTTTCAAGACTGATTTTACTTTTAGGGTTCTTTGGAGCTTAAGTCTTATCCTCATTCATTTTAGTCTCCATAGATACTTCTCTGTGTCATTAGTTAATGAAAGCAATTTCATTTTGTCAGGAGTCAATACTTGTTTTCAGCCTCTCAGCTATAGACAAATTTAAGAAAATTCAGTCTGACTAACAAAGATATGAAGAGGTTCTGTGCTACTTCTAGGAACAACAGCAAATGGCAATGGAGTACTGTAAGGAGCCTTTTCCAGTGAAACTTTTCTCCAGACATATCTAGATTTTGCTTAGGAAATATGATTTCCCATAGTAATATAAAGTCCTCTGAGAGTCCGGTCTTGTTCTGACTGCATTACACAGTAAACCTGAAGGATCATATCTTTTCAAGAATGACCTGGGATAAAAATAGCATCTTCTCACAGAAGTGGGTGAAAGAGTTTTCATAGACCTTGCCAACAGTGTTCCTGGCTCACAGCATTTCTATTTGTCCTTGTTTTCCAAAAGCACTGAATTCACTTTCAAGTTTGAAAGCATAAAAACATCGTTGGAGATCCAATCTGATGGTGCAATTGAAAGATCCAGTAGGCATTCCAGATGAATCTTGTATTTGAGTTGTTCTTGAATATTGAGCATCAAGATGCCTAATTCTTAAATCCTGGCAGTGTTCCCATTTGCCTAGTAAAGCAATCCTATTACAATTAATGTGGTAACACTTCTCCATGTAGGAAAATACTTATGGGATTTTCAGAGACCACAAAATGAGCCATAATAAGAGAGTTCTGCCAAATTTGGCTATGCAGATGAGGGACATATGGCTGGTGTGGCTGGTGCTGGCAAAATCCTGTGACGCCTCATATGTCTTCTTACTGCCATCCATCACACTTCCACATAGTGGCAGGAGATGTCAGCAGAAGCTGTTATTTCACCTTAAAATAAACTTGGTGTGTGTTCTGCATTCAGGTGAAAGACTGCAGCTTCAAGCAAAGAAATCCAAGTAGAAAGACATAGTAACATTGAGCTTTGTCAGCGTCCCTGTCTGTCTGTCTTGTCTCTAGCGTGTTCTTAGAGTGTCTGTCACCGGACTGTGTAAACACTTAATACAGGTAGCTTTGAATTTCTCATTATATTAATTTCTTTTGAAGTCTTGGGGCCAAACTGATTTTTAGATCTGCTGTAAATAATCCCAGGATTAAATCACCACAAAAGAGAACAGAATTTTGCCTAGTGTATACAGATAAAATAAATCATAGTGGGTATGCCAGTTAAAATTTTAATTTCTCATTTTGATTACTTTGATACTTTACTTTTAAAAATCTATTTTCCAAAGTAATAGTACTTGAGATTATTTCACAGGGTTTTTTTCAGGCTGCAAAATAGCTAAAAGCTATCACAAATGCCTGTGACTGTTTGTTTATTTTTTAAAACCAGTGTTTACCGCACTGGAAGGGCATCAGCACTGGGGAGCGTGAAATGATGAGCGATGTAAACAGAACCATCCTTCACTGTCAGAGGAACTTCACTGCAGAAGTGCCGATCCCTCTCATTAAGTGGTGTCACTTAATTACAGCTACAGGTGAAACAAAATGATTTGCAATAACCATGTCAATTTAATTAACATGATACAAATATAAGCCTTTTTTTTAGCTCCTTGCATAATGCATAAACCTGATCTCTTTAAATGTATTTGCTTTTATTGACATTGAAATTGGCTGCCCATGCACAAGTTCTTTATGCGGTGATTTCCGTAGTAACAGAAGATAAATAATCATGTCACTCAGACTAAGAGCTACATGAAATTACATTGCTGGCCGCATCCCATTTCTCTTCATGAGGGTAGAAGCATCCTTAAGAACCTAGAGTGCAAAGAGTAGAATAAGGGAGAAGATCTTATAGTGCTACCCTACGCTTGGCTCATGTATTTTAACATGGCATGTGATTAAGATAGTGGGTCAGTGGTAGTGAGGTCCCTGACAGAGCTCCCTGATTGCTGATATGGGAAAAACTGCAAAGGAGAGATACTGCTGCTCTCAGAGTACTGTTTAGGTACTTTTATTTTTTTTTTTTTAATCAGATGTGTTTGAAGTCAGTCTAGCACTGTAACACCTCTTCCCTTATCTCTTTGTCCCACGTTGCAGTTTGCAAGTAGTTTTTTGCAAACACTCTGTGGAGTTTAGGGTCATGGGCAATTTCACCTCATATTTCCATCTCCTTGTGCCAAATGGAATAGAAAAGCTTGAGGAATTTAGAATTTTATTTCCCATCTTTCAGCCCCCCCCCCCCCCCCCCCCCCCCCCATTCTTGCCCCTGAGCAGTGCAGGTCAGTTCCATTTTTCATTCCCCAAGGAAGGGTTGCTGGGCTCTTCCTGCTGCCTGAGGATACCCTGATCTCCCTCTTGCCAAAACCAGTTTTTATTAAGTCATGCCGAAAACACAACTATTCCTCAAGAAGCAGAATGTAGTATTTTGCTTGAAAAACTCATACAGGTTATTTTGCTTAACTAACTTTGGATGAGGTTTTTATAAGTCTCTTTTTAGCATGCCTGAAGAGAGACTTTAAGATATCCAATACAGAACGGGTGTCAGTCTCTCTCTTTAAAATTGGATCATATGTTACATCCTTTTCTGCGTTTTTAGCTTTCTGAGTACCTTCCAAAATCATAGTAAGACTCACCAGATTTTTGAAGTCTGTCTTTTTAGGCCCACTGTAGGGCACGTCATGCCCCTTTATAGTGTCTCAGACTGAGTATTGCAGGTGACTAGTCACTGCTGAAAACTCTGGTCTTTTATTAAATTAGAACAAAATAGTTGCCAAGTCTGTCTTGCAAAATCATTACACAAACATGAGCTCAGAAATGAAACTTACTGCTTTGCTATGATGATAGGCAGAGAAATAACTTGTATCTCTCTCTTTCTCACTCATTGCAAGAATTACTTTCCTTCTGTGAGCAAACAGAATTTTCCACCATGCCGTGAATGGGTGGTGCTACTCATCTGTCTACAACTAATGTTCCGATTGCTCAGTTAAGTCGTTTGAAAAGCCCCATTTTTCTTCAAGTAGGAAAATGCTCTGAAATGCTGTTGCAAGAACCAGCAATACAGAAGCAGACAGAAATTCACAGAAAAGACAACAGACTTGTAAGAGACCAACCTGCAGATTACCACCAGTTCTAATAACTGCAGATCAGTGAAAGAAACTGAGCTAAATTTTGCCAACGTTCACCCTATAACAGCCTATGATTAGTCGTGTCATTAAAATATAAACAAATATAATTCAATCATGAAAGCCTTGTAATCCCATCTGCCTGGGGCATGATTACTAGGAATAAAGCAATGCTGCTTTTTAGAAGGACTCAGCAGGATTGTGTGTTGTCTTCAAGAGTCCAGTCTCACAGCCTGTTTCTATGTACAATATTTAACAGGGCTGAGACTGCCATCAGAACCTCAGCTTAGGACAAGGTAGTGACAACTGTAGTGTTTGGCATGTGAATTGGCTGTTTTCAGGTTGAAAAAATCTTGGCTGGCAATTGATGTGTCTAAAGTTGGGTTTTGTTTTCTATGGCATAAGTAAAGAATGAAAATTTGATTAGTTCATGCACCATCAGCATAAAGAATATGAAATATGAATATTCTATTAACAGGTTTGAAATAAACAAATGAGCATGTCTGCTAGCTTACCGGCAAAGTGCTTCACAGTCGCAGGAAACTACACTGTAACAAAGCGTGATACATAATGCAAGATTCAAGTAGTCATCATTCTGCAGTAGCATTCCTAGGACAGTTTGTGGTCTACCATAAAAGCAAAAATTGGAGGTTGGCATTATAAATGAGAAGAGAAAATTTAGAAGTCTGAATTCACTCTGCCTTGTGATTCTCTTGAGTGTAACGGAGTGCAGTTGGTGCTTGTGAGTAGCTTGGTGAGGGTTCTGCCAGGTATGATGGATATATAGTGTGTATCAGGAGAGAGAGCTTTCTTCAGTGTCCAAAAAATGTCCTGTTCTCATGATAGAGGTTGGTTTTCAGGTGAGCTACAACCAAGTGCCTCACTAGCTGTGGTCATTCGAAACTCTTTCTTGTTCCCGTTGAGATATGGTATATTGATCTCATGTTGTCTTATGCAAAATAACTCGATCAGATGTGCTGTCTTCTTGAAATTCTTTCTGTAGTTGCAAATCTATAAACAGTTCTTGTGCCCTTGCCTCTTTTACTATTTCTCTGAAATGTTATATAGCTTCCTCTTTCCAATAATAGGAAAAACATCATCTTTATGGTGTTACAGCTCAGGGTTGTTAGGCGCTGAGCTTGGCTGAATTCTTGGCAAAAAGATGTATTCAGTGAAGAGCAAAACTTCAGAGCAATTGAAGAAATTAATACAGCAAATTTTATTTTAAGAAAGAGCTGAACAACCTGAAAATGAAACAGAGCCTTTCAGTTTATGAAAAAAAATGTTCACTTCATCCAATAACATTTTTTCTTTTTGGTAACAACCATCCAAACAACTCCCCAAACCATTCAATGTTGAGAGTAATCATTTTACCTTTACTGGTCAGGCCAAACCACTAAAAAACTCAATTATTCACAAAGATCTATTTCTGAACTTTTATTTGTTAATATCCTTTAAAAAATGCTGTGAGTTCTTGCAATGTAAAATATCAAAGTGAGGCAACCCCTTGCAGTTGTATTCCTGCTGTTCTCAGACCACAGTAGTCCTGTCCACTGTTTTATCAAGTCGCTTCCAATTGTCCAAAAACAGTTTCCACCTATAATGGAAACCAACCTTGAGTGAGGAAGACAAGATTAACGAGATATTGAATAGAGTCAATGGAGTCTGCTCCATTTCTTGTTTATAATGGAATATATAGCAATACGTAGGTCAAAGAGTGGTATAGGTAAGTTAGTTTTAAAGATGGGTCATTTCTGTATTTATTTTCCATTCTGTTTTGGTGGTGTGCAGGCTAGCTTAACCCTGCACTGTGTTTAACGCACAGACTGTCAAATGCTCTGTATTATGCATGGTGGTTTAGTAATGTGCAGTATAGATCGAAGCTGAACACATAAGAAGTTCATTTCATTTAGGTTCCCCCCCAAAAATTTTAAAATATTTTTTGGGGAAAAAAACTCAGCCTTCCTTTACCCTTCCTCTTGCACTTGCTGGCAACAGAAGAAAACTTTGTGCTGCAATAATTTATGAATGCGGTGCACACATTGAAGTCTGTTGTTTGTGCTCTGTTTGAAGAGGTATTTTTGATGGTTTGCATAAGCAATTGTAGATGATTCTTGCTCCCATGTCTCTGTGAGGGCATGGCTGTGACACAGTCCCACATCTGCTTTTTTTCCCCCTCGCTCCCTGGTGCACACTTTGTTCAGCAGGGAGGTAGCTATACCTACGCTCATTCCTCATATGCCTTGATGACCAGAATGCCTGGTGGCACTGCAGGCCGGAAGGTGCTTTGGGGTTCAGTTACATTTCAGACCCTGACAGTCAGTTCATGCCTTTTCCAAATATGATAAGACTTACTGCAGACCCTGTCGTTAGTCTTTCAATTATTCAGGTAACAAAGCTAGGGGTATAAGGAAGGTAGAAAAGTGTAGCTATTTTGAGGTTATGTATATGGTTGTATTTAGGTTTTCTTCTAAAGTGGCCACTGCCATGCAATGTTGTCATGACTGAACATGCAGAAAACGTATGTACCAAGCCCTTTGGAGTTCTGTGATGCTGAATGATTTTTTGCTGTGGAAAAGACACGTTGTTATTACAGCCTAGCAGTACCCTTTAGTAAGTATCGTGATGTGTATTAGCCACTGCCCGTGCAGAGTGGCTGAGGGCCAGATTAACTGCAGAGATCCTGAGCACCGTTACTGGGGTGTAACAACATCTGTGATGTGAGTGAGGGCTCCTGCTGCAGAGTCAGTAGAGCAAATAATCTGGCTCTTACTGGCTTACTGCATGTCGCAGAGTGCTAGAAGCAGTGGTAGAACCAGGAATATGCTTTGAGCCTGTTCTTTTGGCTCAGTCTTTGGCTGTTATAAATCAATGCAGTTCCACTGACTTCATCAATACTTCTGCCTAGCAAGGATCTTTCCCGAGGTCTTACAGTTTTGTCTTTGGAAAGAAAACTTTACATAGATGATGAAAACATGGATCACTGAGCAAAGAGTCAGAGTTTATAAAGGTTTCCAGATATTTCTGCATTTCCTGTGGATAATATTTCAGTACAATGTTGAAAGTGTAATAGATTTTCATACTCTTTTAAACAATTATGATGGAGAGAGGAAGAAGCACTTTTCACAGGTAGTTTGTTATATTAAAAATACCTAGCTGCCTTCACACACATTTTGTTACATGAGATTACAGTGAAATCCAAGCAAGTATTTTGATCTTTTCATGGTAACTGGAGTCCTCTACAAGGGTGCTCATTGAAGTAGAAAAAATTCTGACATCCCGAGAGAAGAAATTACACTGCAGTATCTTTGTGACGGTCCATGTAATCCCTTATTATTATTTTGAATACCTGAGTTATGGCTGTGTCCTACTTTAGAGTGCTGGTTTGTCAAAATCTGGTAGGTGATAGGTTGTACAAACTGGGGAAGAGTGGTAAATCTTTGATATGCTCCTCTTCTGTCAGGAGGTCTGCTTGGGACGCTGGAAGTGATCCACATTGTCGGGTTTCCTTGGTTTAAGTGGGCTTTGGAGCATTTCACAGTATGTACTGTTTGCCAAGTGACAGCTGTTCTCAGAACAGAGAGGAGTCACGCGTGGCTTGGGTCAGCTTCACAGTGAGTGGGAGCCTTTCTGTTCCATGTTGTGCCAACCTATCTCTGATATTGCCAGGTCAGAATTTCCTTCCCAAACACCTGATTACCGAAGGACAGGTTCTGCTTTTTCTCTCTGCGTGCTATGGTATTATAGACTTTAAAGAGCTTTGGGTGAGGTTTTTGTGAAAAGGACATATTACCAGTGAATACAGATAAGTATAGCAGAGTCTGGATTAAATTAGGAGATTGGTCGGAATAGGAACATGTTTACCGAAGCTCTGAATTTTAGACCAGATGCTGATATAGGCCTTGGAAAAAATAAGGGCCAAACCTCAAAGTTTCAGTCTGTAGCAAGCCTGGGAGAGCCTGAGGAAGTGAGATGGACAAAAAATTGGGGTGGAAAAAAACAGCATCTCAGTGCTGGATGGGGACAGAGACATGGAGAGTGTTATTTTCTTTCATCACAGATGTGCATGTTTTAGAGAGGAGTAAATAGCATTACTTTTGAAATTTCCTCCTTTGATTTCCAAGTTCTTTGCAATCAAGTGGGTTTATATTATCATCAGCATTTTAGAGAAGAAGGCTGAAGAACAGCGAGGTTAAGAGGCCTCATCCAATGTCAAGCAAGAAGTTGGTATCAGATCCAGAAATAGCTTCCCATCCCTTGCACCATGCTGTGACACAATGCTGCTATATAGAGAGGAGCTTACTCTGCATCTGTGCTACATTATGCAGCTGCAGAGAGCATTCAGTGTTTGGGATTGTAACAGCACAGATAATCTAAACATAGAAGCAATGGAAAAAGTCAAGTGGTAAAACCTGCATCTTTGTAACCTCCCCCAGCAAAACAGCAAATCAAAATTTATATTATAGGTGGCACAAAATCTCCTAAAACAGGAGTCAAGCAGTATCTGCAAGAAGAGAAAGAAGCATTAAGGAGACCCTCAGCAGATGCAGCATGTACATTCTGGTTCAAACATTCTTTTTCTAGTGACAAAGGGTCCCTAAAATTAATGAATGTTAATGCGTTATGATTAGGCCAGTGCAGAAATGCTAAGTAAGACTTTGTCTCAAAACCTTCTGCAGGCATTAGAGATTAAGATGTTTGACAGAGAAATGCATAAGCTAGTAAACAAAATCCTGCTTCCAGCAAAGCTAGGCTTCTTTAGACCCAATGGCAAGTTGCAGTCACGAGGACATCAAGGTTACTCTGCTGCTGCTGGGAATTGATGAACTTGTCCAAAAGGTAGAGTGTTAGAAGCCAGCAATAGTCGGCTGTTAATTCTCAAGGACCAGACACTACAGATCTCAGTGTGCATGTGTTGCATAATGTATCACAGTTGTATTGAGAGAATATTTTTAGATTCCTGTTTATCTTACTGATGAGTGGTCATTTCCTTTAATTAAAGATTAAATAAACTATCTCTGCCACATCCTCTCAGCCTACCTAAACCCTTGCAACAGCTTTCTGACTGTTTTTTTTTTTCCTACAAAATTAACTTTGTTCTAAAGGATTCTGGTGGGCAGTAAAATAGGGTGACAGCTCTAGAATGCCAGCAGATAGGTGGTTCATTTGCAAATTACCCCCTTTTCTCAAAGCAGGTGATTTTTCTTCTTTAATCACAAGCATTTGGGAAGTCTGAACCCTTCTACTTCCCCCAATGCAGCCGCAAACTTCTAATGAAGCGCAAGGTGTAGCTGCTGAAGATATTAATGCCCGCTCTTTTAACGTGCAAGTGTACACAGTAGAACCTATCATGAAAAAAACAGCTTTTGTGTATGAATCATGTTAAGGATAGCATCATGCAGATTGATATGCAAGAGAAATGACACTTAAGTATAAGAGAAATCTAAATGCTGTGTTACATTGGCACATGCTAATGTAAAATCTCTGTAAAATTTCCATTTGAGTCTTTAGATTAAATGCTTTTTTGCATATATATATATATATATATATATATATATATATATATACACACACACACACACACACATACATACAGATCTTTCACATAGATTTTCTTCTTGTTGATGGCAAGGCATGCTTCTGCTGTATTGTATACTGGCCATGCTTGAGCCAGTAATACCATCCTGTAATCATATTACCAAACTGGCACAAATGAGAAACAAAAATGTAATGCAAGCTTTTGGAAGAGAGTCACGAGATGAAGATAAAGCACTTCCTGGCTCCCTAATGGTTTTGTTTCTTTTCAAGGGAAAAAAATATGCTTTTGTCAGCTTTAAAGGTCAGCTAGTAAAATACAAAGGTTAAGCAGTTTTACTTTAATTTTGGCTCCAGTATCAGAAATTCCCATTCGGGGGCTCGATAGGGCAGCATAGGCAGTCAGTTCTGCCTGTTTATGGTTCTTCGCGCTGGGACATAATTCAAGGGATCAAATCGTGCGAATGGTCTGAACCAATAAGGAATTCTGCTGTGCTGCCTGTTCGCATGCTGCTGTTATCAGGCTGTGTATATTTTTATGGAGACAGGGCAAAAATCATTTTGTTTTTCTTCCAGTTTCCTTATACTTTGTCATTTTTTTGTGATTCCTTTTCTATGGTATGTTGAAAGGGAAGGCTCAGACAGCTGGAAGAAAAAAGGGCTTCTTTATTTATTTATTTTTGAGGAGTCATTTGTAGCCCGGGTTGAGTCACATAAGGAGAAGTTTTCCACCATTTCTTCATCTGTCTGTTAATTCAGCTCTTCTCTGATGGGACATCTCCTTTTAGAGCCAGAAGTTTGGTGTAAATCCCAGAACCACTCATAGACACCTGGGTAGCCCAGCAGGTTTGCTGGCTTCCCCATCAGATTCCCGTCCACTTGGAACTGATCAAAATCTACAGACAGGTTTTATTAGATTAAAGCAGGAAATCTGAACTGCAGTTTTTTAGCTGAGTGCTTGTATTGAGAAATAGGTAGCCATAGTAGTCATCGGAGCGCTTATTTCTTGTCTTGCTGCAGACTTCTCTGTTATGATGAACAAATCTCTCGAGTCCCTTTATTCTTCACATCTGTAAACATGGCAGTAAAAAACTATTTCATGAGGTTACTGTGGGACTGAACGTACTGACAATTGTGGTGGCAAGGGCCGTGTAAAGTCACTGTCACGGCTAATTTGTTGTTACTACTTTGGAGTTTGGCCAAAGATTCTGGAAGGCAGTTGCTCTTCCTGGATTTGACACTTGCGAGAAATGTGATGTTAAAACAAACTTTCTCAAATGTGTGTTGGCCTTCTTGCTACCTCCTATACTTTAATGACACTTTGGCCATTCTGTTTGCTAAACCATTTTCCACTAGGTTTTCTATTGGTTCCTCAACTCTTAATGTATAGTGCAAATCCATAGCTTGTAAGGAAACATTATAGCAAAGGAGCAGTGTATTTTAAGAGGGACTTTTCTGCTTTTTTTCAGACAGCTCGATATTTAAGCCAGTGATTTCCAATAGGCTTTGCAAACGTGTGGTAGCTGGCGTTCTTGCAGAGCAGCCTTGTGAGAGATGGCTTGTCTTGCTGCGGGAGTGGCGCCCCGGCTCCTCTGACCATCTTCCCGTTCTTTGCGAGGGTCTGAGTGTCGATTCCTGGTTATGTCTGCGAGATCCGAGGTTGTATCACGCAGGTAGCCAGCCCATGCGCAGTGAAACAGTTCTTACTCTCTTGCTGTGAAGAAGATTGCAGCCATTTTATGCTTGATGGGTGCTTATGGACCAGTATAAAAATAGGATTAAGAAGCAGAGAAGAACAAGAGAGGACAGTTGCGAGTGAACCCTTCATCTAACCTGTCCTAATCTGTTCAATAAATTTGGAAGATTCTGCTAGTTGATGTTAACTGTAGCTGTAGCAGTTTCTTTGATACTTGGGAAGTATTCTATTTTTGTAAAATAAATATTTTGTCATTGTTCCTGTGCTCCAAACGCCAGCGCCTGTTGAAATTGCTGCGTTGTACAAGAGCTATGGCAATAGCAGGCCTGTGACGTGCAGGTGACGAGCAGGAGCAGAGCCGAGCGCGGCTGCAGCGCTGCGGGCGCTTCCTTCCCACGCAGCACCCGGCACAGCGCTGGGCCTGCGCTTCAGCCTTAGAGACTGGGCGCTTCTCACAGCCATAACAGTTTAGACTTAGAGTGTTAGAAATGGTCTTTTGGCAGGCGTTGCACATTTTGATTCTTAAATAAGCTTATTCAGACTCCTTTGAGAAAATTGTTAACAAATATCCGTATCATTTCCTTAATATCTTATGTTACATGAAAAATATTTATAGAGATATCATTACTTGTACTTTCGTAGAGCTTTGGGGTCCTAGACAGACTTTGTATACTGAAAGACAGACTCTGTCCTGAAGAACCTGCTATAATTTATACCCTGTCCTGACACCCAGAATAATTTATAGACAGGTTTGAAGAAAAAATTTGTAAGAAACTTAGAAACGTGAGTGCTTCTGAAAATTAAGAGGGGGGTCGTGTCCCTGCGTTTGAGGCAGGGCAGTTGAAAGTTTCCTTGTTAATCTTGGTTCATCTACTCTTGCTCTGTGCTTCACAGAAAGAGTCTTTAATTAAAAGCCAAATGTGTTTTTCTGAAATTCCAAAGATTTCTGCATCAGCCTCTGCTGTTTTCACAGAGATAATTCTGTATTAATGAGGTTAACTGAAGCTGCACTTGTGCAAATTCAGATTGTCTGCTCTGTTCCCCAGGGGCTCTTTTAAAGATGGGCTTGAATCTCTCTGGCTATCCTAAAGCAAATGCTTTAAATAAAATAAAACCATATTCTAAAAACTCGGGGCAGCTCCCTATGTTGGTTTCTGTTCTTTGCTTCCAGCATTTAGCTGTTAAAGTTAACAGAGTGGGGGAGGAAACGGAGAATTACCCTTTAGTCACCTTTAATGGAACAACTGAATATGTAAATGTATAGGGAAAATTCAGGAGCGTTTGAATCTCATTAAGACTGTGTGGTTCTGAATCCTTAGGTTTCCTCACTAGCTCTGCTTGGCAATTTTGCAGACTTTTGAAACAGAAGGTTCTCCTGTCGTGGCAGCAGTAGAAGTAGTATTTCACTTCTGCAGTTGTTCTACTTATCTTCATTTTATTCCCCTGGAAGCACTCAGAGTGTGTATGTTATTGCCCACTTCAGACAGCTCAGAACAAAGGCTTAGACACCCCCCAAAAAAGGGTGCGGTTGGCTTGAAAATCCTGAGGACAGTTTTTTAAACAACATGTATTTGGTTTAGTATTTGTCTTTGGAGCACCTTACGTGAGCAAGCACTGTCTGCCTGCCTGTGAAGGTTGGGAAAGTATTTTAAATACTACAGCAGAGATTCCGGTGTATCCATATAGCAATTCCAGTGTGTTGAGGGAGATGCCAGGTATTACAAGACACTGATCACTGACTCAGCAATACCATCCGTAATGTTAAGTGTCCTAATACTTCAGAAAATGACAAAATCTCCTCCGATATTACTGTCAAAGCAATGATCACGGCCCTAAGCAGCAGCTACTACAACTGCAAATATGACACCATTGAGAATCACTCATGCTCCTTCATAGAAATTTTTTTCAGGAAGTTGCCTGCTCTCCTAAGGAGATGATGGGTTTATTGTATTCCTCACTCTTCTCCTTTTTCTAGCTCTCTGTGTCAGCTTTTCTTTTTTACCTCCTCCCCCTAATACTTTATCCCATGCATCAGGACCAAACAATCTGAGTTGTCTCCATCCGATGCTCATTTCTGTGTTCAGATGGGAGATTGCCTCCTCAGCCATTACCGTGCCACAGAGCGTGCCTTTCACGTGGCCTCTTCGTCTGCTGTCCTGAATTGCCAAACAAATGCAGGTTTTAGTAACCTGCAATCATTCTTCACAGATACCCCAAATATGCCCATTTTTCTTCCAGTGTTCTCTTGGCTTAGCTGGGATGTTGTATAGAAGTCATTTAATGTCATCTTGTGTAGTTCACTGGCAGGTTCATTTAGAGAAGAGAGCTGTTTTTTTTTTGTTTGTTTGTTTGTTTTAAAAAGAAAAAAGAAAAAAAAGGCTTATGTTAGAAGCAGCTGGTGATTTTGGTTTCCTGAAGACCATCCTGCAGAGGAGCACCCAATATCCAATCGTGGGGCGGTAACAAACACCCAGGGCTGCTAATGCCTAAAGCAGCAAGAGTTCTGCCGTGAACATTTCCTAGGGCCTGAGAAGGGAGGCTGGAACCAGGGGCAGAAACAGCCTGAGTATCAACATCACCCTTCCTGTTCTGTTGTTTTGAGTTTTATGTTTGATGCTCCTGAAGTATTTTACGGAAGTGAGTAGAGATATATTTATTAACAGCTTATAAGGAGGAAAAAATGAATCAAAAAGAAATGTATAAGCGGGGGATATCTGAAATCAGATAATGAGTTGGCCTGGATTGGACCAGCTAAATCCTCCTCTTTTTTTTTTTTTTTTGAGAATGTCTCTGTATTGAGTGACATCTGGCACTTTATCAAGAAAGTATATTATTTCCCTAGAAAATACTATCAGGAGGTTGAGATCCTTCCTTTTATTATTAGAGGACCCTATCTTGGCAGTTCTGGCACACGGTGAGTATGATGTTTACCAGTAAATAGCTCATAGCTCAAAGTCCTTCATCACTAACTTTAGAAAAGTAAGTGCACAAAGATCTATTTCTGTTGTTGAGAGGCCAAACTCTCTTTGTGGATGTAATGTTGCTGTTTAATCAGTGGAATGCAGAAGGATAGTCAGGATATTTTTAAAGACTTATTTTAAGGATTTTGTGCAGGCCTTCATCAAAAAAGTTCTAACCATGATTCCTTTTGAGGAAAGGCAAAAAAAACAAACAAAAACCCCTATGTTTTCAGATGTGCAGCCACCAGCTGTTTTCTAATTTAATACATATCTTGTTAAAGCATTGAACTATCAGCAAGGGAAGAAAGGCTCAGTATAGAAGCTGCACAGATTTCTTATGTTTCTGAAGTGTGAACTGATAACAAAGCAAGTCAGCACTAAGACTACTGATTATGCTATAATACCCTGTTCATACAAAAGTTAAAAGACAAATCCCAAACCACTGCATTGTTGGTCATCTCAGATGTCTCCAGTGGATCTTGTGCCTTGCAGAATTCCCAGGTTGCTCCAGAGGCTATCAGAATCAACTGGACATCTATTGACTCCAACGAGTTTTAATGAAAACTTTTCTATTTGGGCAAAGTGGGTGCAAAATATACTGTGACTGGGAGAATAGCATTTTATAATGACTTAGGCATTTTCAGATAGGTAGGAATGATGTTTTCTGCTGTAGTGCAAGATAACGTTTCAGGATTCTGGGTTTTAAGTATCAGAACAGTACAGTAGAAGGTAGGGGAAAATCCTCCTCCCACTGCCTTCTCATTTTGAATTTCAGACACTTTACCCCCACCTTTATAGCAGCACTATATCATATTTACAACATCTAACGTTTCAAGGTTAGATGGCAAAGTGTTGAGTCAAAAAAAATTGCCTTCCCAGGGATACTCAAATATTTCAGTTCATGTTTAGAAGACAGCGTTGATGTGCGACTGGTTGATTTCATTTCAGAAATGGGCAACACAATGATTCATCTAGACAGAGTCAAAAAGCTGTTCTCAACCTTAGTGCTCACTTTTCAAACATAGTCTATGATCAGATATCTTGTGTGGTGGCAAGGCATTTATTTATATACAGCACTGCTTCTGGAGCTTTTCAAGTTTTCCGGACCAGTATGGCACAGTGTTTCAGTATGTGCCAGCAGGCTAGGTGTCCTCATCAGGATTCATTCATGAAGTTTTGCATCATCAAGGTTTTCTTTTTGCTGTACATTGCTCTGTCTTTATGCTCGCTGTAGGAATGAAAGCAGCAGATCAGAAGAGATGAAGAAACCCTTGATGGGCAGTAGCTAGCTGTGAGTTAGGGTGTTCCTGGGCAGTGGTGGGTGCTAACAGCGTGCTGGGCTGTATCAACAGGAGTTAACCAGTAGATCAGGGGAAGTGGCTATTCCCCTTTCCTCAGCACTCATTAGGCTGCAAATGGACACTGCCTCCAATTTTTGGCTGACCCCTGGACCCAACAGTAAAAACCACGTTGGTAACCTTGAGCAGGTGCAATGGAGGACTGCTGAGCTGGTGGGCTAGAGCAGATGGCCTGAGACATGGGCTTGTTTGGCCTAGAGGAGGCTTGACAGGACCTAATAGCGGTCTTCCACTACTTGAGAGAAGGTGACTGAGAAGACAGAAACAGGCTCTTTACTGAGGTGTGAGGTAGGGGAACAAGAAACAGTGGTCATAAATTGAAGCAGGGAAGATTCAGACTGGATAGAAAGGGAGAAAATATTATTGTGAGGATAATTAAGCATTGAAACAGACGCCCAGAGAGATTGTGGAATTTCTATCCTTTGAGGATTTCAAGACCTGACTGGAAAAAGCCCTGAGCAGCCTGATCTGAATTCACTGCTGACCCTGCTTTGAGCAGGGGACTGGAGTAGAGGTCTCACAAGGTCCCTTAACCTCTGTGAAGCTAAGATGCTATGGAAAGAATACTAATCAGAAAGGAGAATCTGGGGAAGGTTGAAGGGGAATGTGAGTGTAGACATGCAAAATCAATAAAAGGGCGTAAAGCTAACCATAATAAAGTGCAGGTCACTTAAGTATCATTTATCTTAATGTATCATCTTTTTCTTTCCCCAATTAGTGTAAAAAGTAGATCAACAAGTTCAGTAATACCAGGAATTAACAGTGACTTTTGCAAATAATTCTGACCCCTTCTTGCTTTTCGACTGTGGTGCAATGGCCCTTGGCTACCACATTTCCATCCTTTATATTTTCCTCTATTACTTCTTGTCAATAGAATTTTAAGATACCTATAAAGATTTAATGATCTCAGTATCTTTTCTCTGGCTTTGTGTGTTTCTAATTTTAAGCAGTTCAGTGTAAAAGCCAGCATTTCCTGCACACAAAAACCTCACTTTGCAACAAGAGATGACAGGCTTCTGTCTCCTGGCAAAGTCCCCTGGGAGACTGGTCCTTAGCTCTCCAGGACTGAATCCTTCACACAGGAGTTCTGTTCCCGGGCTGCTAGTAAGGCAAAGGCAGTGCCTCGCAGGTGCTTGGCAGGCCTAAGCGCATCCTTGGCAAAGGGTTCAGCGGTGTGGCCATGATCTCATCATTTTCTTGTGCTAATGGAAGGACTAAGGCTTCCTCAGTTTCCCTGGTAAATCTGTATCATTTTCATATTCAGACTGCCTGTTCCCTGAGCTGGCAGCGATGCCTACACACAACACCCACTGTAGATTGTTCCCGCTCCTTGCTCGGTAGGCAGCAAATGGTGGTGTCGAGGGTTCACCATGAAAACATGCACACACCTTGACACCCAGTTTGTGGCCTTGCTTCGCCATCTTTTATGACTTGGCCAAAGAGTGCAACTGTAATATATACTGCTCTTCATGACCTGAGCTTGATTTAGGCTATTATAATTTATAGGCTTGCTCCATTTCTTTGAATCATTGGTGACAATCTGGTGATCGTAATTACCTTCTCGGCTTTAACGTTTTCTACTAGTAATTTCAGAAAATTCAAAGGAGGCATAAGCAAGCAAACATGACAACTGCATTATTGCAAATAAACATGCTGTAAAAGACTCATTGTACTTTTTATGTCTACAGTATTAATGTTCCCTTCCAGTAAGGGATGTTATACCCTACAATACTTACTTTGTATTTTCAAATATAAATATATTGTTGTTTTGCCAATTTCTGCCAATATTTATATATTCACATTTGAAGCAAGGCATTTATCAGATAAAGGCATAGACAACCTGGCCTGATTCTGTTGTTATGATTAAAACAAAAATGAGGCTAAATGATGCATTGTTAATAGCAAACAGGAAAAACTCTAATGCAATTGAATAGATTAAGAAGGTATTCAGAAGGAGATTAATACTTTCAAGAGAAAAATAATATTTTTAAACTTCTGAAGCAAGGAAATATATATAAGCTATAAAAAAGGCCTGTGAAACTTCTTTTCAGATGACAATACTGTTTCCAAGAATATAGTAGAATTTAGAGCAGACTGGATATCTTTGCAAACGCTGATAATACTTTTCAGCTTTGGAGGAGACAACATTATAGTGACTTTCAATTAAAAGTTAAATTTATTCATTTAAGCCTTCTAAAAGCGTTGTTCAGAAGCAGGGCACCTGTAAGGTATTTTAAGTTATGTTCGTGCCTGTTCTACTTGGAGAATACACCAATGCATAAAAAGGTTAAATGGCTTCATTGCAGAGTGAGTAAATAGCAAAGGAAAGACCAGAGCACATCATTCCTATCCCCAAGTCTGACCACCAAATGTATAGCTTCCCTGACCTGCCTGATCAAAGATAAGCATTTCTGAACTATAAACATGCCAAGCTATGTTTTCATTGCAGTACTTAGACCAGTTTATATGGATGTCACAGCTTTCTTGCATAAAGCTCTGAAAATGTCATAGATTGAGTCAGTGGATGTCTGCTTTCACCCAGCCAACAAAGCTGTCAGTCTGGGGCCTGTGATCTTACTTTTTACTGTGTAACTTCGCATTTGAAGGGAGTGAAGGCCACTTCTCTGTTTAAAAATGTTTGTGCAGAAATAAAAGTCATACTGTCTTGGTAGCAAGAATTGGTTTCTCTCTGCATTTACATTAGCAGGTCAGTAACCAGTACAAGCTCATCGCTGTCCTATTTTCTGCAAAACCTGTGCTGAACAACGTTCTCAATTATCCCATCTTACAGATGGTGTCCCTTTCTTATCAGTCGAAAAACTTTTACAAGCCTCATAAGAGTCCTTGAAGCAGTTACCTTTGAACAATTACATTGGATTGTTATAAATTTTCCATATTGTTTTTATTGCCTCTCTGAAGTGATCTGGGATTTTATATCCCTGCCTTTTCATGGGGTCTGGTTCTCCTGACAGATGTGCGCTTACATCTCCCAGGAACTCTAATGAAAGGCAGGCGTATGTCTGGTTTGGAGACTAAACCTCCTCGTGTTCGTATTGCATTCGTTCTTTTTCCTCATTAGGTAGTCTGTGAGGTTAGAGAGGAGAACTGGGATGGCCGTGTCCCATTCCTAGCTCTCCCTCTCCTTCACAATATAATCATCTCCTTCCTGACATCCCGTCTTCAGTGAGTTACACATTAGCAACAAGTTTGTACTTACATTTTGGCTTCTAAAAGAATGTCTGCTAACACTTTACAAACCTTAAATAATGATGGGAAGGAGGAAGCTGATCCTGCGGTAGGGGATTAGATGTACATCTGATCTCTACTAGTCAGGGTGGAAGCCTACTGTTTTTACAGGTTTCGTTATACCTATCCCTTTCCTTATTCTTCTGCAAACATTGAGGTATTGAGCAGGCTCCTATGGGCTTTTCATACATCCCAAATAAACAGTTACTCTGCAGATTTTACATCACACGTAGAGTAAGACAGATGTCCATATCAAAGTTACTGAGCACGTGCTGTAGTTAATTTTTGTGTGTGTAGCAAATCCAAAGCATTCTGGAGTTTTAGATGCTGGCAAGTACCCGACATGGACGGTAGGAGTTCAGCTCTTACGCAAACTTGTGCGAGGTAAGCAGTTCATCTCTCGGAGAGTGATGCAGTGCTCCCTTTCTTTCAGACTTGTCTCCTTGACATGTAGATAGAAATCTCTCCTCCTACCAGTTTATCTAGTGTTTTGATTATAACTGGAGCCTCTGGTCATCTAATACTGCAGGGGAAAAAAAGAAAAAAACCCTACCACTATATGAGACCTGGCAACTATGTTGCGATGGAGCTGATGACCTGAAAAAATCCCACAGTTGTACAGACAGCCTGTGACAGAGCCTGGATTAAACACGGGTCTCATGAGACACCCAGTTCTGTGGTTTAACCCTACTGTTATCTCTCGCCTAAGTGTTTCTAATATTACCATAGTGGCAACAAATATAATTAGCTAATGCTTGTACATGGTGTTCAGATCCTTAGATAAAGTCACTCTACATGCGTGCCTAAAGTGCCAAGAAATATTATAGTTAGTAAACTTCTTGGGCAGCAGTATCTGAGATTAGCATGGCTTGTGATAATGGGGTGACTTCCAGTTTTCTTTTCATTTCACTGTCTTTGCTTATTAAAAGGAGTAAATAGCTGCTAATTAATGTGGGCTTTTCATTTTTCTGTGCTTCATACCTTTGTTTATGTGGTCTGGGTCACGGAGACTGTCAGGAACTGCTTCTAAAGTTAAGTATTTAAAGAGTAATATGTAGTAAAACCAGCAACTATGCAAGACTGGCTTTGTGTACCAACTCAAAACCAACTTAAAAACAGCAGACTGAAAAATCCCTTATAATAATAAAAAGGAAGGAAAAGATCCATCACTTACTTCTTTTCACTTCTGTGAATCTGTGTTGAAATCCTATCTCAGCACAAAAGCAAACAACGTTGCGCTGCTCAGCGCTGCAGAGCTCAGGCATTGAACTGTTTGCTCCAAAGCTTTGGGGCTGTCAAGAAGCTTGTATGCTCATTTGTAATGCTCACTCTCATTAATACTAAAATTCATTAAGAAGCTAGATGGAAAATACAAAGCTTCTGTGCTAGTTAAATTCCCTAATCCTATTTTGAAGACTTAAATGGTGGGGATAGGCTTTAGGCTGGTGTTCTGCACAGGAGGAAATTTCACTCTCATCGGAAAGAGGCTAGACTGATTTTAGTGCAATCCTGCATTCATTAAACCCATCCCAGCCTGACATGGGTGGGGAGAATGGTTGCATAATTTCAAAAGGCTTTTTTGGAAATGCCAGATCATGCAGCTCTGTTCACAAATTGTTTGACTTTGACAAGCTAAAAAAAATTGTTCTCTATCTCATAAAACTTGCTGTGGGTATCACAAAGGACTGACAGTTTCATAAATTGAATAACTTGGAGAATAAGAGAGAAAATGCCTATGTCAGTATCAATTGTAACCGAAAAAATAGCTATTTCTGACTGATAGCTCTATCAGAAAGCTCAACTTTCAGTATTTGTTTGTGTCTGGGATTGCAGAGTTGGTTTGGGAAATGCCTCTTACCTGGAAACCTTTATCTGTTTACGTGGCTGTTAGGTACGATGAAGGGAAGGAAACTTTGTTTTATCGATTGTTCCTCATCCGAGTTATTTCATATCTGAAGTGGAGTGGTCTTGCTTTATCTCTGTCATATATTTGCTCTCAGACCTATCTTTGGAGACTCCAGTAAATAGTAGCTATTTCCTGCTGTAAGTGGACACACGCTCCCAACTCAAACATACAAACCAGTCACTGATAACGTTAGATTTCATGGTGTGCAAGGCAGTATGTGAAAGGAAATCAGGTCTTATGCATTCTGTTCCTTTTTTTTCCATTTAGTCAGCGTATGACCTTGGGTAAGTCATTCAGCCCTTCTGAGCTGCCTGCCCTCTACAGAACAGTGCTAGCACGGCTTGGATCATAAACAGAAATGCTTTTTCTGCCTGCAAGTGCAACACCTTTGATAATGGTCCATAAATAATATGAATATGGACCATATCTGAAGTAGAACCCTAGCAATGAAAAGTCAGCATCAGCACCAAGGATCACACATACTCGATTCCTTCTCCTTTTTATTTATATGCTTTGGATTTAGCAAGCACCTTCAGGTAAGACAGGGAGAAATGCTGAAATGCACAAATGCCTCTTAATGTACCTTTCAGTGCTCTGCTTGCATTGCTGCTTCCTGCTGAATAGAAAAAAATGAGGTGTCTGTGGACATTTTATATGTGCTCTATGCTCTTGATTTTCCTTTGTTCGGTCTCATTTATACAATCACAAAGCATTTTATGAGAATATGTCAATCTTACGCCAGGATAATGGACATTCTATTACTCTCTCTCTCTCCAGACATTGTTGAAAACATGAAGTGTAAAATCAGATTCATTACCTAAATTCTCAGAAGGGAACAGGACATTAATCGCTACTTGGCCTGTTAAATCTTGTTGTTCATTGTCTCCTCCATTTAATTAATTATTTCTGCTGCAGATCCAGAAAAACTGCATGTGTCCCTTCACACAGTGACACTTACCCATGGAACCTGGAGGTTATGCAAAACATTTTTGCTGCCAAAACATTTACAGAATAGAATTTTTTTTCCTTTAGAGTTCACAAGACATGTTTGCTGATGCTAACTATCCAACAGCAACCACAGAAAGTATATGGTATAAACATAAGCTCCTGATGCTTAGTGCTGTACAGGAATCATCAAATAGGTTCCATGCTGGATATTAAATAAGGCAGCTGATGCAGACAGTGAAAAGAAGGCAAAAAAATCACTGTGCTGTATTTTATTAAATCAAGGAGTTATGAAACCTTAAGGAATGAAACCTCCATTCCAGCTTTTTTTGTTCATTAGTTGATGAAGTTGTTATGTTAGAGGTTATGCATCAGCACAGATAAGTATTCTTTCTTGGCATTAAATAATATATGGACTCAATGAGTGCTAGATGGGACTCTCTTCACTATCAGAAATATGACAGTATAACATGTCTGGTGTACCTTCATTCAACCTTTCTTCATTTTCTGGGGCTGAACAGGTCCAAAAATCTGTCCTTTCTGCTTACCTTGGAGCAGAGGATTTTTGTGACGCTAGCTATGGCTTCTCTGCTGAACACTAGTGTTGTCTGTACTGCTCAGTGTGTTTTTATGCAGGCAGTTCAGATCTTGAAAACTGAACAGTTCTGTCAGTGCACTGTTGTACCCAGGAACAGCTCACTGCAATTCTGACATTACCAAGTACTGCCCCGGCCCATGATACCATTTCTTGGAGTTGCACTGTGGCAGAGCTGTGTGCTGAGAGCTGACCTGTGCACTGCTGACACAGTTGGTGGAGTATTGGGAACACACCAGGAGAAACTGGTGGATCTCCATGCAGCACATGCAAAGGATGCTCTGGGCTTCTTCCCTTGGTGCTATTCAATTTATGGTTCCTACCCCATATCATTACACCAAAGCATGGGTTGTTAACTCGTTGACTTTGAAGGAACAGCTCCACTTGTTTTCACGTGATGATTTTCTGTTTCCCAGTGAAAACCAAAGCTGGAAAGATAACCATCTGAATTTTCCTTAATATTTTTGAAGGGGGGGGGAGAAAAGAAAGCAAAAGCGGCACTATCTCTAGGGTCTGCAGAACACAACATGTAACTGAGGAGCTAAAACAAGAGATGCTGATGTGTACTGCAGTTCTGAGTGGTCTGACACTGCAGAAGATAGTTTGTGGCAAAACATTGCTGTTCTCCAGTGCTTCAGAGACTCCCAGTCCCCTCCCTGCTTGGCTTTTCAGTCGGTGACTCCACGTGTGAAACAAGGCAACCAGAAAAGCACATTCCTCTGGAACCAGGGACACTGTGAACTCAAAATCAAAATAGACTCAGTGGAAGTTAAGCTGTTCACCTGGGCATTTCTGAACCAGGCAGACTTACTGTGTAGCTGTTTTCAAGAGGAGAAGCTGAGCGCTCGTGACCTTCTCACTGGAATCAATGTTTTCGAGGTTGCTCAGTTTTAGGCTTAGCTAGGTATTGGGAAGAGAGAGGAAGAACACAAATTTTTACTGAGCATGAGACAGCGGTGTTGCTTGTCAGGACCCAGCATTGAAGACTTTGGAAAGTAAAGATAATCTCAAGGCCTGAGGCTCTTCCGTAGTCCTTGTACTTGCAATGCTTATCGCTCCTCTGCCTTAAAGCTCTTTACTGATATGGACTGAAAGACTCCAGTTCGACTCTGAGGTCAGGAAGTAACACTCTACCTATAGAAGTATGGGGCTTCTTCACACCGACGTGGCCGACCTTCACCGCCTCCTTGGCGAGCTGCGCTCTTGGTGGTCGTTCGTAAAGCGGCTTCCCCTGCTGCAGCTGGGGCATATCGCAGCTGCCAGTAACAAAGTGAGGTTTCTAGGCCTTGTATTCACAGAGGAAAGCTGCAGAAACTTCCCAGAGAAATTAAACTCGATAGCACAGGCCCAAAAGCAAACAAAGCACCTAGAAGGAGATGAAAAGAACCCGAATCACGTGAGTTTGGGGTTCCTGTTCATTGCGTTTTGAATAGTTGAGATGAGCAACTTTATAAAAAATGACTTGAATTTTTGGGTGCCTCTATTTTAGGCAACCTCCTGTGAAACATTTTACAGGAGCATGTGCGCTCATGCCATGATTTCAGTTTTATTAGTGAAACAGCAATACCACAACAAAATCTCTCGCCCAAGGCATATTCCATATGTTACTTCTCAGTGCTTTATTTTTCAGGCCTGCAAGAGACACATGCACTTATTCCATTAATACAGCCTGTGACTTAAAGTGCAGCTCTACCCTGGAAAAAATAGAAATGTGAGGTTCTGAGTTCATTTTCCATCAATAGCTTCTACATTAAATTTGTTCAGATTACAAATGAAAAGGTAGTGTTATTTTTCAACCCGTGTGCCCGTAGGCCTTAGCCCTGTCCGTGAAAGCCAGCCTTTCCATTCTCCTATGGAAATCACAATGAAGAAGGCACAGATCGGCGCACGTGCTTGATTCCACTTCTGCAAGATGACTTCTTATTTTTGTAAAATTTACATTATTTATTGCTGCTACTAAGCCTCATTTAACATGCATATAGAGGGCAATAAAAATTCTAATAATTAAAATGCTATGAATATTCAGGGGAATAAAAATATTATTTTCCTGCTTTTTTCCCCTTCATGAAACTCCATTTAAGAGTTTTAATAGAAATGTAAAAATACAAATTTTTTTTCTTTATACCCCTCTTCTGTACAGTAGTGATTTCATAACCTCTCCCTTTTCAACTCTGCCTTATCACTGGCAAATAAATCTCCCTGCTACCATTCACATGATGGATTTATTGCCTTCGTGAACCTAGCATTACCCTCGGTATTACTGCAGCTCAGCTAGCAGTCCTTGTTTTTACCAGAAGCTTTAGACAAATGTCATTAGCCAATAGAGGATCCAGCGTGCACTGTGGAAAATGCGTTCATCCTGGAGCCTTAAGCTTTGTGAAGAGTGGGGGTATAAATAAATAAAAAAATAGGTCATTGGCCTTCCAAATGCCACCCTTGCAGAGGCTGGGAGATGCCAGTCAGAAGGGCTGCACCAAAGGGCAAAAATAAGCATCTGTTTTCAGAGAAATTCCGAAGTGCTCAAGAATTTTCAGGGGTTAATGTGGAAAGTCACCGTTTTTGGGGGAAGGAAGGAGCGGAAGGAGGATGGTGGAGGTGGTGTATTTTTTCTGAATCACTTGCAGCAAAATCTTTTTCAAAAACACCACTATAATGGGATTAAGAGGGCAAAGATTCTTAAAAATTAGTAAAATTGGATTCAGGGAGCAGGTTGATAGTGAAAGACTTAATTGGATGCCGACTAAGAGCATTCTTCAGTAGTTCTGTTTCCGCTGGCTGGTGAAGAAGCCGAGCCTGCAGCCCTAATGCCGGCAGCGTTCATCTGGGTCAGTGCCAAGCTGGCTGGTGCGGGGACTGCCTACAGGCCTGTACCAGCCCGCCTTTCTAACATGGATAAATGCACTTCCCAGCCAAAACAGAAGGTGCAAAACTTTATGAGAATGAAGAAACGTTGCAAGAGCAAACAGGTCACCTGGAGGAGGAAGGACCTGCTGTTGTTCTTCGATAATCTTTCCCTGTGGACCTTGTCTCTCAGTAGGGCTGGTTAGCTTGGGTCTGGCCTGGGTGACCCAGATACTTACTTTATCTGTCTCAGATATGTACATTTCTGTTTTGCAGGGAATAGGTGTTTGTCATCAGGTCTGCAGCTCCCATATCAGATGTTATAAGCATTCCCCCTGTATCTCAGATATATCTACTTAGTCCCAGGGAGGGTGTCCAAAACTTACCTACCTGACTTAGGTCCTTAATCAAGGGTTAGTTTTGAGAGATTTCTTCTGAAACTTTCCACTATGGCTTTTCTGTAACAGTGGTTAAGTATTTGAAACAGTTTCTGTTTCACCTTGTTTTGCTACTTGTTATATGCTGAGATAAGGGCCTTAAAATGTAATAAATAAAGTGAAAATGGCCTGTAGTAGCCTATGAAATAAAATGAAGTCACAAACAAAAGCATCTTGTGGGCAAGCACGCTGCTGTGGACAGTTCAATGTTATAACACAGCAATATTGGTTTATTGCGAGGCTGGGACACCTTCTGGATATGCAGTGCAAACTGGCTTTATTAACTGCTTGATTACTTGGAATTGTACTGGCAATTTTGCTCCATATAACACAAGTATACTGTTAGTATTTATTCATCCTAGCAATTCTCCGTGCTGATAATTAACATGCATTTTCCCTCGTAATGATAGAAACAACACAGCTAAAGCACAAACCTCAGGGATTATGATAAATTTTCAGCTCCATGTGGAAATGGGCAATACCCAGGCCTTACGCAGTTTGAGCCGTTACATGAACATGGTGCTGAGGCTAACAAAATCAGGACTCTTTCAGCAGTTTACAGTGTGACTTCATCCCTTCCTTTTCCCTTTAACAAAACCTTTTGGGATATAAACTCTATAATAATGTGTTAGTACAGCAGCATAATAGGGTTTCTGTCTACTCTCGTGAGGCTGCTATTTCTGCTAATAGTAATAACGATATGATCCAAGCTGTATTCTCACTTGAGTAGCCTTATCAGCTCTGTGTTTGCTGGAGGTATGTTGACACTGACGTGTTTGCATTTACATTAAACTCAGCTCTGTGAGCACTGAAGCAGAGCATAGAGCTGTGCAAGGTGGGTGCATACGAGCTAGCTTGGGTCTGCAAGTAATGTAATTGCATTCATGTGATGCTCTTTCTGATACAGTAGACGTTGCTGAGAGCTAATAAGCCTTGTCCCACAAACACAGGTGCCCTGTTTGCAGGTGCCAGCTGGAAGCTTACAGGGACACGTGGACTGAGGCAGGGGAGTAGAAGAGCTAGTGTTGGCTTGAGAGAATGTACTAAAAATGTAGAGAAGCTTAGGTACTGAAGGTGCTAGGTACTTAGGTGCTAAAGGCCTGATTTGGTGATCATCCACAGCAAGGTAGGATAAGAACTGGCTCTGCTGACCTGAGTTGAGTGATGTCTGCGTGAAAGTGATGTCACTGAGAGAAGACTTAGTATCTGATGCCCAGTCTTATCCCCTTTGAAGTCAGTAGCAGTAGCAGAGTCAGGCCTAATGGACAGATGATTGGGAAAATGAGGTCTCTCTTGACTGAAATACCTATCTGGAATTTTGTGGAAAGATGTGGGACTTGGTAATTTGCCTCTCACCTGGAACGCTCCAAGTGTGAAAGTGTGTCTGCTTCTCACAAAAAAGTAAACGTATAATCGCATGATCGGCTGATGAAATCAAAGTGAAATTGCTAGCAGCCTTCTTACTGCCCTAGCTGTGTTTTTGTAGCATTAACATTCTAGCTTTGTCACCTCTGATCAGAGAAAGATAAATCCCTCCTTTTGTAAGGAGCAGAAGCACTTTCCCTCAGTACCTAGAATAACGGCCTTGTCTGTATATTATTCATATTCCTCTCTTTGTGCTTGTCACTTCTCTATATCCTTGGTTGTTGTGTACCCCATAACTCTTAGCGTTTTTATCTAAGCCTTTCACATACGGAAGTGAATGGCTCAGGGAACTGGTCAAGGTTGCTAGGGCATTAAATTGGGCTTGCGTGATGTGCGAGTCCGGTAATGCCACCCTCTGTGGCTGCTCAGTAACCTCAGCAGCTCTCGAGTAGATAGAGGCCGGTAGGGAAGCATGCAGAATGGCATGGAAATGGAGTGGAGGAATGCTGCAAGTCCGCATTGCTTTCCTTGGGGTTTTGGCCCAATGAAGAATGTGTAAGCTAATGTATTTATGCCTGAAGCTCTCTGTGGCAGTTGACTAGCTGAATCTTTGCCGGCTGAAGGTTGAAACTAGAGCCAACGAAATAATGAAATGGGGGAAATCCAGGGTGCCAAAGACTCTAACCAGAGATTGCTTAAGAGGTTGAAGAACTTAGAGGGCACGAAGAGAGGTTTTACCCAGTGTTTCATTTTGAATGTTATTGGGCTGATACAGACAGTGTCGGGTAGTAGCTGCTTCAGCATTTTCAGAAAGCAAATCCTTTTGTTGCTGCTGAAGCCTGTGCAACCCTAAATCAGGTGCTTGTGTGTTCTGCCCTGTCATATGCTATTTAGGTCTAGTGCTTTTCTGCTGCATCAAGCTGAAACAAAATGATTTTCATCCCTGCAGTTAGTAGCTGGCTACAGTTGGATGAATTGAAATAACTTTTGGGGAGAGTCATGGAGGGGATAAAAAGACTCCCCAGGAGATAAAAGGGGATGTGATTTATGCTGATTTATAATCCTCGCGAAGAGAAGGAATAAACACAATGAGAGTTATAAATATCTTGATCCATTTTATTCTGTTTTTTTTTGTTGTTTTTTTAAGTGTATCATGACCTTAATATCTGCATCCAGGAACAAGCTGTTGCCCCTGGCTTTCACCAACAGCTGGTTTTCTTCTGATACATCCCAGAATCTTCCTGCTGATTCCTGCAATATGTCAAAGGAGCTCAGCAGTTTGTTGACCTCTCAAGACTTCATTCCGTTCACTGTGGCTTCAGGAGTCCACAGTTGTCCTCGAGTGCAGATTCATCCTCAGAAAAAATAGGTCCTTAAAAGGTCCTGCTGAAATGGCTGATGACAGCACAAGGGAACTATTGCCCTTGGGTATGTCTAACGATGGTTATTGAGATAATATTGATGACATAAATGGGCTCAGCAAATCAAAGGTATAAAACCTGATCCTGTAACTGTACAGTGATAAACAAAAGGTTTGTGGTTTCTAATGCAAAGACCTCTGCCCGCTCAGTCCTAAGGCAACAATCTCCCTAAAAAATCTTTTCAACCTTTTAAAAAGGGCAAACAATACCTCGTTTAAAAAAAAATCAAGTCGTGCTTTTATTTGGATTGTTGCCCTTATTCCCTTTCTTGCAGCTGAGTTTTTACAGGAAAAGCCTTTCTTTGATAGTCTGTAATGAGTATTTAAGGTGGCTTTGACAGCCCTCTTTGGGCAGAGAGGACAGAGCTGGCTGAGATGCTCTGCAGCTGCCTTTCCTTTTATAATTAGATATTTAAACCTGTCGTAAGACAAACCAAAGCATACACATACGAAAGGAGAGAGGAAAGCAACTTGCAGGTGAGTCGTTACCCAAGCTCCTAGTGCCCTTGGTGCGACAGTCCTACAGCTGAACAGACCCATTGCTATTACAGTTAATAGTTATTCCTGGTTTTCTGTAGCAGGAATTGGACCCCACTTATCTAACGTACAAAGACTTGAAGGAGACTCCTTTGTTGCGATACCTTAGTTGAGTCTATTTAGATCCAACCAAGACAAATCAGCTTTTTAATGGAAAGAATTTGTCCCAAAGAGGAGCAGGATAACTGATCAGGAAGGACAGTGACATAATCATGAGGTGGAGAGAGTTTCTCTGCTAAAGAATTGTGTAGGAGTTGAGAGGTTTTTCATTTAACTTAGCAAATACTTTTGGACACCACAACTTCCCAGGCTCAGAAGGACCCCTCCTTGCCTGTGTTTGTATCATCTGGAAGCCGCAGTGAATGGGCTATAAGTCCGCACTTACTGGAAATGATTACCTCATTTTTGACATTACATTTCCTTTGGAGAACAAAATAAAATAAAAGAAACACCTCTGCACTGTGATGTGTCCCAACTGCAAAGTGAATTCAAAAGAAGAAGAAGCTGAAGGTCTAGGGCAGGATTCAGAGTGCACTCTCGGCACTGCCAAAGAAAAGCAGAGATGGGCAGGTTGGAAGTTCAGCTGTAATTCAGCAGTGACTGAGCTGATCAGCCAGATCCATCAACGAAAGAGGAGGGTGAAAATAAATGAGAAGTGAATGAAGAAGGACTGTTACAGGAGGAGTTGCAGAGACACGTAAAAACAATTGAAAGCAAATACGGAGGAACTGACATGAAGAGGAGAAGACTGGAGAGAAGGAAGAAATCTTTGTATATGAAATGATGGGCGTGTGTGTGTATACAGACATACATATACACGGCAAAACCTGCCAGGTTTTTGGATGTTTCTCTATGATCAGAAAATTATGTGGCTGTCTCTCCACTCAGTCACTTTTCAAGAAGAGAGAAATACGAGTTTAAATTACAAAAGAAACTGCAAGAGGATGAGGGTAGTTTTCTACAGTATTTGAACTCCCCGAACCGCATTGCATCCGTGATTTATTAGCACTGCTTTCTCGCTTGGGAGGGCAGGGGGAGTTTCCAGCCCGCGCCCTGCCTGCTGAGCCTGCCCGCGGCTCTGGCAGGCCAGGTGGCAGCCCCGCGGAAGCCCATGTGCGCTTGATGCAGCTGATCCAAGGCCCTTGAGGTCAGCAGGAATATTTGTATCGACTTCAGATCTGTACCTAAATACACAAACTACCAGCAAGTGCCTCAAGGCACGAGGCTCTGTTCCATTACTGGGTGAGCTTAAAGAATGAAAGAGCCCAATTCAGAGGCGATTGTACAGATCACTGGCGGCTTTTACTAGATTGAGCCTGAATTCAAACATGAAAGCTGGCAGTTCTGTGCACTCTGTCCCCCTAGACTATCTTTGTAGCATGTCTAGCCCACTCCTAACATGAAGATTAAAGCACGTTTGCTTGATCTGAAACAAAATCAAGAATAACAGCAGTGTTAATGTGCCTTAAAGTGACTGTGCAAGTGTGAGCAAAGCAAGAACCATTACCAAACACTGGAGTTATGGTTCAAGGCATACAAGGGAAACCTGTCGCTATGATTCTCATTTTAATCTGCACTTACTTTTCCCAGCAGTCTTCCCACTTTGTTGACTGCAGTCTTGGCACTTGTCTGTGCCAAAAGCTTGCCCCTGGCTGGTTGGTGGAGAGGAGAGGTGGCAGGACCTAACGCAGCCCCTGTGGAGTCAGCAGACTCCCTGCTGCCTGGGATGTGCGGAGGCATCTAGGGAGAGATCTTCTGCAGTACAACAGGGAAATGCTCTAGCCTAGAGTAAATTTAAGCTACACTAGAGTACAAAAGAGTGTGTTGCGTTTTGGGATGAAACGGCTGATAACCTGCCGTTTCCTCTCATAACTAGTACAGGTTTTGAAGTACATAACATTTGAAACAATTATTTGGCTGAATGGCTCCTCTCTTTCTTGATGTTTTAAGGACACCTGCCCCTTCCTCCTCCTAGAAGTTGATCTCAGCAATGTTATATTTCCCTCACAGATAAGAAAACACAACCCTCCTGGCTGCATGGCTGATAGCAAAACTGCATCCATAACAGCTGCTGAAGGGGGGCGGGGGGCAGATGGGATTAAAAACACAAAGGGACTGCAGGGGAAAATTACTTTGAAAAATCACTTGGGGTCTAAGTAATAATCCTAATAAATACTGCAAACAGTAAGGGTTTTTTTCAGCAATGCTAGTGCTCTGCTAGCTGGGAGAGTGTCACAAACATTCAGCTTAGAGATCTTTTTGTAATAATAGAAACTGCACACAGGTAGTGAATGTAATTTCAATGCATGTATTTATCTGCAAAGTCTCTCCAATCCTATAAAGTAGATCTGTGGAAGTGGTGAGCTCGTATTTAGCAGGTTCAGCTGACTCTGCAGTCTGGATTCACCCTGGTACGTTCTTGTTTACTCAACACCCATGTCTGTCTGTCTCTGTCTGTCTCTGCAAGCATGTGTTGGGGTGAGACAGCTGCTTATTCCGACTCACTTTCCAACAGACAACACAGCAGAAGGCATAATGTGCAATGTTTACTCCTACAAGGAATAATTACTCATTTACAAAAGAGTATTCACCATTAAGTATTGATCCTGCTGCAAACTTTCTAGGGACTTTAACTAGACGTGATTATGCATCAACTTCTTTGCACTCCTTGCAGAGGCCGTGAGCTAGATTTTTGACATGTACCTGTTGGTTGGTTTGAGTTTTGGATTATAAAACGTCATTCCACTCATTCAACCTTTAAAGAAATGGAAAGGGTGGACAAATCACAAGAAAACTGCAAACTTGGGTTGTCCCCTCCCCACATAAGATTGCCAGTGCATCTAAAACGCTTACCATGAGGAGTATGATGGTTTTAAAGCACTGCTGAAAATGCCTCCCAGGCACTGGCAGGCTTTGGTCCTCTCGCTGAGATCTTCCCTTGCCTTTCTTGGGAACCCAGGATTTTTGCTTAGTCCAGGAGTAACGGGTGAGGGACAATGAAAAGGGGTTGTGCCACCAAGCTGACCAGTCTGTGCTCCCAAATTGTATTTCCCATCTGCTGATTCATACTTATAAGGTAAGCGCTGACGAAAGGGGGGGGGGGTTTCTGCTCCGTACTTGGACAGTGCTTATCACAGTGGGGTCTGGATCCTCCCTAAGCAGAAGGGATTTTTGTATTTTGGGATGCCAGCCTCAGGCATTAAGGAATACTAAGGATTACAAAAAGAAGAAGCTGCATGGGGTGGTTCTTATTGAAAGCACTCATTTTTCTGCTTTATTTTCCCTCTTCCACTTTTCTTAGTAGCCGTGCAGGTCTCAGACCCACTTGACTCTGGAGCTGAGGCATGACTAAACCCACTGAACCCTGCAATACTTCGTTGTGGGAGTTGGTGACAACTGCTACGTCCAAAGAAAATTATTGAAGCTTTGAATTGGAGGTGTATGCTGAACAGCAGTGTCTGGTGCAACACCTTGCTTGCTTCGAACTTGGACCATCCTTTTCTCTGGGTCCTGTCTTGTTACTGCTCTGATGATTTGAGCTTGATGTCAGTGGCCACCTGAAATTTTGACACCTAAATAAGTGCAGTTATTCAGGGCAGAAGCCGAATAGGGCTGTGTTGTAACCATTGCAGGAGCTCCCTTGGTTTTTGGGCTCCTATGAGCTGTCTCAGGTTTAAATACTCTGCCCTTTTCAGAAAGGGATTTGAGAACCTCTCAGTGATATCTGGGCTGAAATGTGGTGGTTTCTCTGAGAGCCCGATGAGCTGAAGAGTCCGAGTGAAATGCAGTAGCAGCCCCAGGACAGCTTCTGTGAACATCAGGAGTTTAGCGTTTATCTTTGCTGGAGGCAGGATTGTAACAGGTTGTAAATTCAGATTGAGTTTCCTCTCAGTTAGGAAGACAAATCCAGACTGTGTGTGTTGTATAGCTCCCTCCTGCTTACATATGTTTGGGTTTTTTTTTTTTTTTTTCCTGTCTTTCCTATAATCCTTTAACCAGTGCTGAGGAAAAGGTATTAACTTTCAGTGCTGGAGAAAGCAGTTTTGCCATGAGATATATTAGAAGCTTAATTGACTAGTTCAGCAACTTAAGTAGTGATATCCAAGAAACCGTATCTTTTTCTTTTCTTCTAAAATGCATGGTGGGATATTTGAGGCCTCAAGAGAACAGTGCTGACAAAGAGTTAACCACAGAAATGAGACATCCCAAAGTACATTTGATTTCTTTTTTGGAAAAAATAAAAACACAGCTGACAGCATCCACCTCGTGCCTTGCAGCTGAGCTCTTCAAAGCTTCTTCAGGGATATGAAGCACCTATTCCCATTGAATTAAAGGACAGCTAATTTTCCTAGTGTCTCAGGGGATTTCAGTAATGTAAGAAACACTACAAAAGAACAGCCCCTGAGCAATTTCAGGTCCCAGGATTCCTCGCTGGCAGTGGAAGGAATTTATATAATTTTGATGAACAGTGAAGTCACCAAAATATGCAGTTTTGGGGCAGCTGAATTTAGTCCAATTCAGCTGACAGAGGAAGTTTCAGAAATACTGAAATGTCTCAGCTGCTCACAAAATTAAACCTATATTCAAAAAAGCTCAAGCATTCTGTTTTAGAGATTCTTAAGCATTTGATTGCAGCATTTTCAGGGTAAAACATTCCAAATTTTTGTTTTGACATAGCATTTTTTTTCAAAGTTGTTTCAAATGGACCAACATTTTAAGAAGTGAAAGGAAAAGGGGAAGGGGCCAAAAATGAGAGATAAATATCTAGAAATTAACTGTTTTGACATTTTCAAGAGTGTTTACCCTTTTCTTCAAACACCATTTCCTGAAGGTCTTTTCTTGACACTCAATGAGGAAGAAAATGCTTGGAGAAGAAAGGATGCTCTGAGGAGCAAGATCCTCCCTTTTAGTAACGATTAGGCCGTGCCTTAAATCTAGAAGTCAACGAAACCAAAATGCACCTGTGGATGGCACTTCACAGTAGCCAGCGTAACAGGAACCAAATCTGAAATACTATTAGCAGCAGCTTATTGGTACTTGAAATCCTCAGTTGAAATGGGGCCCTCTTGCACTGCTTACCTGTACCTGTGGCTTATAAATGAAACCCTCCGTAGCAAAGAGGAGGCCGTGGGAAGCACAGGTAGAGATCCATTTGTTGCTGCAGGACCGAAGCGAACAGGAATCCTGTGGCTTGTGCAAAGTCATGCAGGAAGCCTGGGACTGACATCCACTCCCTCATATTTCCAACGCCATAGACGGACAGAGTAAGTGAGATTAAGTGGCTACTTTGCAAATTAAATGAGCATATTTGGAAGGTCAGCGCTGTTAACCAGGTCATTTTCTTCAGCTCTGTTCTGCTTCTGGGTTCTCTACTAAAACCAGCAATGAGGCTTTTAATGAATATTGTTTTGTGAGGCAGATGTCCCTCCTGCTCGTTCGGATCTGTGGTGAGATCTAACAACTCATTTCACATAGAAAAATGAAAGGAAAAAGACTTGCTTAATAAAACAAATCTTGCTTAATTGCTGTGGTTAGTCTCCTGCCTGGATTTTATGGGTTCCTGCAGCTGGCTTTAATCTCCTGATTTACTCTGGGAACAAAGAAGGGAAGGAGTGGACTTAAATCATGGCAGGAAGAAGTTGAAATGTTTTTGGCAGAACTTGGCAAGGTTGTGGACTTACTGTAAAACGCAGCCCAGAAACAAGCCACCAGGAGAGGCGCTCTGGGTTTCGGGAGATGCGATAAAGTAACTTCTTACAATGTGACCTTTGGAATCAGTAACGGCAAGTGCTTCTGCTGGTCCGGGCAGCTCAGGGAGGGTTAGCAGATAGTTGCAAGAAACATTGAGGCACTGGAGAAGACTGACCAAAAGGGGTCAGTATTTGTTAAGTTGAAGCATCAACTTGACAAATATAAATAGACGGGATTTGCATGTGGAAATGCAGATGATTTAGTGGCAGCATGCTCTGTCTCTCCCATCGTGGTGTGTGTGGCATGCCTACACTCAGCTCATGTGACCCAGGAACTACCTTGCAGCTGAACTGATCCCCCAAGTTAGGCTGGACTGGCATCTGTTTCTAATGTTTATATTTAGATGCTTCCTAAAGAAAAGTCTTCCAGCGCAGCAGCTTGGGTACCGGATGTGAACTGAAGAGAGTGTCTGGGCAAAGCAGTGGTCACTGCTCTAAAACCAGCCTGTGCTCAGCTCAGAGCGCAGTTGAGAATAGGATGGCGTTTATGCAGGCTACGAAAGACACAGAGCTGAGGCTAACCCTCTGGAGAGAAACAGTCTAACAAGAACCAGAAGGTTTAGTGTCTGGAAAACTTTTCCAGATATTATGGAGCCCACTGATTATCGAAAGTTAGTTTGGATTTAGCTTTTTATTCTCTAGTGCAGCCTTGTCTACACAAGCTGCAGGGCAAACTTTCAGTCTGGGCGCAGCGTGAGGGTACCATTAGCCCAGCCTAGCAGCTCGCCGCTGCCGAGGGCATAGTCCTGCTCAGCCCGCGGCCCCTCGTGTCGGGCTTCTCTGGTGCTGACGTTGCTGCTCATCTCGTCTTGCAGTGAGCCAGGCCAGGAAGCAGAACTGTCAGTAGACGAATGCTCACAGCTCAGCCGGCTGCTGCCGGCAGCAGGGCCTTAGCGCTAGCCTAAAGGGAGATGGGGGACTGCCTGGCCAGGGGCTTCGGGCGGGAAGGATCAGCTTCCGGCTGCGCCAGCCTACCCGGAGCTTCAGCCTTGGGCTTCTCATCTGTCCCACTGCAGCCCCAGCAACGCAGCCCCGCTGGGATCTGGGCTTTGGGGGTGACTTTCTCTGGGGCTAGAGGTGATGCTCTCTAGGATTAGCACAGGTCAGCAAAACCGTACAGCATGTGAAGGCATTTGTGAAGTACTCAGCCATCTGCCCCCACTATATCATACTGTTGCAGGTGGTAGAACCCTTTCATGACCGTAAACAGTTATGCAAGATTTAAATTTAAATAGGAAACTATAATTTGAGCTTCAGAGACTCCTGAAATCATAGATCACATCTTCAGCTCTGGCTGTAGCTGATTCCTTTGCCTTTATTGTCTGTATAGTATTATTTTTAAACAATACCGAGATTTCCTGAAATTTGAGGACAGCAAAATGGAACAGCTGGATTTTCATCTGTAGTTGATCAGAGTGGATTAATTAGGAAGATAAGGTGCTAAATGAAAATCTTCATGTTCAATTAATTACTTCAATTTGGAAATAGAATGTTTGCTTGGAAATTGTATATTTACACAAATGTATTTATTGTGAGACTTTTTTACTTGTGAGAATATTTTTACTTGGGCTTGACAAAAATTATGTAGTGGTTTCTAGGTGAGCTGCTGGAGACTTTTTTCTGTAATGTCTTTAAGATGCTGCTTGTTCTGCATGCCAGCAAAATTTTTAAATTTTCCCTCTGCGAGAATTAAAGAGAGAAAGAGAAGTTACCCAGTTATTTTGAGACAAAGCTGAGCAGAGATTTCCTGCCCTGTGAATTAATAACCTTAGGAAGAAGGTCCCTCCCCATTCTGGCTGCCATGTGTTCGTAAAGCTTCAAACCCGCCTCTGCTGGAGTCCTCCTGGCCCTGTGGCTCTGGACCTGACCTCTCCGCCGTCCTGCTCTGCTCTTGCTGACAGCGTTTCTTTCATCTTGCCATTGCAAGGTCTGCTTTTGTCAAAAGATCAAAAACTGTGCTTAGCTTTCAGCACATACACGGTCAAATTCAAATAAATAAGCTGCCCTTGAAGTTTTGTGCGTATGTAGGTGGGTTGCTTAGCAGGATCTGTGCTCAGACCTAGGAAAAGGAAAGGGCCCATTTTTTATGGCTGGTCAGTGGACTTGAGGACGTGGTTTGGTTGATACTACTACTGTAGAGAGCTCATACTCAAAGTGACAGAAGAAATTTGGTGACACCTACAGAAAATGCAGCAATTGCCTGCAGTAATGTCGGAGAGGAGGATTTGGACTCACCTTTGGTGGAAGTCCCTGCTGACAGCTAAGGCCGTGCTGATGGGCGCTGCCGGGTCGTAGAGCTGCGTCGAAAAGCCTCTTTGCGAGGAGGCCCATCCACCTGGAGCCTCTCGAACCATCTCTGATGCTCTGCAGAGCAGCACGTTGGTAAACGGTATGCCCAAAGAGGTGGAAAAGAAGAGTGAAATAAAGTTTGAAAAATACAGAGCAGAGTTGAATTAGCTAGGTTCTGCGAGTGAGTTTCAGTGCCCCGAGACTGTCCTGGGTGTGTGTATCCCCCCTCTCTGCTGGGGAAAGCAAGCGGCCGCGAGGTTGGGGGAGCCCCTGCGGCAGACCACGCGGGACGGCTCCACGGCTTGGCGTCCGCAGTCGCTGCAACTGGAGCTAGGGAAACGTGGCCAGCGCAGTTATCTCGTCTGAACGGCAGCCCTGGCGAAGGGGAGAGTTTGCCAGGTGCAGTGGGGAACCATGTGCTAAGGAAACCTGCAGCATTTCAGCTGTTTGTCATCTCCATTTATTGTCACCATACCTCCCTCCCTAAAGTAAATAGGATGAAAGTATATGTACTGCATAGGTTAGGTGGGTAAATACAGGAGGCTGTCAAGCAATTTGGCCTCCAGGTCTTTGGTCTCAAGGTTTATTGAGGAACTGTAACTTACACATTTTTATATACAAAGCTGGCATTATTGATTTAAAAATTTAATGTTTAATCACAGGCATACAACAAGGTCAATGAATCTTTGGAAGGGAATTAAATAGACTTTTGCTTGCTAGCACTCACGCTAGGTAAATAAAAAATTAAGTGAAAACATTTGTAGCATATGGGTGCAGGCTGCATTTAAAAATGCATGGGGCTCAATACTGTCGGACTTAATTCTGATTCATCCATTGACCTTGTTATGTAAAACTCAATGCCCTTTTTAGAGGGAGAGTTGCAGATTGTGCTTCTGCATATTTATTTAGGAAGTTCAATCTTCTGGGTGTTCATACCCCAATTCCAGTGCTAAGTGCAATCACAGCATTGATTTTTCTCACTAAACATAACCTACTTTACCCGAGGATGGAGGTTTTTTTTTTTTAATGGGCATTATATAATGGCATATGTGAAAACCACTCAACTTAATGCCCCATATTGTAGTTAATTAACAAAATGGTATCATAGCTGTGGGCTTTCATCCTCTGGCAGTGGATTTTGCCAGTAACCTTGGCCATACAAAATACCCATCCTAATTAACAGGAGCCCAGGTATTGACTATGTCAAGCTGCATGGTGGAAAGAGCAATTTGCAGCTGCTGAAGAAACTGTAATTCTGTTCAAAATCTAACCACAAGGTACCTGCTTCTGATGGGCATTATGCCGTTTCAAAACCCATGTTAAGGCACAGCTGAACAAAGTATCTAAATGATCAGTCTTTACTTATCTCCAATGGCTAAATAATAACAGTAAAAGAAATGTTTCCTAAAATACATACTACCAAATACAACCTTTTGGTATTATACAAATTTCAAGAGCAATAGTAGTGTTTTCATATTAAAGAAATGTATTTACATTGTTCATTTATTTAAACTATTAGTGTGCTGGAAAAGTTAATGGGGCTTAATGCTTTAATGAACCTTTAGTAATGGATTAGGTTCTCCCTTTGCCTTTTCTGATTTCATTTCTGAGTAATTGATCTGAAGGCATTAGAGATACATCAGGTTTGTAGTAGTTTTACAAGAGCAAGACTGTAACTGGTGAAGCTCCGTGATGTTCTGTGTTTCAAGCGAGAAAATTTAGCACTTTGCTTCTATACTGAGAAAAATTTTTGTTTTCCTCTTGAACGCCTTAAATTAATTGTGTTTTGTCTCAGTGTTAAAAAACTGCAGCAGGAAGAGAAGTAAGCCCTCTCAACTTATTCATGACTACAATGTCTAAAGATGCAAAAAGGCTGGATTTTCTAAGGAACTTAGGTACCAAATCCTTACAGATTTCAAGAAGAGACCAACATCTCAGTAGATGTCAGTTTTCTCCTCAGTAACTAAAATTTTGGGTTGCATAAGTATTTTAGAAAAATACAGTTTTTCACCATGCTTTGCTATGGTGAAGCCAGTCTCTGCTGGGTTAGAGGCCATACGGACCACACTGATACATGCCGTGGTACCTTCTCCCTCTGATGCTGAGGCCAAGCCGGTCTCAGCTACGTAGTCCCACCTGGCACCCTGCTCCCCATGTACACGTCGCAGGCGGAAGTTTGTTCCTCAGTGTCCTTTGAAGAGGAAGGCTGTGTAAGTATCTGCATTTCTCATGCCTGCTGCTTGTAATAGCTCATAAGATCAGCAGTGAAACAGTCTGTATCCAAATAGCATCTTTGCTGGTAGTTCTTTATACAAATGCTCCTTAATTAAGCAAATGTTCTTTAATTAAGCCTCCACACAGTCACTGCTGATGTTATTAGCATCACTGGATAAATACAATTAACTTTTCCATGATAGATAACAACTAATAATGACAGAGATTTGCATCCTGTAAGAACATCACTAAGTTACAAACTTGTGTTTTAACCAATAGCTGCATGCTCTCCTGGCCAGAAATTTCAAACAGAGTTCCTTGGGAATCTGTCACAAAGAGGGAATTGCCAGGTAGACAAGCAACAAAATGAACCAGTCCACTGATACCTAGAAGAATAACATAAGGAGTATAAGTAGATTATTTTTTAAAATCCCAGTAAAGCATTCATCTGTGCAGTGGTCAAGCACAAGCTTGTCTTCATGCAGATGAACAGAACTTTATTGAGCCTTCTACACTGGGACAGATTTTTCTTTGAGAGAAATTGTTACCAGAAGAGAGAAAAGAAGCTTGAGTGCAGGTTTTCCTGCATATTTAGTCTTTATCATAACCCTAGCCTGCTGTTGTCAGAACATATAAAGGCACACAGTGAGTTGTCTCTCCAAAAAGAGTAACAGTTTGCCTCAGGTCTGTATTCATGATATTGCTCTTTTATTTGCTTGTGGATTGAAAACATCTCTAATACTTAGCTTAGTACTGATATATTGAGTTTTCCATGCCTGATCTACATTATGAAGATCACAGACCTGAATTACTCTCTTATAAACTTTTTACAATTGCTGTTTCCAACAGGGCAAAGGTGAAGAAAGGTGTAAACATTCTTGGTGCAAAGACAAGTGACCCCCGGCAATGGGACGTGAAACAAGAGGTGGGGAATGGTGGAAAGCATTCGACCACAACAGTTATTTGTCAGAGGATAGCACCAAGTTCAAGGAACAGGTATGAAACCTCATATTCTCGGCACATTAAACTCATTTATATCCACGATACCATTCATTGGTTGAAAGACTTAGGGCTCTTATTAACCACTACTCCTAGCTATTAAACCTCTAGCCTGGAAATCTGGAGACACTTATGTTAACTACAGTACCATCTGCTGATCTATAACAGGGCATTTCACTTTCCAGATAATAAAATTCATCAGCTTAAATTTCAAAATGAATAGAATAGGCATTGATTTGGGGGGACATTTTGGCATGAATGTGAATATCTCTGATTTAAAAGGTTTTTGCTGAACATAGTAATAGTTGATAGATTTGACCTTGCTTCTCCAAAGATATCTCAGCCTCTGTGGTTGGTTCATCAAGCCACCAATTAATTCTTCTGCAGTAAGCCTTGTAACTTTTCAGCTTGGTACAGGGTGATTATTCAGAGCTTTCACTGTTTATTGTCTTGTGCGTAATATAAAAGGATCCCTTTTTGCAATGAGCTGCTTCTTCCAGAACTTGAGATTCATTGGCTAGCCTGTACATGATACAAATCCTCCTGCTCTGCTGCAGAAGTCAACTTTCTGGGCTTTGGAAGAGATCTCTCTTTTGGCCAGTTTGGCTATTCAGTAAGTGTCTTACGCACAGTTCCCTGCCTTTGCGGGCAGAGGAGAAGGCTACATTTGCTGCTGGCAACTGCCACAGCCAGAGCACTGGTGTGATCGGCCTGCCTGTGGCTGCTTTCCCATTTGATACGTTTTTACTGAGAGTTGGTCTAGTTCCACAAGCATTAAAGCATATGCTAGTGATTTTTCAGCAAGTCTGGTCATCTTTCAGGACAGATAATGAAGGTATATAATGTTGGTTTTAGTGGAAATCATTTGGCTCTCCCTGGGTGTCATCTTAATGAATTCTCACAATACTCCTGTGCATTAGTCCATGCAGAGCATTTTCATCATATAGATCTGCACAACACTAGCTCTGCACTTGGTTATTAGCCTCAGACTGGGGTTCATTAAAGAGCATCATAAAATCTTCAGTGGATGTTAGGCTGGTTAGTGCTTTCCCGTGTAGCTGGTTTGTACTGTCTTCAGGCAGACGCAACCTGAGCAGGTTTTAACGTTTGTATTTTGTGCCCAGTCGGAGTCCCTAGTAAATATTAGACTTCGTGAAGTGTGGCAACTTTTCTTGTCATGAGCTGATTCAGTGCTTTTATACTTGATATCATTGCCATTCATGAGATTTTCAGTGGAGAGGTTGCTGGGAGGAGGGTGGGGGCCATAAAGGGAAAAGAAAACTAAATCACTTGAGCCTACGTATAAAAATATGTTTGAAAGGGAAAACATGGCTTCAGAACTGGTGTGTAATTCTGAGTGTATTTGTCACTGCGGAACGATAATAGGTTATCAAAAATGAAATTAAATATTCTTTATCCAATTTGCATGAAGTCTAATTAACCTATAAAATATTTTTAGCACTGATTATGCAAATAAAAGTCGATGTTTTAATTAACACCGCTTTCATTTGTGTATGTAAATAGTCCCTGTCTTTCAAAAGCATGATAAACCTAGGATTGAATGAAATGTTAACATACAAGAAAGAACTGAGAGAGAGAAACCTTGGTTCCCACCACCTTATCAACATATATCACCTAATGCATTGGAGTAGAGATTTTACAATATGAGTTTGCATAAGGATTTTTATAAAATAACTTTAAAACTTTAAATAGTTAGGAGTGACAGCTAGGCGTGTGTTTGCATGGTGATCCCAGAAAGAAAAGCATATGATGCAGTGGGCATTACTGTAGTTACTGAATGTCACTTGGAGCTCTCTGTGCAGAGCACAAATATTCTATTAAGCTAATCTAATTTGGCCAAGAATTGCAAGCCCATAATGGGATCTTTCTGAGCCGCCACCAGCTTTTTCAGAGTAATTTAGCAATGTAGTTTATCTAGGCAATTTGCACTGTTCTATAGCAAGGTCACAGTAGATGTTTTGAGTTCCAGCATCAGCATGGGTTATTTTTCTCCTGCAGCAAACTCAGTGAATGTATAAGTATGTTGGTTCATTTAAGCAAAGAGAGGTGTTTTCCACTATCTTTGCATAAGAGTTTCTGAAAAGCAAGTAAATAAAGATTTTTAGTTCTTGACTGCTTTATGAACATTGATCCAGCTTGTCATGGAGATAATAATAGCTGGTTGAACAATATGTTGCTTTTCATTATGTGACCAGCTAGTTCCAGCACAGCTCGGAAAATGAACTAGCAGGAAAGGAGAATGAAAGGTCTTCTACAGCTGTACCTTCTTCCTCCTACATTGCAGCCAACAGGAGTAGTTTGGCTGTCCTCTTGGATTGTCACATATCTCCAGCTGGCTGCAAAGTCAGACTATCACTTAAATTCTTAGTAGATTCTCAGTGCATGGGAGTGCTGCCTCCTACAAACCATTCTTTGCTAGCCAGAGCAAGTTGCATCCCAGGGTTTATTCTGATCGTAATGCGGAAGGGTGAGCCAGGGAGTTTGTTCAGCCCACAGACAGGAAATTCTGGCCTTTCTCCACTGTTCTCCTTTACTTGGGAATCTCCCTGACACACCACAGTTAACTATTGCGGTCTTTCCCCTTCAAATCCCTGGAAACAAAACCCCAGGCTCAGCATAATTAGTCATTTTCACTCCCATGTTGCTTTTCTTTTCTTACAACCTTCCACCATTATTAATGTATTGATATAATTACATTGTAAGCACTTTGAGGCAAATACTTTATATGCAGATGCAACATCACTTAGCAACTAATACACCTTTCACATTATATAAATAATAAAAAGGACATATTTTAGCTATAGAACATCAAAAATTGTTTACCATTGGATTTTGAAATTTAAGTGGGCCATGCTTTTCTACTTAAATAAGTATTATTTGTTCACTTTAAATTTGTGCTACTAAACGCAAACACCATAGCATCTTAACTTTGATTTATTCAGATGAATTTTACCACTAAAACAAGTAACTGAGAACAGCTTGAAATGAGCAACACCTGTGTGCCTGATAATGCACCTTGTGCTGCGATGCAGTTCGCTAATGATGAAGACAGCAACAGCGTGCTGATTAGTGACAGCGAGGCCTGGATTAGTGCTTGGGCAGTTGGTTTCCCGTGTTGCTTCTCATTTCTGGAGGACAGCTGGTAGGTTTGGAGTGTGCCCTCAGGATAGATGAAAAGATTTTTTTGGTTCCTATTGTAACTGTTTCTGTATCTTAGTCTTACTTCAGTGAAGGGGCTCTCATATTTGCTGTGTAATTTATTCTATATTGCCACTACAGCACGTAAGAGTTATTCCAGGGCAGAGCAAGGGCTGTTTTTAATCTAAGTAATTTTCATAGTCTTTTTCTTACAGCATGCCTCCGTTGTCCGGTGTGCTGTCAACTGCGGGGATGAGAAGGATGGTAGCAACAGGCAGAGTTCAAGGAACTGCTTAAGCTGGCTTCTCTGCCAAAGCCCGAGGATTGTGTGGCTGTGGTATAAGCACTATGAAGAAGCCACCAGGGCTAATCTAGGCCTAACTCCTCTCCCTACTCCCATAAGCCTGGAAGTAGGCTGGAACAAGCTGCCTGCGGCTTGTTTGCAAGTTGACATTTTGGCCCATGGATGTCGTACCGCGTTTGCGGAGGCCTGGAGTCGCCTGGTGCTTTGGATTTCTGTCAGCACGGCGGTGTCTGTCTCCCTGGCCGGGCAGAGAAACCGAGCGTGGGAGAAAGGAGAGGCATGTTAGGAAAACTGACATAATGGAAAACTGCTGTGATGTAGCACTTTATCCTCTTGGCCTTGAACCTTTCGAGAGGCCCGTGGGCTCCCAGCTCTCTGGCCATCTGTCTGATAAAGAGCCAGGCTCAGGGAGAGCGCTTCCAGATGTGGTGGTTGTGTTTCAGGCTGTATTGCAATCACTTATCCCCCCACCACACGTGTGCACGCTTTTTTTTTTTAGATTTAAACACTGCCTGGGTATCAGTGCATTCACATGGAAAGAGCCGATGATGTTAGCAGGTCGTGCTTCATCTCACGGGGCCTGGAGGAGCCGGGAAAGCCGCGCGGACTCTGCGCAGCACCTTCCTCCGCCTGGCAGCACCGTGTGGGGCCAGGTGACTTCTGCGAAGTGACGTTCTCTTGTGATTAAAAAATAAAAGTAAAGCATATACGAACAACGTATCTCAAACTTGCAATACAGTAAGCCATGCACTGCATGTATCTAGCTTTACCTGAAGACAGTCAGTCCATGTGCAATATAAGGACATGCAGTAGAATATTTACAGATTACAAGTAGGTGGATGATACTAATTTTTTTAGAATGTGTGTCGTCTTCACCTGGCACAGTTTGGGGTCCGTGTGGTTTGCAAAGCTCAGCAGACTGGCGGTGGTGCCCACTTGCCTCCAAACCTTGCAGTCTGAGCAGACAGCACCGCAGTTTTTGCTAGATTTCAGAGGTTTGGTGCTCATGGGTCAGGATTTTTCATTAGTTGTTCATCTTTCTGACTGATAATTGAGACAGGATCAGGGCTAAGATGGCACATGCCACTGCTCTAATATTAGATGCTTGGGAAATTATATAGATTTTCAGGAGATCACATCTGTGTCTGCAGAAATTGCTTTGTACAGACTTGAAAACTACTTTAGGAGGAAGACATCAGCGATGGGATTTCTTTCACTGTTGAACCCCAAGAGAAGAACAATTTCCATTCATTTATAAGTCACATATGAACAAATGTCAGGCCCTGCTGAGTATTTTATTTTAAGCATCATGCACATTTTGGTGCAAATTAGGTGCAGTCTTGGAGGCTGCTGGCAAATTACCAGTGCAACCCTCAGAGTTTCCAAGGCCAGTCATTGCTGTGATGTGCATCTGTCTGCTTAAAATGATGAACGGGAATGTGTGCACCTAGCTTTCAATAACAATACCAGGAATAATTTAGCCAAGTCCTTAACTACTGCTTTAAAAATCCTTTCCCTCCACCCTTTCTCGTCTGATTTATCGGATAATTTATCTCTGCGTGCTATCTTTGCATTTTAAGATTTCTCTTTATTTTGGAACGCCTGCTTCAGGTCAGATTGGGGCACAGATGTCTCCAGTGTACGCAGTGGGTACCAAAGACACACTGGACATCTACACATATGGTGGCGGATCAGCCAGCTGTGCCTTGTAACAGTATCTTTCTAGGGCACAGAAGACTAAGGTTAGAAGGTTGCTTCCCAAAGGAGCCTTTCATACGGCTCCTCTTTTGCCGCTTTGAATGTCAGGAGTGTTTGTGGAGGCACTGGGCTGGAGAGGGAGGAAGGATGAAGAATATCTTTTGGATCTCTTTTAAGAGTAAGCTGCCTGCGGGAAGGAGGCGTATGTGTAGTTAGCCCTGCCCACTCCGTATGTCTGCTGCAGTGTCTAAGCAGGCGTCGCCACAAACTGCTGGAGAGGGAATGTTTGTTTCTTATGTCTTGCTGCCTTGGTACTTGTAGGGAGCAGAGCAACTTGTTGAACCTTGTGAATCCCGAGTGGTTTCAGCTTAATGGGCGGCTCTCAGCTGCATTAAGGAAAAGCAAATTCCCTGGGAGTCCTCATGAACAAGGACTCGCGCTGTGGCTGAAGAACCCTTTCTTTTCAGTACTTTCAGTAATGCAAGTTCAAAAAGACCAAATTTGATATAATTACAGCAATAGTCATGACGACAACATTCCTCTGCCTACTTTTCATATAGCACCTACAACTGCGAGGCCGTGATCCGTGACTAGAGTTTCTTGGCCCTATCATAATCCAAATAAATAATAAAGCATTATCATTAGCCAATAGTTTTGCTAGGACTTTGCATCTAACTTGTCATCAGCGCAGACACCTGCTTCTTAGCAGATAAAGGCCAGGTCAGAAAACAAACAGGATCTGCACGAGTGCTATGGAAGATCCTAGATGCAAAGTATTTTCTTTCTTATCAAGTCTGTTGCAATATTTGCTCTTCTCTTGGTAATTCAAAATGAGACATTATAATCTGGTATGAGACTTTTTGAAAACCTGTTGTTAGGCACCATTGAAATAAATTTTCATCTTTGATTTCAACAGAAACAGAGTTAGATTCAGTCTTGAGCATTTTAAAATACTACACTAGTTTTATAGATAACATGCTATTAGCCAAGGAGTAAGGCAGTCCCATGGGCTTTCTCTCCAAGAAAAGAGATTAATTAATAGGGATGAGATAACAAGGTACATAAAATATGATCCATCCGTGATCTCTACAGAAGTTCCAGCCCAGTTCCAATAAATTAATTTTCATTTTTTTGCCTACTTTGGAATTCTTGGGTCTGTTGGGAAGCAGAAGGGCTGAAGTACCAAGAGAAAGGTCATTCTTCACATATTTCTTGCCCAAATGAAGGCATCAAATTTGTTTGCTCAGCAAATCTGTGTAGTTTGGAAAAGCTTTTTTACATGCTTATCAAAACCAAATGCTGGAGGTTTAGCCAATGCATGCAATAAGCCAGCCGTGCTGAGAAAGCTGTCTCGCTTGCTGCCAGTGCCTTCCCTGCATTCCAGTCAGGTTGGATATATTGTTTCATATCATTATTATGCAAATAGAGCAGAGCCCCACACATACTAAATTGAATCGGATGTGTGATCATGGAATAATGGGACAGCTTTATATCCGTTCCAAACTGATAGACAGATTCAATAATAACTGTAATTCTTGATATCCAGGGTGAGATTATTTTTTGATTTCTGACAAAATAATCATTTCTCAGAGAGTGACTAGAAAACATACTGTCTACTTTTCAGCCTTGGACGCTTTTGACTTGCATTCGAGCATGTGTTTTGCAGAGCTCTTGGAAAGTGCAGGAGAGGCTGGCTGGTCCTGGCATGGTCCGCAGAAAGCTGCTGTGCTCTTGCCTCTTGCACACAGCAATCGTCATTACTTTCCACTTTAATAAGCTGTAATTTGTAACTAGGTTATCTGTGAATATCTCTCTCTGCTGTAGCACATTTGTGGGCTGACACTTCTGTTAATTTTTTCTCTTTGCATCTTAAATCATGCATTCTAGTTTTGGGTAAAGTCAGCTCTTGTTTATCTGTGACAGTCAACACAGGAGATTTTAGCAGCTATCGTAATGCGGTGGAAGATGAGAGACAAAAGATGCAGAATGGGGTGGAGGGGAATTTGTGCATGTGTCTTTTTTCTCACACTGTCTTTGAAGCAGAAACATCTGCTGAAACCTGTAAACAGCTGAGTTAGCAATAGCATATCATGCTGCCAAGCAACTCTGCTTTCCTCTGTAACTTTCACAGCAGAGGAAATAAATCAGTCAGGCAATAAAGAATGAAGAAAATCTAGGAAAAAGAGCCAAAAGCCAAACCTTTCTAGAATATAGTGAATATGTTTTCTGTTAGTATTTGTCAAAGCAAATTGAGATATGTTTCTTGCACACATAAGCACACTATACTGTTGCTGCTTGAGGAATTTTGTAATAACAAAACTCCTCTGAACTCAGCTGATTTGAGTTTTATGGCAGGTAGAGTACACGACAGTCCTAAGCACACAAGTCCCATGCTCATTTTTCTCCTCCAAAATGTTGGTGGGCATCTTGTTTCTCATGTTTATTAGTGTTGGATAGGAGAGACCTCTAGAAAATATACTACAGTCTCATAGAAGTGAATTAGATGATTTTAAAAAATTTGTTCCATCCCGTGCCTCTGTCAGTGGCTAACCAACCACCTGCAGACAGTAAAGTACCACCGTTGACCCGAGACCTTTGCGCTTCCTTGGACAAACCAGAATATGTTAGACAGGTGAACTGTTCCTTTCTGTACCACCGTACTGATATCACATTTACATTTCCACTCAAAGATACTTCAGTTTTATGAGTTATTTTATATTTAAAGTACAGATAAAATCTCTTCTCTGTTTCTTTCTGTTGTTGTTATATAATAATGGTGACTGCTGTATGAGCCAGGCAGAAAATTATTATGTATTTGCTAAGTGTTTGTTGTAAGACTTACAAATCAGGCAAAATTGGTAGGCAAACTAGCGGATCATGGTAACTTCTGACTCGGAGGATTTGATGGCGCGTTGCCTGTGCCGTGTGCTTGCAGCTCCCCGCTGGCGGCAGGGCTGTCCCTGCGGTCCCCGCGCCTGGCTGCGGTTGCGGTTCAGACAGTCAGCCGTGCTCCCCGCCGCCCGCGCACGCAGTCGGCTCGGAGAGGTTGGTCGTGCACCTGCAGCTGGGGATGGGCGAACGCTGCTCGCGCTGCCTTCCCAGTTCAGCGGTCCTTCATTGTTGGACCACTGGTGGGGCCTAAATGATAACAAAACAGAACTTGGATGTTCTTTACACACTGCATGTTTTCTCTCTTTTTAAAAATTCAGAATGAGTTTAAATGCATTTTATTAACCTCTGTCATTACACCCATCACATGTCTTCCGATTGGAGATCTAATGAAAAAATAGTTTCATAAGCACATTAAGATTATCACCTAAAATCAGTTATCTGATTGATTCAGGGTTTATAGAAGAAGTTTAGTCTTCATAAACAGTTGGCAGACCTAACTGTTGTCTCATTAACACCAGTTTTACATTGGTTTAGCTCTGCTGAGTTGAATGAAATTTAATCTACTGATTCTTACTTGTGTAATTGAAAACAGGATCAAGCCTTACACGATCAAAAGCTGTTTGTTTAGAAACTCATTTCTACTATCCAGTTCTGTGACTACAAATATAATGGTTCAAATACCAAACCAATATGAGGGCCTGAACTGGAACAGCTTGGAGATCTGATTTAACTGTTGTTATTAGTGTATCAGTCCATGCGTGTTTGCTGCTTTGAAACACTCGTGCGTCGCAGGTTGTCTTTCTTACTACCTTCCACTGAAATGTTGGTGGGGTCTTGGAATGGCCAATGGTGCAAGACTCCATGATTTAGGTAAATGCTTTTCCTCTTGTCATCATGCTTAGGATAACAGCAGCAGTGCATCGACTCTCACAAAACCCGTTTCTCCTTCAGTTATCTTTTTAGGAAAGTTTTTGCAATGACTAGGCTTCAGATGAATACAGCTCTCTCTCTGTCCAGCTCTCCAGTGGTTTTTACAATATTTTCAAGGACTCTTGTCTGTCTGTCTGTCTATCCATCTGCTGTCTCTGTTCTTCTGCTACGCTGGTAAGCTCGCGGAAGCCGTGTGTGTTCATTATTTGTACAAGATGCAGCACAGCAGGGTCCTAACATATGACAAGGCTCCTACTCTTAATAATAAATAGTTGGCTCCTTTATTTGCCTGTAGTTCTGGGTCTCTGCCCGGCGCGAAGCATATTTGAAACTTTTGCAAGCTGATGTAGGGAGAAGGTTGGTTCGTTACATAACTGTACTAATCAGCCGTGTTAGCAGCGCTTCACAATGAACGAAGCATCATCATTATTGTTCTGCAAAGCGCTTTACAGCATACGAGCGCTGTTAGCAAACAGCACGGTTTGTGTAATTCAAGCTGCAGATAACACAAATTAGCAAAACGAAGGACTTCTTGTATTGTATTATGATGGATTCCATTTCATTCTCCCTGCACATTTTACATGGTAGGCAGAGATAGTGTATGCTCTTATAGGCTTAGGAAGTAAGAATCTTTGCCTGCTGTAGGCAAAGCAACTCCTGTAGTCTAAAAAATAGTTTGTATCACATGAGATCATTGCAGTTCCCCAGACATAAATGTCTTATGCAAGGAGGAGTGGTTACTCCGTTGGCTTCTCTAAGTCATCATTTGCAAGTCATCATTTGCCTCCTATTCAAGCAGCAGGGTTACGTCTGGTATTTCACATTATAAGTGTGAAGGAAGATGTTGTTTTTCTTCACTATCACTTCATGGTGAGCACCAGCAAATGCTGCCATTTTAAAAGGCAACCTTTCTTTTCTGAGCTGTGTAGCCACAGTCCCTCGAGGATAAATCAGTGTAGAATTTGTCTTGCTGTGTCAAGTGCTTGTATGAATCACCTGGTTTGAGGTGGTTTCTGTTACTTAAATTGGTAGGTCTGAGGAGAAATAGGAAGTGTTTGGAGGATACTATGTATTTCCTGGCAATTGGACAAGGTAGAAGCAGGCTGCTCTTTTGAATGGTAGTAGTTGTCTGAGAGTCCTCAAAAAATTGGTTATGATCCATTGAATCCTGCCTAAATAAGACCCCCGGGGTTCTGTTGCTTTCAGTAGGCAATATGGTAGAATTAAGCTCGTTAAGCATGTTCCTTTGTAACGCTTTCAAAATTAATAATGGAAAACGAAATTGGAGTAGCTACACAAAATTTGCCAATGTGTTTTGACTGCACTTTTTCTTAAGCAGAGAAATTCAGTATTTTTTCCTGGAAAAATCCGCAGTGTGTCCTTATTACTTTGAAGAGTCAGAATTAGGAGTGTCAATAGCTGCTATAAATGGGCGTAGGTCTGCTGAAATGACGCGTACCACTTAGGACTTTGTCCCACTGACTTTCACAAAGAGTTCAGACAACTCTCGTATTATGACTTTACCAATATATTAGTAATTTCACTGGGAAACAAGTTTATTAAAGCAAACTGAGATGCTTGTTACTCAGGGTTTTTGGATAGATCAGTGCCAAATTGCTGATTGCTTTTCAGGAATTTTAGTTCCAGTTAAATTTCCAGGGAAGAAACCTTGGCTTCATTGAAGTAAATGGCAAAATTTCTTTTGCAGTCTGAATTTCAGTCCAACTTCAGACTAAATTTTTAATGTTCTCTTCTTCCTTCTCTCTGATATACAGTTCAGTAAACTAGATAATCTCTTTCCTGTTCAAAGCTGTGAAGAGCAGCTTGCACGCTCCTATTACATGTGTATACCTGTATACATGATTTTAATTATTACAAAAGGATTTTTAAGTAGCACCCCATTGATTTTCGGCTTCCATGCTGCAAATTAATGGACTGAGCATGCACTCTTCGTAATCACACTACTAGAAATTCAATAATGACACTGCCAGAGTATTTGAATGACATTAACCGCTGAATTCATTCCAATTTCAACTACTTTTAATGAGACTGGCATATTTAGCAATGCTATTGGATGGCTTAAAAGCATGCTACCCTGTCAGCCAAAGCATTACTGATAGCCAACTAACAAGAATTTCAATGTTTATACCTCTTCTTTTACCCAAAACAATTTACAGCTTCAGTGTGACAGTGTTCATTGGAATGCACTAGGCAAAAGAAATTTGTAATGTATATAATCTGCATGAAATATTCCATTATAACTACTAGATTTCAACCAAATCAGAACTCAGCCAGTACCACTGAGAATCCCCGGGGAATATAACCTCTCTGGTTAGTTTAGCAACTGCTCAGCTAGGTTTAGAGGCTTGAATTGTATTTGATTATCATTTCTTATGGCATTTTTGTCATCTCTGAAAAAGTGTGATAGGAAGGTGAGGCTCTCCACTTGGAGATGCTGTTTCTCAATTTTTGTCTTGAGAAATGTTCAGAAATTTAATGAGACTGGGAAGGAATATTTAAAGACAGATATTGTTCATTGCTGCATATCTGTTTGGCTGTCTGTGCTTGCATGGTTCTGCAGTTTGGTTATATCTATATGAATTCCTCACAATGAGCTATTAAAGTCCTATGCATTACAGATGAGTAATATTTAAACACACAGGAAATAAGAGCAGTTCTCAATGATGCTCTTATTTGGAATAGTTAGCCTAGAAACATGATGATAAGTGTAGGGGACTTGATCACTAAGAATTGGCCAGAAATGCAGCTTTTGCTAATGTTACTTCCAGAACCATTCAAAAAGGGGATTGTTGCCATGTTCTGTTAATCAAAACTATATGAATTATTCTGACAAGCAGCCTCTCCTGCTCTTTTCAATATTCCTAAAGCTGATAAAATTGCTGAGGTGAGAGGAAACATGTAGTCACCGAACATCATATGATGGCCACATCCTTCAGTGATGCAAATCAGTAGAGATTTGTTGTGGATCTGAACCACTGTGTGGATGTATAATAAAATCTGAGAAGATACCCAGAGTCACAGAACCAACTTCCTTTTAGAGCAGAACGAGGACATTAGAGCGCAGGGGTTTTTACAGACCCAGTGTGGATGTGCACAGGCACAAGAGCAAGGGAGTCCTTCCAGGTCCTGCAGTTTGGCAGTGACCCACATGTTGGATGGATAAATGCTTTAACTGCTGAAGTGCAGTAAATCATTTGCATTCATCTGCATCGTATTTTCCATGCCTCTAGTGCTGAGTTCCCCGTGCACTTCAGGTGGAGAGGGAGACTTAGTTTCAGTGACACTCTCTCAAGATAAAAGCTCTACCTTATTTGGAGTAAACAGTTGACTGAAATATTTGTCAGGCTCTGTTATAGCTGTTTCTGCACTCTGTGAAATTATTCACATATATACAAGCTCGAGCTCATTTTGCCAGAAAGCAAGACCATTAATCCTGCCTATTTACTTTGAAGCCATATCTTTGTGGACTATGGTGGATGACTTACTGTTCAGATTACTTTGATTATTGGAAACTTCATCTCGTTGTAATATTAACGGCTGCTGAGTAGCTCAGGCCTGTGTGAGAAATTTTTCATATATTTAAGAATATTGTTTCTTTTTCTTATTATATTTTATCTTTATTATATTTTCCTATATTTTTATTTAATTTCTTATATTTATTTTCTTCCTTTTTTTCTTATAATAAATCCTCTATAGAGGGATTTAGTTTTTAAAGAGAGAATTGCTGCATGCTACTTTACTCCCATGAGCCCATTGAATCAGATAATTTGGTGTTTCCTGAATAATGTCAAAGAGTTTGAAGAGAGATCTTTTGTTCGAATGACGGTATTAGAGAGATTGTGAGGATTCCTTTTTAGGCAAATCCTTTACGTAAAGATTTTAAAGTATGTACCCTACAAGATTTAGAAACTCTACTATTTAAACATAGATACATATAATAAATCAGTAATACATTTCAGATCTAATTCTGCCTTTAGTATATTTATTTGAGCTATTCCAGGTGTCCCTGGAGACACATTCAGAAAGTGTATGAATGCTTTAATACTATAGTTGCTGTCAGGTTTTCACCTTTAGCAGGGGAGGAGAGGTGGGATTTTCGTAAGCATTGAATAGCTAGGGTTAGAGCCCGGAGGTTCAAGAGCTATTGGCTGCTGATCGTGGTCGCTGACTTGTTGCTGTAGGAGCACAGCCTAATCTGGGGGACAAGGGGAGGTCGGAGCCACTGATGTCTCCCCCTCCCCAACAGCATAGCACTCTCGCTGCACGTGTGCAAAGCAGGACTGGGCTCCCTGTGGACACCTTCCTGTTTCCTGTTGGGTAAGTGCTGTTTTCCTATAGAAGTCCAACAGCCAAAATTTTCACGTGGAGAAACACCTATGTGAGAGAGGAAGAGAATGAAAGATTGTGAGGGATTGAGGGCAAGGAAGATACAGCTCTGTAACACCTATTACGGAGCTCGCAGGAAACTGGCTTACACTCTGCCCACACTACTTGCTTCTCACTGCAAAATACGGATTAAACACTAAGAGCGCAGAGCTGGGGACCTTTATATCCCAAGGCTTTTTCACAGTTCAGAAGCCTAAGATGCTCTGCAGATCAGCATTGAACTGTTCACTGAAATCACCAGACCTCGTGTACCTCATCTCAGCAGTGGGGATTTGAAGAAGAAGAGTATTCAGAGGGGCTAATTAGTTGGGTCGCCCAGTGCTCAGGCTTGGCAGGACTGCAGGGAGAAGCACTCCGTAAGTTCGAGTAGGATAGAAACAGAGGAGCTTGTTCAGGCCAAACCTCTCACAAGCCTTTCAAAGCTTTTTGTCTCATTAGAATCAAGTGTAGTTTACATGAGCATTTCAACTTCTCTCCTCCTTGTCTCTGTATTGCTCTTTCTCAAATCTTAATGCTTCCGACTCCAATGGCCAAAACCTTAAGTTATTGTCACGCTATGAGTAGGTTAATGACAATAGTCCTCTATAGGGAAAAGGAGTTTGGGCACATGGAACTTCTTAGTTCACTGTGTGCCATTTCTGGTGTTGGCTTCCTGCCGTGCATTCCTATCCACTCAGCCATGGAAACAGCCTCGGAGAGTTTCCATGTTGCTGTAAGTCAGCAATAATATTTTGACATTTGTGCAAGGGAATGTATATATCCAAACCCAAATCTATTTCCATTGGAATTGAAATAAATCATGATGACATCTGAAAACTTATTTTTGCAAATCCTGAACTTGAAGGCTTTTCCAGATCTTCCTTAAAGGGCATAAAGTTAACCTTCAAAGGCCTCTAGGACTGGCTTCCCTCTAGTGTCTTCTGTAAACTGGTTTCCACTTTTATCTCTCAGTCTTTCTTTTTACTCTGTCTTAGACTTACTGATACGGTAGAAAACACCTCCCTAACTTCTTCCTCTTCTAAGATATATACTGGGGATAATGGTCATTATTCATCTACTTGACATTCTGGGTTAAAAATACCAAATGCACTCAACTCAGTTCCCTCCAGTTTCAGTCAGTTCCTGGGGAAGACATTGATTTGATTAATTACTCATTTGTAGCATGAATGCACTGGAAGTTGCTAGGGTGACCTCCAGATTATCCAACGGCTGGTACATGGGAACTCTCTGTCACAAGCTGGCCTTTGGTCTGTGCCAGTTTCTGAGTCTGTAGTGTCCAAGGGGAGAAATGGTTAATACCTTGTTATATCCATAACATTCACTTTAAACACAGTGCATTTTCTCCTATGTGCTGTGTTTTGAGATAGCATTCAAAAGATTTTATTTCCTAGTGTTTCAACCTCTCCTGTCTGAGTCATGTTTTCTGACACCAAATAGCCATGACCAGAAAGCCATCCCTGCCCTGGGAGTGTCGTGCTGTAGAAGAGCTGGGCTATATGTCCAGGAGGGAGCCTCGGCGATACCCAAGTATTAGTGACCCACTGACATTAAGGCCATCCAGGCTTGTGTGACACAGCCCTCCTTCATTCCGCTTAAATTTGTCTTAAACACTCCTCAAGCCTGGGGGACTTTGTTCTTACCTGCGGTGGTTGTAGTCTCTGCTACTTCACTACTAAAGCCGTGGCAAGCAAGAGGAGGCTGTGCTGCTAATTCTGGGTGTGTAGGTTTTTCAGCTCTCTCCCCCTCACTAAGCCTTAAGATTGTTGCTTAAAAATGCCCTTTACAAGAAGAAATCCGTAGTGCTTCATTTGCTGGTGACCTACTTGTAAGGGACTGTATTGCTGAAGTATTCACTTGTCCTTTGAACATGGAAAGACAGACAGGTAGGGCTTGGGGTATTACTTGGTACAAAGCAGATATTTAAAAAGCACGAAGTTTCAGATCCTTATTGGTAATGGAAAGTGCTATTTTCAAAAGTGCCATTTGACATTCAGGAGATTAACTGGTATTGACTTCCAGTGTGAGCTGAGCTCCTGAGTATCTGAGTTGCCTTTGGAAACCTGAGTTGGCCATCTGTTTCACTTAGGCTTTGCAGTGCCAAGTGAAGCAATGCCTAAATACTTTGATGAGTATAGTTTGTAATACCTAGATTTTAAAGAACGGCTATTTCAGCCATTTGACACCTATAGGGATTTTCAGAAGCACCAGGGCCTCTAATTCCCACTGCCTGAGAGAAGGCAGACACATTTGAAAGCAACTGTAGTCAGGTACACTTGTGCTTTTGAAAACCCCAGGGTTATCCCATCACTTTTGAAGGTGGAACTAAGGTACTTCCAGAAAATTCACCTGTCTTCTCCACCAGAGATCCGACAATAGACCCTGAAAAGGAAGATTATTTCTTTAAATGGGGTAGAAAACTGAGATGGAAAATTGTAGCATATGTAATAGTTTTCTGCTATTGCAAATTGGTCTATAGGTTGTGAGAATGAGGCAGGGAGGACACAGTCAAGAGCCTGAAAACAGGAGGCGCTTGGGGTAGTGGGGGAAGCTGTTTCTGTTAGCTGCTCGAATTGAACATGGGCAGGAAAGCCAGATACGGCTGGAGTGCAGCATGGAGAGAGTGTGCCGGATATTTAGCAGGGCTCTGGTGATGGGGGGATGGGAAGAAAGATTTGGGAAGATCTTGGCATTGAGAAAAGAGAACTGTATTTTGAGCTTGACAACAGAGAAGGCAGAAGACTGTTGAGCTTAAAGAATAGAAGAGACGTAAGAGTAAGTGGGTTGAGTGTTTAGCTTAGGACAAGTGGTAGCAACATCCGTGTTTTAACTGGAGTTCAGCATTTCCTCACTGCCACATTATGAAACTGGGCCAAATAGACGGCAGAAGCAGCAAATCCATCACTGCTTTAATTTTGTGCCTAGCCTAAGGAAACAGCGCTGAGTGCAGTTTGAACAGCCACCTCCAGGCCACGTAACGCCGAGGGAATCTCCTACTGAGAGCTGTCAGGGCCCTGGCCCAGCCTCATACCACTGGAGATTTTTATTTGGGACAGTCTGAGTCTCCAGAAATGTTCAGGATTATGTCACCTGCCTTCCTTTTCAAATTGCCAGAGAATTTGATGCTGTTGAAAAGTGGCTGGTTTTAGCTTTGGAGCTTGTTGATCACAGAGCATCAGGATCAGCACTAACTTACTACTGGTCCTGCTCCACTGTATCCTCCCTTGACCATAAGGACAGTAAAATCTAGGAATAGTCCATATTATTTTGTTTTAAATATTAAGCACTGCATTTTCATATTCATAATGCTTGGTGGAAATGGTTCTGTTGTGATGCTACTGCATTTTTTGATGACAAAAACATTCAGTTGGCAAATTTCAGCCAGTGCTAGTTCTGTCTTATTCCTGGATCCAGGTGACATCGAGTACACATTCCCAAAGGTTGTTACAGTAGCATGCCAGTAAGCCAGACAGAGTGATAGCCTCAGTCTATCTCCAGTCCATTTTGCATACAGTTTGTACCAATTTTTCCTGCCAACTATTTTCCACACCAGTCAGCTTGACTCATACAAACTCTCTGATAGAGCTGCATCAGCAGAGAATTTAAAATCCGTATGGGTATGGCTGTGGATAGATATCTTTCAGAGGGGCTTGATGGCATCACTATTTCTCAACAAACATTTTTCGCTTTAAGATTTTAAAATCGTTTTAGCTACAAGTTTTTGTTTAAAAGTGGTACTGAAATTTTTTGTCCTTTTTTTTAACTGCATGTTGATTGTTATTAATTCAGCTCAATGGAGACTGTTCAAATTTGTTCCTGTTGCTGAGTCAGGAATATGTAAAAGCCTTTGCTTTGTGATTTCTTAGTTTTAACATGAGTTAAACATTAGTTGCACTTTCTGCAGAGAATGGAGCTGGATTGGCTAACAAGATAGTAGATTACAAATCATTTACAAAAGATTTGATCCTGACTATTTAAGTTCACTGATTTCCTTTAAAGCAATGTCAGAGTGCTCAAAGCCTCACTTACATAGTAGGCAGGGTTCTGCAGAGCCTTCAGTACTCAATTTAACCATGCGCTTGTAGGCTGTCCTCATTTCTGCAATGGCCTTCTGTTTGTCCTTGGTCAAGTCACTTCATCTTTCTGTTCCCTAGCTTGCATATCATAAAATAGGATAATGGTACTCTACTCCTGAGAGCTGTGAATAAAAAGCTCTGTCCAAAAGCAACAAGAGAAAGGTATTAGTATTGCTCTTGTTGTTATTGTTATGTATTTATTTAAGCAACATGTTCTTATGGTCTAACGTATCACGTCAGCAGACCTACTGAAGGCAGCAGGACTATTTACACATTGGAAGTGCTTTGCTGGACAATGGCCAGAATGCAGCGATGAGCCTAAAACTAGTAAATATTCCCCAAGGCATTTAGCAGCAGGAACTATGGTTCAGAGCCATGTGAGGAGTGTGGATTAATATATAAATAATTATCATCAGGATTTAAAGTCATTTAAGAGGCGTAGTCTGCTTTGCATGTAAACAAAATGTAGGTCTTGGGGGAGTCTGTCTCTCAGCTAAATCTGCTCATGTGTAAATCCTCTTTTTTAGGCTTTATATTTTGTAATCATTGTAATTTAAATTCAGCTACAGTGCACAGGCTTTGCACATCTTACCACCATTAAGGAAGTCAATAGGAGCTGTGCATCCCACTCGCTGTAGCTGCCCTTCAATAATTAACTCGTTCAAATCTCCTAAATCTAGAGGCAGGCATAGCAGCAGCCCTTGAGACAGCCGTTTGGAGCATTCAGCCTGGGAAATGTGCGTGTGGGGGACAATTTATTCAGTCATTTTGTATTTGTTTCCTCATTCCTGTCATCCTCTCTTTCCTGAGATGCTAAGCTGCTGACTTTGTTGTGCGAGGTAAGCAAGCAAGCCTGCAATTATCAGAATGTCTGCTGTCTCCCGTTGGCTTTGGTGCCAGGCGGTCAGACCAGCAGCGGGCTGCACGTTCCCTGAACCCTTGGGTTTCACCCTGATGTTTGTTTGGCATCCTTCCCACCAAGCGCATTGCATGGCATTAGCCAGCTGCATATGTTCTCCTGGCTAACCAAATTCTTCAAATGCAATTCATCACTGAAGCAAACTGATACTGGGAGATGAATCCCCAGACAATGAAGCTTTCCGCCAGAAAATAACTCCATTCTGCTATTATCCCTTTTTTATATTTTATATCAAGAAAGTTGTGATTGTTTTGCAGTAAACAATTTTCCAGAGATGACAAATGTTGCTTTGCCCACTGAAAAGAGGGGCAGATGTTCCAGAGAGTAAGAGGGAGGGAGGAAAATACCCAGGCTTTTACCCACCAGACATGTTTGAACTTTTTCCCTGTAGTTAAAAGGGTGGAATTGAAACCCACAAGAGAGTGTTGAATGTTACTTCACCTTAATCATCCCTGCTAAGTATTATGATTGCAAGAAAGGGATCCGTAATATCCCTCTTATACGCAGAGCATTTTATTAATTCAGTGAGACAGTTGGGGTAGGCACTTTTTTTTTCCTGGAGGAAATAGTAAAATTTGACAGGTAATTTTGTAAATGAAGACAGTAAACATCTGTTGAAGATGATAATGTCTGAGTGGTTTTGTTGTTTCTATGAAAACTTAGTTACACTCAGTTTAGATTAATTTTTCATTGTCTTCTGTTAAGTGAGAATTGCTTACACGGCTGCTTCAAATGGAACCTTGATTGTTTTCCATCTATTGCCAAAACCATAAAAGATAAAAAAAAAAATCAAACGCATAAAAACATTTATGAGCAGTGTTACAATAAATTCATGCTATAGTGCATTTCAATTTGATAAATTAAAGTTTTGTTCTGCAGCAGTTTGTGTTCATGTGTGTGTGGGAGGAGCATGTACATTAGCCATTTAAATTCAATACTGTGTTAAACAGCAGTAAAAGCAATTCTAGCTGCTATTGGGAGCTCTTGGTGGGGTATTATGAAAGTCTCCAAAAGTTTGAGTAGTACTGTGGGAGAAATGAAATGAAATGTATTCTTGGAAAGGAAGTGCAAGCATAGTCTTGCAGCAAAACCACCAGAGGGGGATCTAGAAGATGGAGCTGCAGTTCACACCTCACTCTCCAGCTTCCTGTGGTCCCTCTGCAAATGCTGCTGAGCTGCGCGGGAAGGAAGGGCAGTCCTTGAGGCTCAGGCAGGGAAACGAGAGCCAGGGCCTGTGTCTGACTGCTGCAGATAGTCAGCCTGATCTGGGACAAGTAACTCTGTTTTCTCAGTACCTCATTTCTCCATTTATAAATGGGACTAATAAACTTCCTTTCATTCTTTTATTGTTTTTTTCCTCTCTGTGGCCCACAAGGTCTCCTAGTCTGTGAAATCGTCCTTTAGTAGGTAATGCACAACACTTAGCACAATGGCATGCTATTCAGTGGGATACTGTAAAAGGAAAGAAAACATAAGAGTTGCAAAGAGCCTAAGCCATAATTCAGTCCTGCTTTGAAGTACTTTAAAGGCATTTACAGCTTCTGCTGACTCTCTGCATATGGATGATTTCACCCAAGATGGATATTTCTTTGACTCTGAGAAAGTGGTCAGGATCTATTGTTTGTGCGTTCACAGAAGGATCAGGCAAGTGTGAATGAAGGTCATTTGTTTTGTTTGCTCATTCATACACTTAGTAACACTTGAGTCCTATTACAACCTTTTACAGAATTTTGTTTTGGCATAAATGTCAGGAAATCCAGCCAGGGACGAGAATCTCAATAAATATATTGCCAGGGTTTAAACCGTAGCTTGGGCTTGGTAGAGAACAGATATTTAGGCAGCCTTAATGATTTTTGAAACATTTCTTATCACCCACTCCTTCATGAATATTTTTGAAAGTGCTTCTCAATACTCATCATTTTCCCTTTGCAAGGCTTCACACCATGAAAAGCATTGCTCAGGAAAGGAATAACTGCCTCTTTAACAAATTGATATTTCAAAGTTCACTGCAGAGTCATTTTTTTATAGCTTCTTCACCCAAAAAGTTCAACTCAGATGTCTCAATACATTTTTAAGGAGCTTCTGCTTTTCTTCTATTGAACCAATTCTCTAACAGGCTTACTAGAAGGACAGGCAAGACAAATGACTGGTGTGAGATCATACAGTTAGTCCCTGACCCCAGAAAGGGCTTTGACACAGACTCTTAACACTAGAGCACGTGGTATTTTCATGAGCCAACAGCATAGAGCTAGCTGAGATTCCTGCCATTTAACCCAGAATCAGTTACCAGAGCTTTGAAGTAAAGAAAGAGAGAGGGACGGCAAGTGAGCAAGGAGAATTTATCTGTAAATAGAAGATTTGATCTGAATCCCCTTCGGCAATGTTCCTGTACATGGAATGGGCCCAGCTGGTATGGTTAAGTGTTGAAGAGGGTTGGCAGTAGATGTTGGCTAGGTAAGGATAATGTAAATCTAATCTGTAGGTTAAGAATGAGCACAGGGAAGGAAAGCAGATGTAATTTAAGCTTGACAAACTCTGCCTGTCCAACATGATGTTTGTGTCTCTATTAGCTTCCACTATACACACACACGCACATGCGTGTGCGCAGCATTTCATTTGCAAGTTCAATTTTCTCAGTTTTTTGGCTTGTCACAGATATTTTTGTGCTTGCCAGTAAAGTACATCAATAATTCCAGAAACTTTTTTTTTGTCTGCTGGTATAGGAATAACGTGGAAATAGTGAACATTAATATGGCCAGTTAAGATGTTCTCTGTTTTTTTCTTCCCTTTCTCTGTCCATTTCACCAAGATATTCTCATTCCATGAACCACATCATCACCAAGAGGAATCGAATCTAAATACACTAGTGTTGGGAAATACTGTCAATGTATGCTACCTGACATCTGCTGAGGATGAAGAGATGATCTCCAGTAGCCCAGAGCACCTCTTCCTTCCCTAGACACAATTTTGTCTTTATTTTTGAATATTTGGAGCTCCAAATTCCTATAATTCCCTTTTTGTGTATTCAAAATGTTCCATCTGCTTTGGGAAACCCTTTAAATTGCTCATAAATGCCAAATCTCTTTATAGAAGTAACTGGATCACACAGTCATCCTAACTGCAGAAATAAAAACTAATTTGCCTGTGAAATGTAATTCTTGAAAGAGTTGTCAGTGCTGCTGAAAATCCTTAATAACATATTTGTCCATTTTCAAAAATCATTTAGGTTAAATGGCATGTAGATAAGAGCATGTCCAGAGTGTGTAACAGACTCAGAAGACCCATCCCACGCAGAATATGTTAGTCTCATTCTTGCTGGTATAAAATGTATACTCTGCAGTCAGCAACAGTAAGATATTTGCAGCAATTTATAACCTGTATTTGATAGTTCTTTATACACCATGTTGGTTTAACACTGCTCCCTCATCAGGGTAGCAGAGTTGAACACCTCTGGAAATTCAACTCTTAATGTCAGATTACTCTGAAGAGATTTTGTCTCTGCATTAGCCAGAATTTAAAATATCTGCAATTGAAAGCATTTATTCAATAATTTTAGCCTGAATTCTATTGACCCTGTAACACTTGATGCTTTTCTGTTGCGATATCAAGGCATCAGATTGATCAAGGTATTTTAGGTGACTTGAATGATTCAGGCAGCTCCAGCTATTTTCTTGGTTTTCTTGGTTTGTGACCAAAAAAGTTTGGACGTGGACGTTTTTACTTGGTACCAGTCAGCATACACATTCCTGGAACCGATTTTGTTGAAATAATCGCTGCACGAGGGCAGGGTTACTGTTTGATTGTCCTTTCCTTCACAGCCCTATGCTGAATACTCTGCCAAGTGACTCTAATACAGCATATGTCTTGTCACAGATGGGAATTATGGCGAAGGTGCAAAGCAGAGGAGAATCAGCCGGTGAGCCCCGTTCATTGAATCGGGGGAGTAGATGGATAACGAAAGGAAAAGCCATCTCCTACATGTAGTGCAGCCAGGTCACCTCAGGGAGCAGAGCATTACGCTTGGTGGAATAGTCAATACCAGCCTGGAAGTGGCTCTCTGCTGGTGGGAAAGGTCATCTCTTGGCTTGCCTTGGGCATCAGAAAATTGTTGAGACATGCCCGGACTTCTCTAATCAGATTTTACTGCTTGGGAGAGGGCCTGTGGGTTCAAGAGAGATGACGATGAAACAGTGGCCCTCTTCCCATCGAAATCAAAAGCAGAACGCCAATTGACTTGAGTGAAAGTAGGGTCAGGAGCAAAGTGTCGCATGTAACATATTTCAGCATTGTCATCGCACTGATTTTTCAGACACATGAGAATGGTTAGCGGTGTTCCCTTTGCAGCTCCAAGAGTTTTGAGAGATGTTGACACAAATTTTTAAAGATGGATTATTTCCTGCATACTACAGTTTCTGTACTTAAAGGAAAAGTGCCACATGCTGAGGGGAATAATAATGCGTCCATGATTCATTTCTTTTATAATCTGCTTCTGAAGGGGATGCATCTGACAGATCTCTACCCCAGGAAAATCAAACTACGTTAAGTATCTGTAGCTGGGAAGAGGCTGGAAGGTGCAAACTCCTTTATATTCGTGCTCTTAATTTCAAAGACCACCCAGTCAGTGCTTGGCTGTCATCCTTCCCCCTCCCAAAGCTTTTCTTCAGCGTTGCTCCTGTTTTGTCAAATCAGAGTCCACACCAGCGCTCTTGGATGTTCTCCGCGCGTAGTCCAACTGCATTTTCCCACTGGCAGTTCGAATTAGCGTGTAGCACAGCTTGTGCTGACAGGAGGCTAATGGCTGTCTTTAAGAATCGTCTCTTATCTGAGGTTCGCACAGCTATGGAGTCAATATTCTGCCCGCGTTCTCATTGAAGAGCAATTAACAAGAGTAACAAGGTTTCTTTAAGATGTGGGCAAAGGTGTAAATGTAATTGAATTGCCTCAGCTTGGCAGCGCAGGCCGCACGGGGACGCGCAGCTTACCGGGGCATGTGCCGTGGGAGCTGGCGGCACTGGGCCTGCTCCCGCTCGGGGGTCGGGCCCTCCGGCAGCAGGCCGAGGAAGGGGTTGTTAACGACACCGGTAATTTCTGAAGTGTCTGCTGGCACCAAGCTTTTGCTTCCTGCAAAAGTATTTGAGGCAGGGTTACCGAGGGCCGAATCGGGCCCAGAGACATGGCCTGACAGACAAATCGATAGGATTTGAGAGCTAGAGGTTTTGTTGAAAGACCACTAGCAAGTAGTTACTACAGACCCCAATTCAATCATGTTTAAAGAATGAGGAAACCTTTATGTATACAATTCACACCAGCACCGACCACCTGTACTGTGTAAGGCTTGCGGTGGGACGTGGTCAGTTCTTTGAGCATAGGCTTCACCCTTCATAACCCGCAAAAAATCTGAGCACATGGCATCGTCAGCCCTGCAAATGTCGCCACGCTGCGTCTCCGCCTCAGGAACCTTCTGGAAGAAGAGGGCTGTAAGTCTGATAACGCGCCCTCTTCTCATTTCCTGTACGATCCAATCTCTCCGTTTTTCCTACTCTTTTCTCACTTAACGAGGAGATAACTCAATTTTAGTTTTGAAATGAAACTAACTGGCCCTGCTTGATGCGCCTGGTCCGACTGGGGTAGCGGCGGTTCGCCTCACCGTGGTTTGAGCGCGAGTTGGCACGCGGTCCCCTCGTCTCTAATGTGCCTCTCGGTTCGGTTCTCTGGTACGTCGGTTTGTGTAGACAAATCCACACAGCGGTGAATGTCACCCCGCGTGACTGCAAATAAGTTAACTAGTTTCCGTTCCTTCTTCGCGTGCGTCCCGGGTAGCCCTGTCTCGAAACGGCGCTGCTAGCCGCCCGCTGCTGACAGACCGTGCTTTGGCGCGGAGTGATGGCGTCCCAGCTGCAGCGCCTGGAGCCGAACTGCTCCTGCCGCTTTGTGCTCTTTCTCTTCTCACATGGGCTTTCCACCGCTCTCACCTCGCACACATGCGAAGTGTACAGGCGAGCTTGGGCCGCTGGTTTTGTATTACTTCAGAGCCTTGGAAAACTGGCCTGCCATCAGTCAAATGCCACCTGTCTGATCAGGTGAAGTGTAGAAAGTCAGCAAGGAGCAGGAATGGTGACTAATACTGCTTCAAACTTCAATATAAAAGGGAAAGCTTGCTTTCTCACATGGTTTCTCCTCCTCCTTGACAGTGTCCTCTTAATGTCATTTGTATGATTACATAGAAACTTTTTGCACCTCTTGCAGAAAGGCATAGCAAAAGGGGTATAAAAAGGCAGTAATGTTTTCTTGGAAAAAAATCACAGTAGATTCTCTTCGTTCTGGGCTGTGAGACAAATATGTAACTATATGGTACATAGATTTTGTGCTACGCTCTTGTTTATTACTTTCTTTAATAAAAAGCTTACTGTTGTTTAAAGGGTATTCTGATACCTTGCAGCATATGGTTCCCTCTGGCCCTCTTACGCTCTTCCTAAGGGTCCAGTTCAGATGAACATTTTTTTCCTAGTGATGGAAAGTCACCTCCATAAATCATGACATCTCTTAAAAGCCTCATCCAAATCCATTGTGATAAGGAAGTATTTTCTTGCTTTGAATCAGGGACTGATTTAGCAGATTTGAAACTGAGACCTACTAACAGATTGGTCTTCGCTGTTTTCTAATTGAGGCTCTGTAGGGACAATACAGATACGAACAGAACCAGAGAGGTCGGAGTCATCGCTTGAAAGTTGTTCTTGGAGTTTATCTGTAAGCATTTTGTCAGTAGAGTAGGCACTTGCTTCTCTCACAGGCCATTTAACATTAGGATCATGTCTCCTTCATTTGTCTTCTTGAAATATTGAGGACACATTGCTCTTCATGTGCCTGACAGGCAGACAGAAACGTCTGCACTATGCCTGAAAACTGATGTCCGCTATCAGCTCTTAGAAGAAACATTTTAGCTGCAAATACAAATATTCAGTTGTTGTCCAATGACGTCTTTAAAAAGTAGCTGGCAGCTCCTAGAAACTTTGATGAACATTTAGTTTAGAGACAGTTCTGCTACTATAGCAGATATATTCTGTATTTCTGTCCTTTTTCTTTCTGTTAAGCAGCAGTGTCAGACGGGACTGCCAAGAAGCAAAGATGCAGGACTTTTTTCCTCCATGCAAAAATGCTGACTCTAAACCTGAAATCTCCATCCTGCTGGTGACAGTGTTGTTGTTTCCACAACAACCAACTGCCACATCCATAACAGAGAACGACTTTCCTACTTTTCCTTTTTTTAACTCCACTCTAAGACCAAAATGCTTTTGCCCCATAGTATGCTTTCTCTGCTCCAAACAGAAATATTTTTTGTGGAGAAAAATACAACTTGCTTGAGGAAAGTGGAACATTAAAAAAAAGAACTTTTTGATTGCAACCGTGATGATTGTAACTGTAGCACTACATCAGAATGTTCCTGTGGGGGAGAAGTCACTGGTAAATACATACTCTACTTTCTATACAGCAGACATAAGGAGAAAGAAAAACAACTATCCAGAAGTGAAAGGGTGAACTTTCTAGGGAGATGCTGAAATATGCAGAAATCCAAACATAGATAGTTGGTATAATCTCAAATCTATCAGCCCTGACAGTATCCTTCTAAATGACTCTTTAAAAATGTTAATTGCACATCATAGGCACTTCAGCAATGACATTTCTGCCACTGAATGTCATGGGGACATTTTTTCATTTTATTATCCTTGAACAAGAGAAGTGAACTACTAGAGTTAGCCACCAAATAACTGTATTGTGAAATCGAATGGATCTACCTCTGGTATTTATGTTGGTCCAGCTTTTAATAAGCTTCTTTTTAAGTTTACAATGAAAGAGTGCTGTGGGTGGTTTTAGGAAGGCTATATTGTGAAGCTTTGCTTTATGAACTGTAAAATAAAGATTTGTCCATTAAATTTCCGGAGCTGCAGATGCTGAAAGCCCTGGGGTCCATGATTTTTGTAAACTTGAATAGGAGCTGGCTTCTAACCACGGACCGTGGAAGTTGGTCACATCATTGTCTAACTTCCACAGGATTTTCACTGCCGTCAGCTCTCTCTATCATACATTTATATTTTAAATGTGCAGAAAGACGGGAAGGGGAAAAAGAAGGGGAAGAAGGAGGAAGGGAAAGTGGAATAAAACATCCCAACAGACGCTGCTGGCGTTTTTGCACCAGTTGTAATTGTCACTGGAGTCCAGCCTTTTCCTGAGCGGGGGTGCCCCAGGTGTGAGCGAGCATCTCCTGCCTCTTCCACCCAGGCGGTGGTGCACCAGCAGTGGTCAGTGCTACCTGTATGGCCTTATCTTTCAGTTTATGTAGGGGAATATTTTGAGATGAATCTTCAAATCATCACTTAACTAATCCTGAATTACATGTGTAACAAACTCCTGCAGTCTGTTCATGGTTCATGTGCTCTCCACTTCCTTGTGCTGTATTTGCAGAGAACCTTGTCAATCATGCCTGCTCCCTGGAGGAGACTTCTCCCTGCCTTGACTGCCACTCAATCAGGATGAGGTGCTGTTATCCCAAGCTTACCCTAAGGAGGAATTAGGAACTTGTTTCTATCCCAGCACTGTGGTTTAAGGAGACCCATGCAGATGGAAAAAGATTCCCTTTCTGGAGGTCAGGTCACACAGAGGCAGCTCCGCCACTAGTTAAGAGTGAGGCATTTAAACAGCTTTATTTAAAAACTTGAATTTTAAATAATGGCACAAAGTTACAAAAAGATAAAATTATAAAATGCACCATTAAAATAATTTTACTAAATTTTATTTTTAGGGTAAGATAGAATTTTTCACTGTGAACTCAAAATGGAGATTCTTTGTCTAAGATGGCTCCTGCAGCTTCCTCTCCCTCTTTACTCCTTCAGAGGAAGGAAAAAGGAAGAGCGAAAAAGCTAAAACATTTTTTTGCCTTCTAACCTAGATTGCCGCTGTCTTACTTTAGGAAACTTTGTTCCTTATGATGGAGTATCTGGATGCTGTCTGGTGTTTCAGAGGCACTGTCTTCCCCTTTTCCCCAGGGTTGGGGGAGTTCTGTGATTAACGTGTTAGTGTGTACCTCATTCTGCCCTTTCCTGGCTTTGGGATGATTTCTTTCATATCTTTCTGAGGACAGATTTGGTAAGCTGCATACATAATGTACATTGAGAGATACTAAATGCATATTCTTCATAGATTTATACACTTTTTTCCTATGGTCATCATGTAAGGGCCAGCCTGAGGCCAAAATGGTGAATTGAAGATGGGAAGCTTTGTGTGAGCAATGCTTTCAGAGCTTCCCCGTCCCCCTGTCCTTCACACTCTTCCATGCACAGCCTCGGTTTTACAGTGCTTGTCACAGTTTCATACTATAAACTCGCAATGCACTGCAGCAAAGCTATGCCAAGAGATGGTAAAATGTTCCTTTGCAAGTCTGACCTTGCAGGATCATCCTACATAATTGCAGGAGTTTACAGAGATTGCAAGAGAGCAAAGCGCTGCTACTCATCATTGTGGTGATAACTTTTGGACATATGTATTCAAGGTGAACCAGTCTTTTCTATTATTCAGGGCAGTGCCCTAAAGTATAAGTATACCTGCAAAGAATCACTAGATCAGAATTAGGCCACTATGCCTGGCACTACTCTCCTATCAATTTTCGTTGATACCATTTCTCACATTTAAGTGAAGTTCCACTTGATTTACACCAGTAGAGCTGAGTTCAGTATTTATCCTATTATCTTTGCCCAAATTATCTTTTCTTTGGACTAGTTTGATGTTTCTAGTTAACCTCAATCATATTTTACTGTAGCATGGTAAAGAATGCATAAGTAGCATAAAAGATAAAAGAGAATTTACAAGAAAAGAGTCAGAAATAGATTTAAATAGGACATCGTATTATACAAGTACCAATAAGAAGAATAATGTGGTCTGAGATGTAGCCTGAGGTGGAAGAAACTAAAAATATTCCTGCTGCAGACTCCACCTTAGTGAAGCTTGCGAAAATATATTGATTCTTTAGAAATAAAACTACTTCTCTACTTTTCCTAGGATGACATTTTCTAAGTCTGGATTGTACAGAGTATTATTGAGTTCCCTGCAGCTTCTAGTCTGAGGGACTCCGCACAAACTGAGTTTGCTCTGTGATGAAATTGCAGCTGTTGAGCTTATTTCTCAAAGGATGCAGCTCATTCCAAGATCTTTTACTCTCTACTCAGGCAGCTTCACAGACACCTAGAAAAGCTCTTCAGCTAAATTGGAGATCCCTTCGGAGAGCTGCCACCAAGCAGTTGTAACGTCAGTGCTTCTGATCTTAAAAAAACCCTTTACTTTCTTTGTGCACTTGAATTAGAGAAGCTGCACTCATGCTCCAGTGCAATGCAGGAGAGGAGACAGCAGTGTCACCCACAGGCTTTACTTTCCAGCACCCTATGAACTGTTCATGGCCATAAAGTTTGAAAAACTTACTTATCTTGCCTTGGGGTTGTTTTCTCCTTAATATTCAACACTCATATGTTGTTTTCCTTTAGTATGCCTTTAGGTGCATGCTTTATTTACATCAGTTGCCTTTATGAAATGCAGATGTTTTATCAACTTTACATGCCTGGTGGATGTTTACCTTTCTAGGTGTTTTTCCAAGAGACAAGTGCAGGTAGCCATTTGGAAAGGAATGGGGATCTGTACACCCAAATATTTTTCAAGCATCAAGCGTAGCCCAACAGCAGATATGCTAGGAGAACAGTACAAAAAAAAACAACAGTAAAAGCCGTATGAACTGGAGTCTGAAGACACCTGACTTGTAAATTAGATGTGCGTATCACACATGTGATTTACATATGCAGTTCCATATAAAAAAATGTGATTTGTGTAGCCACCTGATTCATAATGCAGTTGCATGTTCAGTTCATTTGAAAACAGACACTAATGCCTTTTATCACTTAAATCCACATGAGCAATACCTGGAGGGATGTCATGCATAGCAGACAGCACTCCAACTGCATCTCTTTCTTTGTCAGTTTGTCATTTGAGGGAGGAATTAGACCACAAGTGCCTGGATGCAGTCCAGTATTAGTAACTGGTTATTAAAGAAATCAATTGCTAATATCCACAACAACTGACATGTCTTCACTGGAAAGAGTAGCCTATTTGGGATTAGTCCAGTAACCAGACCCTCCTACATCTCTGTGCCATTTTTTGATCTTATTTTCAAAAACCGATAGATAATTCTGGGTACCTTGATTTTTCAATACCTTTCCAGGACATACCAGTTTGCCAACTGAGATTGCATACACAAGAAATTGGTGATCTGTCTCTGAGTCATGCTGCACAGTAGCATCCACAGGTAGGACTTGGCGTGAATGACACACACAAGCAGGCCTGGAAGAGAAGGCAGAGTCCATCCAAGCCACAAATGGATTTAGAACGCGGTGTACCTTATTCTGTATCAATTCCAGCTGCACTGTTCCTTAAAACTAGAATAAAGCACACACACGCAAGACATTTGTAATCAGCAAAAACCTTTAAAGAGTCTGCTTTTTCAAAGGTGTTCTCCAGTCTCTGAACACATTTCACCAGCTGGTCCCAAACTACTAAACTAAGCAATTAAAAGTAAATGGTAAAACATGCTTTTGCTTGTTTAATCTGATCTCATCTTGCTGCTTTTAGCAGGGTGAAACAGCTATATAATCTAATACTGATCAGAATGGTTCTGACTTCCTTCTTCCATTGACATTTTCAAATTAAAAAATTTTTTGAACGCGATTTGGAGTGAATGTCCGTGACAATCTCTGCTCATGGTCTCCTTTTCAGTGATGTCACTTGGAAGATTTTCAGTGCTTAAACATTTGCTATCTCCAAAAGAGGAAAATACTGCTTACTTATAGTGGCTCTGGAGAAATTCCAGCACCGAATGAATACTAAGTAGTAAATGCCCTTCTTAGAGGAAGGAAGAGATGATGAATCACTGAGAAAGCTTATTTTTTGAGAAATCTGCCAATGTATTTTGTTATCTGAAATTATACAAAGACATTAGCAGACTAATATCTTGTGCAAACTGCATGGAAGATGAAATAAAAGTGGGAGATGATGATAGCTCACTATTGGGATGTGCATGTAGCCTTTTTGTAATGGTACCAGTCTGAGGCTGAGAGACACACACTATTTTCCTTTAAGAAAAAGGAAAATCAATCTCATCTACCTGGCTGGATGTGATGTAGTATCAGGGAAGACTAATGAGCCTGCTATCTTGACTGCAGCATTTATTGGTGATTAGTGATTCTAAGAAAATGCTCTGCATAGAAGGAAGGGATGGGTGGGTTATTACGATCCCAGGCAGGTCTGCCTCCATTAGGGAATCTCTCATTCAGCTTTCTGGCTGTCCAGGCAAGTAGCATTCCTCTTGTTCTCTGCTCTAATAAACAACATGACTTTTGCTGTTTGTTCTGGGAAAGCAATTAACATCACTAACTGAGATTAGTGTCAGTGGGCAAGGCTTGTAAAGAGAAAGTCAGGTAGATACCACATACATTTAATTATTGTTTAAGACAAGACGAAAAAAATCATTGTTCTCGTTGTTCAAATGGGAATGTTCAAAGGCATAGAAAGACAACATCCCAGGCTCTAGCTATCTTTTGCCACCCAGATGGTGCATATTTAGCCATCTAAGAATTTCCCTAGCATGTGGGAGCTCTCAGCATAATGCAGTGGTCTTCTGCCCCTTTCCGGCATGGAATATAGTTGAACCCAGCTGAGATCATGGTCCTCAGGACCAGAGTTTTAAAGGTACTGTATTCAGGTGCCTAAAGGGGCAGACAGATGCTAGGTTTTTTTAAAGCTTCATGATGCCTAATTCCTATTGATTTTATTCTAGCAGTAAGGATCTGTATCTTAGTGCCTTGCCTGAGGTTATTCAAGGATGCTGTGGAAGAGCTGGGAAGTGAAATGAGATTTCCTGTCTCAGTCCAATACCTTAATCAAAAGGCTATGTTTTATATCACAGTTTATGACAAGAAAGCTAAGAAACCTTATTAACTGATCCAGCTCTTCATCTGGGCTGTATGAAGAAATCAAGTACAGGATAATATTGTCTGTTTAAGGATATTCACATAAATTAAGTTATGTTGCTCAAGAGTTTCCTGAGTTATACTTTGGATATTTTCCTTTAAAGACCTTCATAATACTTTTAATGTGGTAGTTTTCCATGAAATTACATCCTCCCTATATGTTAATTGCCAAAATAGCTCATCCTTTTCTTTCTCCTCTGCTGGATTTTATGGTTTAAAGATGAAAGCTAGGCTAATATTGCAAAATAAGAAATTTAAATTGCATTTTGTCTCCAGTAGTTGGCATTCTTCTTTAATTACCACGTGCTTTCCATAGTTTTGCATAGGGATTACCTTTCTTACAGCTTTTATTAAGTATCTGCCAAAATAAATTGATACTTAGCATTTGTACTTCATTTGCTGATCAAGCCTTTCAAAGGGGAAATGGATGGCTCAAGGGAATAGTAGTGGATATTAGAGCATTTAGCTCCTAGGTGACTGATTGAAAGCAACCTGGGTTGCTAATTACCCACCTTTTGTTAGTGTTGGGTGCTAACAATGAAAGTGAATTAGTATGTTTTAGTACAGAGCTATCTGCCTCATTTCATTATCTTTAAAGTCACCATCAGTCACTTCCCAGATCAGACTCTAATCTTTGTGTTTTGTTAATTTTGCTTAAATTGCTGTGATTCATCTTGATACAAAGGTGAGTCCATTGCAGGTAGCCCAGCTATCAAATGTAGTTAGGAAAAGGTGCAGGAGGAGCAGGAAATTGAAAATAGCAGTAATAGAGGAGGAGAATCTTTTACCTCGTCATGGCCTGATACGAGATAGGAAGAGGAATTGGTGTGTAAGCTTAAGTGGACTGAAGTACAGATCATTCTGGGGTCCTGTTTGACCACTGGCCTTTGATGAGAGTTTATCTTAGTGTATGTGGTAGTAACATACTTAATCACACTGATTTCAGTGAAGTGTAAGATATGCAATGTAAGTGAGGGAAAATGGGGGTTTGTACTCCTTGCAATTTTTATGTCATTTAGTAAGTGCTGATGTTGCATTAAGGTGTCACTGTCAAACTGGATAGCATTAAAGAGGAAAAGGGTTGCAAAATTTTCAGCAGGTCAAAGTATTCTTGGTTCTGTAGGGACTTTCAGTAAAAGTCTGTTGGAGTAAAGGCTGGTTTAAAATGTTTTTCATCTAGGTTTTTTATATTTCTCTTCTGAGGGCCACTGTAATAAATCAAAATTATTGATTTAGCCTGTAGCAGTTCTAAGATTCAGTCATCTAAGAGTCAAAACTCCTCTATTACACAGAGCAATAATGCAACACTTGGAAATCTCTCATTGGAGACTCCTGGTCCACACTTGTAGACAGGTATTCAGCAAAGATTTCTGTTCGTTTCTGGATCTTACATCAGCTGAGGTCTCTACCCTGCTTTTCTTAGTAATTATCCACCTTCCCTCGCTGCACTCTGCAAGCCCGTGCAGCGCTGGTCCTGAGGTGCCTACGCCGGGGCTCTGCTGAGCCCTGCCCGTGCGTGGCCGGTGCAACCCTCTTCAGCACTGAGCCACCACTGAGCATCGCTCTACCTGTTCCTAGACCGATGCAGATAAAGTGAATCTGTTTGGTGTTCCAGCCTCAGTGGTGTCACCCACACTGCGAATGCCAGCATGGGCTTATGGCTGGGTCAGGTGTGCATGATAGCATGTTTTTAAATTGCTGTGTTAAAGAGGGGATTAAATACAGCTTTTGATGCAGCTGATCTTAGGAATCCATGCAAAAACAGTCTCCTGCTAAGGGGAAGTATATCTCAAGGCACTGGAGGTTTGAATGATCAATAAATAGTTCCTAAGAAATGACTAATAACATGCTCAAAAAATATTCTAAAATGAAGGATCCTGGTTAAATGAACACTAGCTGATGCCAGAAGTGTGTATTCTGTCCAGAGAGCTGGCAAGAGCTGGTAAGCTCCATGGCACAGTTTCTCCCTACGTCACCTCTGTTTTGCCATTTCTGCATTTTTAATTTTCTTTCCATTAACAGAGAATTTCTGTTCCCCCTTCTTTCTAAAACAGTGCTCCTCAGCAGCATGCACGCAGCCCCGCAGCACGGTCCCCCCGGGGCTCTGCGGGCAGTGATTACCGCTGGCCGGTGCCAGCCGTAGATTACCGGCCCCATCTCTGACTCGCTGCTGTCAGGAGTGAGCAGCACCTAATCATTGCCCATCTGCTCCGGCAAGGGAGTAAGCGGGGTTCAGTGCTCCTCGCTTACGCCCGGGTGCGCAGACCCGGAGCCAGAGCAGGCCCTCAGCAGATCAAAGGGGGCCCTTACTCCCTTGTGCGAGCGTGTGGTCCAGTCTAGCCCTGACTGATTAACATATTTATAAATCAGGATAAATCCGCACAGTGAACTGGCTCAGGGGAACTCTCAATTCAATCAAATTAGACTCATACGTTCACCTCAGAGCAATTCCTTAGAAGCCCTGCCTTCCTGAAGCCTCATTTGTAATCACTACGTGCTGTGTACTTTAGAAAAGTTTTATAATTACTTGCTGTTCCGGCTGTTGAGCAGTTCTAAATGTTAGATATTAAGGAATTGCTGTTTCAGTCAGTGAACAAGCTCTGAACATTAAATGTGCTTCATGAGAAGTTTTTTTCTCAGCCATTACACATCTCGGAAGGCATATTTTTTTTTCAAGTGGATGCTTTCCCAGCTGTTGATCATCTCTCTGTTTCTTCTATAAGAAGAGAGAAGGAGGAAACTGATGGTGGTGTGGCACTGTATAAAGGTTTTATTGCTGTGAGAGTGAGATGGGTGCATTTACTCACAAATAGAGGTGTTGAAATAATTATGCAGGTCAGCCTAAAGTGCCAATAAAACCTTTATCTTGTACCACACAGATTTTGGGTACTATATATCATGTATTTTACAGAAGAAGCATTTTAGCAATGTTTTAGAGAATTTTAGAATTCGATTGGAACCATTTTTTATTTCCCTCCACCACTAGAGCCTGATACCTTGCGAGGAAGGAGCCCATCTGTTTCATGGACCAGGAAGATATTTGGCTGAAATAGTCTAGGGGCTCAGTGAGAACTAGAAATCCAAATTAAGTAGGTGTTTTTGAAGCAGGGTCGTAAAGGGCGATAGCAGTGGTTTCTTCCACAGAATAGCTCAGCAGTTATCAAAAATATGCCTCATACAGGATGAAGTTGAAATTTAAGATTCACGCACTAAAGATCATTTAGGACTAAAATCAAGTATTGTAGTTCCCATTTGCAGTAATACCAAAATCATGGTCCGTGGTTCGCAGGAGATGTGGAAAAGCACAGGTCAGTTCCTTGCCCAGGTCCTTCCAGTGACCTTGTGCCTGTCACACAGCCTCTCTGCCATTCCTTGTGTGCAGAACCGAGGTGGCTGTGTTTCTGGTGGAACAGGGAAGACATCAGGGAGTGTGTGGCCCTCAGACCCCACTGCAGCAGATGGTGTATAAATAGAGCATGGACAGTAAGTCCCTCACTTTAGTCCTAGAGGATCTCAAGGTGGCAGATGCAACTGTCAGTGGTGCAAGAGTGATTCTTACAATTCTACACTGGGGAGGAAGAAAGACAATTTTTGTCACATGTTTATGGTGGAGTTTAATGCTTCTTAGAGATTTAGACTGTTGCTTGTGCTTCTAGTGCAGATAAGACTGCACAGAGTGCAACTGAGGCAATTACCATCCGGGGCAGTTTATATTATGGTTGTGCACTTTGCCCTATAGTACTGCAGATATGAGTGCACGTGATAGGTAAAAAAAAATTGCAATATTCTTTGATTGCATTAATCAAAATCATTATGCATCATGCCCTTAAAATACAACTCCAAAAGGTGTATTGGAGTCCTCTAAATATTGTTAGGATGGAGTAAGAGTAGGATCTCTTGACTTATAAACTACAGAATATATAAAAATACGTGTGAGATATGGAATAGAAATATTGAGACAATAGCCTAAGAACATTATGTCTGCACTGATCAGTCCCTGCCTGTAATATGATCACTGAAGCATTTTCCAAATGTGTCTGCATGTGTGCATGCTAACTGTAACCAGCCCGAGCCAAGGTTCATGCTGCGTACGTGTAGCATCTGCCCGTGCTGCAGGTGACTTGGGGAATCACGTTGAAAAGATCTGGTCCCCTCATATTGCCTGTTGTCACTCACAGGACGTCGTTACAGGGTGTATGGATACCTAAAGATGGCCAGCTAGAGCAGGCTGTGAGCTGGCCACGCTGCAGTTTAACATGCCGTTAAACGTTCTATAAAAATGGGATGCCCAAAGATTTCCTTCTGGGTATTTCACCTGGATATCCCAAAACCAGGCCCAAGGGTGTGCCCACAGGTTCGCGATACAGGCAGTTGAACAGAGCTCCAGGCTGCTCTTAGAAATTGTCTGAAGGACCAGGGAAAATTGGTTGTGCTCTCTCAAGAGCTGGGAGCCAGCAGCCGATGATCAGCCATCACGTAAGGCTGCGCCAGGGAGCAGGGGCTGCCTGGAAAGAAGCTGTTTCCACCTACCGCTTCCCACCTGGAGCTCTCTGATCATACCAGTGTGGTTGCTGGGCTTTCAGTGTTGTAAAGCTACACATTGACATCTGCTCAGAGGCTGTTTAGAGAAGTGCTCTGACTTGCTGATCAAGGGAAGCTTTCCTGACATATATTATCTCTTATAACAGCTTTGATGTGTGCAAAAATTTATTCTCTGTTTAACATAAGTGAAAGCACTGAGATAGTCAATCACATGTAAAAACTTTTCCTCTGTCAGTTACTAAGCATCAGACCTAGAAACGGTGAAAATAATAGCCTTTCAGGTGTCATTAATCTGAGGCATAATGGTGTCTTTAACAGCTAAATGAACACTGTAGCTCAGGTGATTCAGGTATCTTTGCATATAATCATGCTTTCAAATAAATTACAAAGTTCAATCCAGTATGCAGTCATTTTGGGATGTCCCAGAAGTGTGTAAACTACAGTTACCACAGTCGCCTTGTATTTACAAGCTATAAGATTTATTTGGTAGGAACTCTTCAAATGGGAATAGGCTGATCCTGAGTTCCGAATTGCTAAATCTGTCTGTCACATTACTACACAAAATCACTCTTTAAATGCATGGACGAACCTGGACCACTATCACACAACTGTTAGAAAGTCTCTCTTTTGACACTGTAGCAAAACAGCAAGGAAATAAATTTAAAGCATTTGGGAATATTAAGACTTTGCAGAGTAAGCCATCCAAATGGAAGCCCATGATCAAAATAATAATTATCAGGGGAATGCATTTACTTTTAAAGTAATCATGCAAAGTAAAGCACAAAGTATGTCTTAAGTAATAAAAAATAGTGGTTTCTGTTCAAGAGGTAAAAAGAAAGTATAGCAATTGAGAATATAAGTGCTTGGTACATGATCAATTCTTAATGGATTTTCTCAGAAATGGACCTTTGTGTATTGTATATTTAACAAAAGGGATAATTGAAGCTGTTGTTTGGTGAATGCATCCAAAGCTGGATGAGGCTAGAACTGGGTTACTGATATTAGGCAGGTGCCTGTCTTTCTCTTCATTTTAAAATTATTACAGAGTATGGTTAGTTTGAAGTAATACATTGTGAAATATCAAGACTTTCTACACTGTGGAAAGACATTTGGAAAACACCAGAAAAGTTAATGTATACTTTCTGATTCAAATTTGTCATATATGTTTTATTTTTTAAGAAAACCAGCAGCTAGTCCAGCAAATTCCTTTCATACCTTTTTTGTTTCTGATAAAGTGAAAGAAATTTAAGGTGAAGGAGGAGAATTTTAGCTTGTCTTTTTCTATTTGTTATTCAAATTATCTTAGCCCTCCAGACTTCATAGTATATTTTACCTTTGTTCTTTCTATTTGGTTTCAATTGCATGGGTTTTTAATTTCCAGAGGGTACCTCTAAGTCTTGACTAATCTTGTCATTTTGCCACTTAAGCATGTTAGATTTCTGAAAGGCTTCTGGGCTGCATATATGAACTTCAGTTACATTGAGTTTCATTGCTAAGGATTTATACAGCTCTGATGTTGGATTTATACAATGAATCTTACTGTCTTTTTCACTATGCTAATTCTGGCCTCTTCTGTCTTTATGAGCTGCACCGGACATGACTCCAGCCCATTAGGGTCAAGTCCATCTTGTTGTAAGATTGAATCGTATTTCAAAATCATAAAAAATGATAGAGTAATTGAGTAAATGTACTTTGCTTTCATCAGACACATTATCCTGGATTTTGTCCCTTCACATAGTGTTCACAGAGCAGCTGACCCATTTTGAATAATTCCAGATTGTCTGCTCTGAAGAAAAGTTGTAGATTGGAAAAGGCCTTGTTTTATATCTGCATGTAAATAGCTGCATTTTCTAGTAGCTAATATGATTCACTTCATTTGCCTTCTTCAATGAAAGTAATAGCTCTTCCCTTTCCCTGTTTTCCTCTTTGCAGAAGTAACAGTTTATTCAATGAGGTCGTGCAGATGAACTTTGAAATAGCCAGTTTCAGCAGCCTTTCTGGAACGCAGCCCATCACCTGGCAGGTGGAATACCCTCGGAAGGGGACAACAGACGTAACCTTGTCTGAAATCTTCATCTGCCAGAAGGATCTTGTTGGAATTGTTCCACTGGCTATGGTAAGAAACTGTTTCAGCATGTTGCTCCATCCTACCTTTGTGTGGCCCGAGAAAACATACACCAGCAACTTTGCAAAGGAGTGCTCTCTGCCCTGCCTTCCTTTTTATAGCTCTATAGGTCTACTTGCTAAAATTATGCTCGCATTTAGTAGTCTGTACATGTCACACAATTTCAATTCTTATTAATTTACTGCAGAAGAAAAGGATGCTGCCACTTTAAAAATCTCTCTCTCAGACTTTAAATCCTGAATTTGTCACGCACAGTTCCCACCAGGCTACCAGCTGGTAACACACAGCCAAGTAGACTTACCTTCCCATTTCTAATTTTTCCATTACATTAGTGCTACAGGGCTTGAACTTGCAATATGCAGAGCAACTCTAGGTAGCCTTGAGCACCTTCTGCTGAAGTTAAAGTTGCTTGGTTCATAGCAGGCTGAGGCTGATACTAATTTGCTGGCTGTTTCCCTAATGATGTAAGAACCTGTAGTTTCAAGGAAGAAACAAAAAATGTTTTTCAAGGGAGGAAAAAAGCCATCGGCCTCTCCAGGAAAACATTGATCAAGATTCTGTTCAGGAAAACTTCTGTTTGGCTGTCATGTAATTTCTAATGATTAGCCTTGGTAGTAAGTTTTAAGGAAAGCAGGTGTTGAGCAGAACTGAAGAACTCTATATAGACTTCCATGATACATGCAAGCGTCTTACATATCTAAGAAGTAGAAGTATCATGCAAGTATGTTACTTACCTTACTTCTGTGCATGTCCACTCCATGTGGAAGGATGCCTTAGGTTAAAATCTACTTGCTCTGCTCAGTGCTGTATTGCCACTTGTTGGCCACCTACCTCCCAGTAAAATCGTACTTATTGCCTGTCTTTACAAGGCTCACAAATGGGATTTGTGGAAGCAGTCATCTTCTCTTCCTCTGGCTCAATGAAGATGCAGCTACTTCTGCAAAGCAAGAAAGTGCCGGTAGGAGCAATGCAACCTAGCAGTTAGGGTCCTCTCCTATGAGTGAACAGCCTAGGATTAAATTTTTGTTCCAAATCAAGCAAACAAGAAATTTCACTGGAGTATCCTATATCTCAGGTGCACTCGTTTTAGGTAGGCACTTTATTTTCTATGGGATTTAGGTACATGCTGAGAAGAATCCCTTCCACACTTGCAGGTGAGGTGGGCAGTGAGCATTTATTTTGGAAGTCCTACCAAACCTCAGGAAGGGGAGAAGCACAGAACTGCCAGCTACCCAGAATAGGAACAAGTGGCCATTAAGTAGAGGAGCTGTGAATGCCACCATTAATCAATGCTAGAGTTCAGGTTTTGGAAGAAGAGTTGGACATCTCCATCCTGTGCATAGTCTTAGTGGTGAAATTCTGTCAGTCTTTTCTTTGAACAGTGTTCTGTGGTTTGCAGCACATAATTAGATGAGTATTATTTCCTGGAAATCCTGGTCTTCAGTATATTCTTTCACTTTGATGAGTGAAACTGCTGCTCATATCAAATGAGGTCGTGCCCAGCAATTTCCTGATCCAAAGTCTGCTTAAGTCAGCAGAATGCCCGTGCTGCATTCCAGGTCTGATAGGGAAATGCTGTCCTCATTGCTTGTGGAGTTGAACAGGGAAATACAGATTTGAGCTTCTGTCCTGTAAAGACTTATGGACATGCTTAAGGAAGTCCCTTCTGGTCAGATTTTATTTTGAGTTAGACGCGTTCCAGTACCAAATGATACACGTCTGTCCACTGGCAGACTTAACATCCCCTTCCTGTTCATTTTTGAAATCATTCATCAGCTTCTTCTATTCCATACCTGAGGGAATCAAGATTTTTTTTAGTATCTCATAGCAGGGTCTAATGCCTTTGCACCTGCATACAAGATTCAAGCTTTATGTGCAGACTTGTGTCATCTGTTCTAGACGAAAATTTGTCCTCTTGCGATGGTTCGTCTAAGGTCTAACTTAATGAATTCAAGGGGGAACAAATCATATGTGGTGAGATCCTTTATTCCCAACAGATGTGCTATTAGGCACTGTGATTTTTGCAGAGGGTTTAAAGAAACATTAAACCTTTCTCTTTGCAAAGCTTTCCTGTGTTTATTTCTCTCTTTACTCTACCTTGTGATAACACTTGGATGGAGCCAAAATATACTGTGTTAATAGAATCCAGTTGGATGGGATACCAGTGCAAAATTGGCTTTACTAGCAAGATATTAATAGATAAGGGGAATTTTCACAGTTTTCTGCTAGCTAACACTGCAGATCCAGCCAGGGTGCTTTCTTCATTTAGGCATTAATCTCTTGCTGAGCTGGCAATTCTGCTGCTCAGAAACAAGAGTCACACTGGAAAAAGAAAGGGTGATACTGTGTCTACTGAGAAATCAGACTGCACACTTTGTCTTAACCACACACTGTAAAGCTCAGCCCATTATTCTGGGCAGAAATTACATCTTAGATGTCAGTGTTTATCAGCAAGTGTGTTTCTTAAAGCCTCTCGCCAGTAAAGTAGATTAGAGTGATTTAAGCATTAAGTGTTCCTGTGTAGCAAAACGGTTACATCAAAAGTAAAATCTGCCCTTCAGAGTTTTTAAAGCTGGCCAAAAAAGGGAAAGAAGGAGCTGCCAGTGGTATTGTACTAGATTAGGATTTGGGTCTCCCAAGATCAGATCGAGTCTCTGCCATTGGTCTGATGGGGATCCTAGTCAGTTTTTTGGGGATGAAAGCAGCAAATCTTTCCTTCGTTTGAGTATAACACGAAGGTTGCCTCCAACTTGCGGAGTAAAACATCTCTCATGTGAGCCATTCCCAATGCTAAAACTTAAAAAGCAGGAAAGATCATGTGCCCTTTATTGCCCTCTGCTTGATTACCCTAGAAAAAAGAGGTAAAATGCAAAAGTGGGCCTCCAAAGGATTAGTGCAATCGTTGCTACAGTATTTTGGAATGGAAGAGATTAAAGAATTGACATTGTCAGTGAGAACTGAACCTAGAATTTAAAAAGAGCCATATAGGACTTGGATCAGTGGAGCAATTGGTAAGATACAGCTGCTGAAAAATCAGTGGAAATTTATCATACACTCAACAGAGAGCGTTTTAGTAGAACCCAGATCCTGTGCCTGCAAAGCTAAATAGAGTGGACAAGGAAGAAACAGCAATGCTATGATGCTGCTGCAATGAGTACTGCCACAAACTACAGTGAACAAGAGGAACATCAGAACTACTTGGCTGAGAATAACTGTAATGACTTTTTGTCTCATTTTATCATTAAAAAACTGGCAAAAATTAGACGTAAATTTTTGGTAGATGTATATTTCTTCCTGAGTTTGGAAGTTGTTACAGTCAAAGTAATTTTGGAGTAAAGTAATTTTTACCCCTGGAGATATTTAGAGAGAAAAATGAGACAAAAAGTTAGAAAAATGTAATTCCAACTGGCTCTGGTGCTTTTTGATTTTCACAAACCAAGAGTGTTAGTTAAGTAAGTACTGTGGGGGGTGATGCTTCAAAGAACAGATCTCCATCAGACATATGCGGTAGCCTTCTCACTCCCAAAATCTTGAATATGGCAGTTGGTGCAGCTATTCATTCTGTATGTCTTTCTTGCTGGCTATGAGGTTCTGTGTGTCTCACTCAGAGTAGGAGATTAGATTTATATATTATATTTCCATCACTGAGTAGCAATAATTAACTGAGGCAAGACTTGTAAAGGGGTAATGTGATTTGGTAGACCAAGCGATACAGACGGAGGAAGATAGATGCTATTTCAGGCACACAATCCCTCCTTCAGATCTCTGCCTCGCTTATTTACTTAGACCACAACAGCTGTGAAATGCTACAGCTAGAAAAATTGAGGCTTGTAAAATTCATGAAGAGAGTTAAATAAGAAAACAAAGAGATTTCTTAAGGTAAACCACAAAATGCATTCCACAGTTTACCGACAGGAAAAATCTGCTGCAAAGATTTAACCGTCTAGTAGAGAGAATCTGCTGTCTGAACTGTGTCCTATTCAAGCGTTTCTTATTTCATGTTACTTGTTCCAGGATCAATTAGAAGAGTGCTTTCGTAGAAGCTTAATTAATTATCTGCTAAGCTGCTTTTTAAAACCTTCAATTAATCACAAGTATCCTCAGAACTTGCCAATTAAGGTGTACAGGGTTGCTTAGCTTAACTTCCCACATTCTCCTCAAATTTCTGTCTTGTCGTGAGCAAACGCAGCCAACTGTATTGATTTTGCCACTTGACTAGATTAAAAAACAAAACGAAACTTGTTCACTTTGTAGGATGCACACACACACAAATCTCATTTAATTAAGAAGTCTATATGTTTGTGTTCAGTGCTAGAGCAAGGGCTAGGAAATTTAGAAGGAGACTTCTTTTATGCTTTAAATGAATAATACCTATTTTTAATACCATTAAATTTTGCTTTGGTAGAAGGTACCAAAGCAAACCTTTGGAAAAAGGTAGAAGACTTATACATAAAGTTCATTGTTTGATGCCAGTAAGGCAACATCAGTGTTAAAGTAAAACTCTTTCCTGGGTGGTCGCTTGATCAATCAGTCGTTTAATATGTGTGTAAGACCATCTGAGTCCCTCTCTGTGGAACTGGAGAAGGAGTCCTTCAACAACAAGACAAACTGCCTGTGAGTTAGTCCACCTCTAACTGTGACTTGCATGAAATGCAGGTATTCAAAGTGATGGAGCATAAACCAGATGTCAGGAGCACACAGTTCCAGTCTGAATTTGCTCCAAAGGACTTTGTCACTGTGGGAAGCCGTGTAACTTACCCACGCATATTTCCTCTTTAAAATGACACTAATACTAAACTTATGATGGCTCTTAGAGGCTTCCTTCATTAGGCTCTGTAACCCATTGATAACTGCTTACAAGCAAATTGAAGCTGGAGCAGTCCTCAGCCATGAGAGGCTGTTGCTGCTGTTCAGACTTCGTGTGCCCAGAAGCTTGTCTTTTCCCCATCCGCATCAGTGCGTCTAATAAGAGGCATCTGCTCTCCCTACACACCCTGCCTTGCTGCTGATGCAAACTGCATCTTCGCCCTGCTTAATAGCCTGCTGTGAACTACTGATTAATCCAAGTTCAGAATTTTTATGTAGAGTAACCTGGCAAACCCAGTCACAAAGTGTGCTAGATTCTCTTCTGCTTATCATTGCTCAGTACAGTTCCACGCATACTTTTTGCTCTGTGGTAAGTTGTTTCATCAGGAGGTGTTTGGTTTGCATATGCCTTTCTTTACATTCAGAACTGAATATATTCAGAGTTCTTCTGTAAAAATAAGTGGAGATCTAAGATGCGGAGCTGTGACTCAGCCTAAGCCAAAAATGCTTTTTGCCATTTTTATGTATGCTTGTTGACCTTTCCTTTAAAACCCACATCATCAAAAATGTACCTACCAAAGCAATGGTTGGTTTGTATATACATATTTGTATACCATTCTGTAAGGTACAGACTTTTTTAAGGTATTTCATTGCAATAAAGGGAAACTAAGTCCCGGTATACCATTTTAAAATATGGACCTACAAAAATTGAGTTCTCATCCCTGCATAGTCATTTCACACCATGAAGCTGCATCTGTTTCAAGGTCACAGCAGTGCAGAATTCCCACTCCCGTTAGTCCTTGAGTCTGGAATGATGCAGGGTGCAACAGGCACTATGAGGAGTTGCACGGTTCAGGAGCTTTCCAAAAGATACAGTCTGAAGCTATATAAATACATCCATTTCCTAATTTACGTAACACAGACAAACTAACAGATAATCCACATATTAAACTTTTCAGCTGACATGTATTTTGTCAGATAATGAAGTGATGAATTACATCAAATAAATACTGTGAGGTAAAGGAAATTTGATCTAAAAATTATCCTATTATTCTTAGTAACTGGAACAAGTTTAAGCTAACTGTGAAGCCCTAAATAATACCATTAAGTAAGTCATGAGTTTTCCCAGATTAATTACAGGACTCTGTATTCTGGGCGAAAGACCAGACTTACAGTTTTGTGATGTTGACTGGTAGCAGAGAATCAGTAACCCAGATCACATATATCCCTACAATTTCCATTATGTCAAGTTACAGTCGTTTAAATGAGAATAGCATTTCTTCCTTTAGATTTACAGCGGGTACAATTTCACTAAAGTTTGTGTCGTTGCTCTGTATTTATACCAGATGAACTCAACTGCCTGCATGCCTGATTATAAATTGACCATGTCGTGTACTGTGCTGAGCAGTGTTTCAATTCAAGACACTGTCCACTAGCAACTCATATTGGTTAATCTTATCTGTTAAAAGTAAGCTCTTTTGTTGTCCACCCATCAGGAAACAAAAGCAAAGAAAAGAATGTGCTGTTGTCCATTGAGCCCAAATTGGTCAGAAGATGCAGACTGCAAAAAGAATTCAAAATTGCTCAATTTGACAGTGCCTTTTTAAGTCCCAGTCGTCATTTCTACAGCCACTGCACTTTTGCCACTAGCTTTTGTTTTCCTTCTCATTACTACAATCACATTGAGTCCTACCTTTTGCAGGAAATGAGACTGGATCAATAAGGCTATCTCAGCTGGCTGGAATTAATTTTTCCATTGGATCGACTTGTGTGTCATTTTCTATGCAGCACAACAGTATATGTAATTTCCTCTTCCAGCACCCCTCATTTCTGACAATGCCATTGAATGGATTACTTCGGGATTTCTCAAGTGCCAAGGAGAGATGAGGTTAGCAAGCTTCCACATTTTTTAAGTATTCTGTAAAGGATCTCTGCCATTATAGAGCACTTTTGGTTCTCTTTTTCTTTGCCAGTTTTCCTGCTGGTACTGGAGAGATACCAGTGTGAGACTTTATATATATTATATGCTTCTCAGCCTTGACAAGAGAGAGATCTTGAGAACCCCATAAAAAAATGGCAAAACAGCCAAAATGTGCAGAGAGACATCCAGTGACTTAATTATTTTACTTCTAGTCTTATGGAAGTACCTAAATTCTCCCCTCGGAGTGTCTCACAACACTAAGTGCTGCACAGACTAATGATGGAAAAGTCAAAATCTTCTCCAGAAAATTTGCAGTCCACCAGTCAAGTTGAGGAAATTTTGGGAGTTTTTCAAGGGTGGATGAAGCCAAGCTCCAGGAAGGGGAGAGGGGGCACAGGGTAGCTGGCACTGAAACACAGGATGCAGGATCCTGTGTTCATGCTAACGTGGTGGGAAGGAGGGATTGGAGTTAACTGATAAATGCAAGCCCAGACGCTCCCCAAACACTTATTTGAGCGTATGCATATTTGTGGATTACCCTGGAGACGAAACGGTCTCTGCCGTCTCGTGCTGTCACTTGAAGCAGGTGCGAGGCTGGATGGGGGCCGTGAGAGCAGACCCGGCACGGCCCGAAAGCCGGCCAGCGCTGAGCCAGCCTGAGCGCCGAGGAGGCTACCTGTGACCCGCGCTGGAAAACCGGAGCAGCTGCTCTTAATTGGCATCTTTGTAATGATGGTTTTGATCTGTAGAGAAGGTTTGAATGTTTGGGGGGAATACTTCACTGTTCCCCATCAGGTGAAATGCCTAGCAGAAGTACGAATTGTTTAGCTGGCTCTAATTAATGAGGCCCTGAGGTGCAGGGCAGCGGGACTAACGAGACAGCAAGGAGACACTTTACCGTAAAGGAAGTTAATGAGTGAGCAGGGGGAGAAAATTCACCAGGACTTGTATAAGCCTCAGGGTTATAATGAGAAAAACCCAGCAACTTTTCACCTTCGGTGTGTTATTGGATGCATGTTTGCCTTACCCTGTTTACAGTTTATTACCCAGCCAGACTGTGAGCTCTGAGGATGTTTGTCAAGCAAGGCACCAGGAACCCGTACCTCCAACTCCGCTTCAGCTTGCGGGGGATAAAACAGTAAAACCGAGCCCAGGGTGAGTGCTGTCCTGGGGAGAAGGGCAGCACCATGGGGAGCAGCAGCGGTGATAGGATTTGGTTTATTCACGGACCTGGCATCAGGGGGTACCAAGAAGCACCGGAGCTGGGGCTGCTGGTAAAGCCGGCTTTGCCAAGCTGGAGGGCTGTACATGAAGGTCTTGCTCCAAAGCGCTGGCTGTGCAGGTTGATGCCCAGACGGCTGTGAATTAACGGATCAAAACTCTCAGGCTGTGGCAGTGGCCGCACGGCCCTGGCGCGTGCTGCAGGCTGTGCTTCGGCTGTAGGGCTGGCAGTGTAAATCTTCACAGACACAGACCTGTCGAGGCTTTTAATTCCTTCCCAAGCAAGTCAGGCCTAGTATTTAAAGCACCAGCACCATGGCATGAGCGTCGCAAGCCCGCACGCTAGCGAGCGAGGGAATTTCAGCAGACAGACGGGAACAAAAAGTAACACTGACATTAATTTTAATCAGTTCCTAGTCATGTGATTTGTCCTCCGCGGTTTTTTTCCTGTCAGAGCTGATTGTCTTTCTGCAAGATTTGTTACCTCACAGAACAATAATAAAGGCTGTAATGATGTAATTTGTTACTGCAATTTGCTTTTGGAAATCCTCTGTTAGTGAAAAATGGCAACAGGGTAGTTTTATTAATTGCGGTAGTGGAATATTGAATAGTGACTGTCACTATCGGGATTCCTGGCTGTGCTGGCCTTTGCTTTCCGAGGCCCTGCAGAAGCAGAGCCGTGCTTGTTTTTCAGGAATGAGGGGTTTGATTGAACTAAGTGTAAAAAACAATAGCTCAAGTTTATGGAGAGTTTGAGAAAAAGGATAGGATGAAACGTTAGTCTGTAAACGCAGTATTGAGAAACAGGCCAGCGTGTTACCGCACCGTGTGAACACTGTCCTTACTGACGTTTGCCCGTTTATCCAGCCCCCCCAACTCCTCCTGACAGCCTCAGCCTCCGGGTTCTCTGTGCAGCTTTCCTCCCCGTAGGCCATCGCAGCGAGAATGACTTCTCTCATTTATTTTTTTCTTTTAGTGTGAAATGTTTTTACCTAGGCATAAAACATCTGTCATAGTTTGCAGAAACCAGATTTTACCAGGATGTAGATGGGGAAAGAGTGTGTGGACAAAATCAGCGTGTGTGATTTAAGGTGAATTCTCTTCCTTTTGTGTTCGGGAGCGGCGCACCAGTGAGTGGAATCCAGAAGGTTTGCTGTAACCTCGTAGTGCTCTTGAACTCCCTCCCGCTCGGGAGAGCTGACAGAAGGCGGAGGCCTCCTGCCGCACGCGTTATGTCAGCAGCAGAAACCAAAGCGATCAGTCTGCGACCTGGAGGTACTTCGGGATCATTTTGTGTAGGGTCCTGCGCGTCTGCCTGCCAATAGCGACAAGTTTTGTACGGGCTTGAAGCTTAGATTGATCCAGCAGAAAACACTGTGTTTTAGATTCTGGATCTGGGACAAAACGTGGATTGCAGGCATTGAAAAGCAGCGACTAAGGGTGCGGTTGCCAGCTGGCACCAAGCACCCTGCGGCATATGTTTTAAGAATGCCTGGAAGCTCCAGGAGTGCGTTTGGTGTGATAATAAATAAGTTATCGGAGACTCAGTAATTCCTCCTCGCTGCTCTTACCTCATGCAAAGTATGGACTAGTCATTAAGCAAGGGGAGACGCTGATACGCAAAAACAGGAGTTGTCTGATGGACTGGGAGCCACGTGTCTGCAGTTAGTTCCTGCCTCTTAGATCTTGGGCAACACTCACATTCGCACCAGCTTACTCATCCTTAAAATGGACACAGTAGTTAATATTTCCTATGTTACAAAGCAGGTATTTGATTTACAGGTTCATTCTGTAGTGCCGATTCTTTAAAAACGAGAACTCCCTGCTTAAAAGCAAAGTGCAGTCTCCCCCGCTCCGTCCTGGTTATGTTGTTCCAGTCATGAAGAGTAAAAGTGTAAGTAGGTGCGGCAAGGTTTATAGAGCGAGGTAATATCTTCTGTTAGGCCAGCCAACAGAGTTAGGAAAAACAGAGAAGCTTTCAAGCACACAGACCCTTTTTCGAGCCTCTTACAATGTTTTAAGTTGCTGTGATACACTCAGATAAAGATAATAATGGTCACTGTGCTTGCTTCAGGTTGTCCTAACAAATAAAATACTGCTTTAAGTAAACGGATTTGATCCCTTTGTCCTTCATATCAGTGACACACATTAGTCATAGCAGCATATTTCAAGGATGCTTCTCCAGCTGGAGCTGTGAACCCCTCACCACGGTGATCCTGCAAAGCAGCCCCTGAAGTGAAAGGACATTTTTGCTTGAGTAAGGAGTAAAGAATTGAATCTGTGATTATACCTATGCTTCCTATATTTACTTTGTCTCCTTTTACATATATACCATTTTTAATTCCTATATATAGTAAGAACCCCCAGTCTGTTAGACGTGTGCCTAGTCAATAATTTAATTTTCCCGTGTGTCACTCTCTCTCTCATCTTTTTAACTGTACTAAGTCTCTGATGTCTGTACAGTATCTGCTCTCATTAATGCCGTAATCTTGTTTCTGCCCTCTGTGTGCTTTGCTTTTGTGGGCTTGCTATGAAGTCAGTGAAATCAATAAAGTATTTGAAAAGGAAAAAGAATCAAGGAGCAAGAATAGGAAATAATAATAAGAATGATTTTTTTCTGCATTTTTATTAGTACTTTTTCATAGCAGTTCCCTAAGAAACTCTATTGTGTGTCTTTGTTATAGCTTGTGCGTATCAAAAATTAAAGTTGTACAGCCAAAATGAGGAAAGAGCAAGTAGAAATTTTCTCTTGCTGATTTCAAAGTAGACCATATTAAGTCAAAAGATTTTAGCAGAAGCCGTCTGATTCACTTCCACTGTTTTAAATGGAGTTCTAAAATCCACAAACTTGAGCCGAGTGTTCATGCATACTCCACAGCCAAAAAATTAAAGAGCTTAAGAAACTTGCTGAAGATGAATACTCCCCGTTAGAGGGAGAAAGTAACTCATTAATAATCCATGACATGTTAATCTACCCAAATGAAACAAGTTCACAACCCTCCACAGTGGCCATAAAAATCATCTGTGTATCATGCAGTACCCCAGTTACTTAAAAAAAGAAATTGTCCTTGGGACTTAATCCTTAAAGTCCATAACGCATTTGCAGTCGCTTCACCCCAGCTGTAGAGTGCATCTGACCCCATGGTGCCACGAGGACCATGCCGTTCCCCTGAAGCAAGCAGGCTAGATGAGACTTCAGCTCCTGTATCCAAACTGAACTGTTTATTCATCGTCAGCGTGGCTTGTGTTAGCGCTACATAAAACATGGCTTATTTCACTGGGATCTGGGGGCTCCGACTGAAGTCCCAGGAGCTGGTTACAGTAGGTACCACATTTTCACTTGTTATAAAAGAATTTCTGCTTCCACTCTTGACAGAGGAAGTCCTATAGCCCCCGTGTAGGTGTGAAGCTGAAGCACAAAGAAGGCAGGTTGGAAACTTGCCCACATTATTTCAAGGGGAAGAAAGGAGGAGGTGATCCAGGTGCCTAAACGTAGGTGTCTAATACCATTATAGATGCCCTAAAGTCTGAGCCATCCATCCAGGACTGGCAGGTATCACACAGGACCTGCAGGAGACTTGTGCCCTTCTGGAAGAGCATCTGGAGGCCAGGCATGATATCTAAGAACATCTAAATGGCACTCTATTCCTAGGCACTTAACTCTTTTCCCAGAGCTACAGACTGGGAATCAGAGTTGTTGTGAAGCACCTGCCTGTAAAGGCCATCTTCATTGTCTGAAAATATATGGATTTCTTCAATGTACAGTTTTATTCTATTAAAATATGCTTCCTGGATAGCATTTCCTCCTGCTGCTGAACAGTACAGTGCTCTGAACTGAAACAAATAGAGAGTGCACATAGGTGTTCATAAGTATCAGGCCCTCAGTTGAAGGCCACTTTAAGGTATTCTTGACTCCCATCATTCAGAAGCCACGTTAAGATTTCCATCTCTGCTGTCCAGCATGACTTTGTGCTACTGTTGTGTCCTGCCTCTCTACCAGCTCCATCTGTGTCAGTGATGGTGCTGGTTTCATATCAACTACAGTGAACACGTCAAGCAATAAACTCACAACAAAAATATTGTAATCCAGATCGTCACTAATTGATGGAAAAACCCTGATATCTTTCATATCTTATTAGCATAACAGCCAATTACATCAATCAGTTTTGTCTGAGGAATAAGACCTCAGTCCTTGAGGCTAACGTCAGCCAGGCTCTGTAGGAGTGCAGGGTCGGACCGAAGGATAGCACGTTAGGGCAGCTTCTTTAGGGCTTGCCTCATACTGCTGGACAGAACAAAACTCACTTTATTGAAGCCACCAGCAAAATCCCTGTTGGTTTCACTGGGGTCAGGATTTGAGCCATGAGGTTTGCAAAATAATTGCGGTATGAAATACATGAGGTAGAAATGTGTTCTATATAAAATGAAAAGTACTGCCTCTATCTGTCTATAACCAAGTATGTGGCTTCTATTAACACAGAATGCCTCATAATCTATTTTGCATTATAGTTGTGTATGTGTATGTGTGGATATAGATTACTCATATATATGTACAGTACATAATTGTCTGTGCATCCATGCATGTGTAGCTAATATGCTTGTATATTTTCAATCTGCAAGTATCTATTGATTACAGCTATTATAGCAATATTATTATAGATATATAGCCAACTATGTAACAGTGCCACAGATTTAATTGGTGTGAATGTGGGAAGAGTTTCAAATTGCTAATGAAAATTGCCTTGTTACTACGAGCTATTTTCCCATGGTAGTCGCACAGACCGGAGACATCACCAGAGCTGTGCTGGTTCTGGTTCATGGCAGAACGAGCCCAATTTTAAATGGAGGTGCTTTTCCAAATAATCTCCTCTGACTCCTGAAAAAGGAGAACAAATGACTAATACATCTTGAGCCTAGAAAATGCCCTTAAATTGACAAATTTCACTTGCTAGTCTTTTTGCAACAGAAAGAGAATTGTAAGCCATGAAATGATTTCAGCAAGAAGACATTATATAGCCCCATCCCTGGCTGCTTAAGCATCCATGAACCATTCCATTATAAGATCACCAGGTGGCTATTGCCCTTCTCTCCTATTCAGGCTGTACCACTGTTCCTGTTCCCATCTGTGATATACTTAATAGGACCATTCAGCAATGGAGAAAAACATGAGAGGTGTTCATCATAGCTGAAGGCTTTCCCAGACAATTATTCCTTAGATGTTTGAGTAAATGAAAAGCTATTTTTATGATTAAAAAGGACAGAACATGTTGCAGGTTCTGAGGCCATTTTATTGGCACAGCTTTTGGAATCAGTAACAAATATTTATCATTCCCTGGGAATGCTGTAAATAGCTACAGTCACCAAACTAATGTTCTTGGTGTGTTTGATTCTGCTGTCTTTTTCTAGCATATGGCTACACTTCTAAGAGTGCCTGTTAGAAAAATATTATGAGTATGTATTATAGTTGTATGCACATATCTACTGTATATGGAATATATATAATTTATGCACTATGTAAATGTAAACTTGAGTTTCAAGAGAACTTAAGATAGTTAATTGCCTCATATTCATCAGATCTAAGTGTATTTGTAAGTATCCTTGAATATACTTATATCCGTAAGTAACAATGCTATGAAGCAACAAGAGCTAAGATTCTCACGTATGTAGGTCTCAAAACAGGGAGTCTTACAACCTGTCAGTTCATGGTTTTCTTATGTTTGCATTTTTCTATACTCGAAATAACCAACAACAATTCTGGAGTCAGAGTATCTCAGGTAATCACATTTCAATGCAAAACTAGAAATTTTTCTCTCTAGAAAATGTAGTTTCCTATGTAAATGCTCTCATTTTCTAAGTCCATTTAGCAAAATATTAAAAGCGAGGAATTAAATCTGACAAAGAAGAGGAGCAGGTAGTTGCCTGTGTTACACATTTGCATCTTTAAAAAATTTTTTTGGTTCATTTATGTCTAAGTATGGAAAAACAAAATGTGGGCTTCTGCTTCCCATCTTCTCCAGTCACTCTTATGTCCTTTTTTCTACATTTTAAGTGGTTCCAGAGCTTTTTTGTTTGAAGTCATTTTCAGCTGCAGACTCTTTCTCCACACAGCAGGAAATACCATCTTTCTTTGAAAATAGCCAGTGGTCGCTGGATCCTGACACAGCCATTCTAGTCAGCAGGAAGTTGAGAGAGCTTTAGCATAATACTTGTCTTTTCAGGAAGCTCTACCTAATTGAATTTAGCATCACAGCTTCTGCGAAGCAGAGTAGCCTCCAGCCAGAGGCTCGGTCACTGTTGATACACATTGATTATGATAGACACTTAGAAAAGGCAAACTATGCACATTTACAGCTTTTAAGACAGTAAAGGAAGACACAATCAAGCATGCAAATGTACTGTGGATTCTATTTCATGTCCCTATTCATTTGCATTTCCCGTCACCTAAGGGATTAGATTATCTAATGAGATCATCTTGTCAGATTAATTTAGGGTGGAAGGGAAGGTCTGAAGTTATTTCCTGTGGACCAGATTCATTAAAAAAAAATGTTCAACTCAAGTGCAGTATAACAAGTTCATGTGAGCTGAACATGTTACTTTCTGCCTGATCCGAGGACTGGAGTAGTTCTTACGGCAGGGATGCAAGGAAGGCATTTTGGAGACAGTGCACTTGCTTGTCCGGAGTCGGAGGGAGTCTGTCTGACGTCTCTTTCCTTGCAGAAGGGATGATGGTTGTTGCTGCTGGAGGGAATGCCTCTCTCCAGAATATTTGATAATTAAGCAATTCACTCCCCCTCAGTTTGGGCCTCTGGATCTTCTAAACTCCTCCAAGAATGCAAGTTCTCCAAGGGATCAGTAATCTAATTGAATCCATAATGTCTAGGGGAAAAGACCGTACGTTTTTCAGTTGCACCTTGCTTTGTGCTAGATTAAGACAAATTTTTAAGATAAAACAAAACAAAAGCTTTATACATAAAAAAACTAAAAGGGCCATAAGGGATCAAATCAAGACCCATCAAGCCCAAGTGCTAATTGAGCAGTCCATAGTTTATAAACAAAAGTAATTTGATCTTTTTTGTTTTGATATAATATTGGGACTACATATTTCTCAAAAATATTGTTGGAAAATAAAATGCGAAGAAAACTAGAACACATAAACATCTATTGAGCATTTTTTCAATGAGAAAACCAAAAACAAACTGTGTCAGACTCTGCTGGAATGCTTTTTCTCATTCCTAGATCTGTTCAGCAAACAACAAGAATCAGTTATCCACCAAGCTGGGCTGAGAATCAGTTGATCTGGTTGCTGAAATTTGCTCCTTGGTGTAGAAACTATCTCTTATTATAGTCAGTGCTCAACATATTGAGGCCCAGCTATCATGTGGAGCCAGAATAGGGTTGCTCTTATACAAATAATAAATACTAGTAGCATCAGTGGAGCTTTACTGGAAGAAATATTAATGGAATTCCTTGGACCCTCATCCCACAAGGGAGAGGAAATGAGATCTCTTGATTCATTTCAGTGCCTATGGTAAGATAGTATTGCTCCGAAATCAAGTTTTGAATTGGCATTGTGAACTGTATATGATTATTTTAGTGGGTATGACAAATGCAATAAAGTAAATATTTAATCCCAAAACAAAAGAAATCAGAATTTGATCATCAACTGATCACCAGTGGAAGAAGTGGCATATATAACCTTTTTCAGAGGCATTACGCCTTTCTAGACCTAGTGGCTAGTGAGACTTCTTCACTCAGGAAGCAGAAAGCTTCTTGCTGTCTTTGTTGGAGAGTTTGTTCTTATTCTGAAACAAGCTGTGTCTGCTGCATGTTTCTCTGCTAGCCAGAATATCGTCTGTAGACTTTGCACCTGGGAACAGGTTATGCGGATAAGATTTTTCTTTTTTATTCAAAATTACAAGAAGTAAAAAAGCAAGATCCTGTTATCATAACAACCTTGATAGAGTCAGGGCTCTGGTGTGACCCTAAGTCAATGTGGCCTTCATACAGATATACAGATTTTAGTAATGGCTTTATAACCTTTTTCCAGCTGTGTAATTATGTTGCTAACTGTAAACTGAACACAGCAATTAAACACATGGGTTATTTTGTTCAATTGCTCCAGTTTCTTCTTACTTTTTTAAGGAGATGCTTACTTTTGAGTGATGATATAATTGCATTTAGCAATACAGTCTTCATCTGGTAAATCAAAGTAATCATAGGCTATGTTCCCTTTTGGAAGTTCAGATGCTAACAGGGTGGATTCACTGTAAAGAAAGCATGGACTAGATATCCAAGCATATCTTTCTGCATCCGTATCTTTTAATATACTCCACATTCCCCTTTACTGCCTGCAGAGTCTAATTTATCAGGACTTAAAAATTCCACCGGTAGGGTTTTTGAAAACTGTACAATCAGGCAAGAAAATGGAACGGTCTGTTACTATTGTGGGGGGCCAGTAATTAAGATTTATCTCAATACGGAGACTGTAAACAGACAAGATCATTGATTAAGAAAGCATTGCAGCTGCAGAACACTGAGTTCCCGTCTTGAAAAGACACTCAGATCTTTGTCAGAAATTACATGGTTCACAAAAGCTAAAGGAAAGCTTGTGCTGAACGGGAGACTTCTCCATCCCAGCTGAGCGCCGTAACCACAGGCGCCTCTTTGCCTTCCTTCCTTCTGGCCCCAGGAATCTGCCAGTGGTTTCCCTGTAGTGGACCAGCCTCGAGAGGAAGGGGTGAATGCTGCCCAGCCAGTGCTGATGCCACTCTTCTGGGAGATGAGAAACGTGGGTCTGAATCCCTTCCCTGTGTCCCTGTTTCCACTCTTCCTCCATTTACCTTCTCATCAAGACCCCTAGAGACCCCCAGGCATCACATACATTCATCAAGCTCGTCAAACGAATACTGTGCATGCAGGGGACAGAGCAATGCGAACGTCCTCCTTTGGGCCTTCCTGTGGCTGGGGTTTTATCTGTGTTCGTCTTCTGGTTTCTTCAGGGCAGGTATTGTCCTTAATTTTTGTGCCATGTACAGTGCTGGCCACTTAACAAAGATTTAATAAAGAGAAGATACCTTACAGGGCTGTCGTGTGTCGAGAAGAATTAGCATCCAGAAGAAACTTTGAGACCTTTTGTTCTGCTATCCTGATCAAAAACAGACTGCAGGAATGGCATCTCTTATTGAATAAATCTGTTTCTTATGTGGATTTTGAATGGCCTGATTTTTCCACCAGTATTAGGTTGCTCATTACTTTCTGTTTTCCTTGGCACTGTGTGTCTAAGAATCATGGAGTAAGCTGGTCTCCATCTGGATCCGCGTTTGAATACAGAGGGATGGAATTAAGTAAGCAGGTTGCCTTTTTGGTTTTAATGATGAACAGCATTACCCCATTTCTTTTGCAATGTGATGGTACTAATGAAGTAAAAGCCCTCATGTTGATAAACTGAAATGAAGCAGAGCAGGATTTACATGTGGTGGGCAAGACTGAAATCAAGTGAAAGGGAAGAGGCAACCCAAATCCCACCGACAAAAGCTGCCATCCACCACTCTCTGCAATGGGGTGGCTTTGCCTCAGGGAGGCCCTAAGTCACGATGCAAACTCTTTGGTCCTTGGAAACCTTCCTGCTATTCTGAAGTGTGTGCTGAGAATTTAAAAACTGAACATCAGCTCCTTTCCCTTCTCATACATAATATCTGTGAGTGTGGAGTGTCAGAGAACCCAGTTGGCTGAAAGCTCAATGTATAATTTATTTTTAATCGCAGGATTATGTGGATAAACAGAATCTGCTGCCTAACAATGTCAGTTTGTTAATCAGCTGTAATCTTAGTAGTATTAATAACCCAAATCTGCAACCATCATGTCAGCCAGCCTCACAAATCAGCATAACAATTGTCTGCAGTGCAGCAGGATGCTGCGCGTCGCTCTAACTCGGGTGCCCTGGAAACTCGTGCTGCATAACTGAGCGCTCAGCGGTAGCATATTTATGGCATTTGTAGCTGGCGTATGTGGAGTTTACATTCTGTCTTCCACATCTCCATCTTCATCTCTTGTAACTGTTGCCAAGCTGTCACTGTTCATCGGGGTGACGGGTTGAACAGTGGTTGGAAGCACAGTGTGGCTCCTGCAGCTCTCCTGTGTCACCGTCGTCCCCGCCAATTCAAGTGCTGTCACCGCCATGCAAGGGCTCGCTGCTCCTGTCCTTTTTCCGTAAGGCAAATACGTTTCTGGTTTTAAGGTAGACAGTGTCTGACTGCCTCTTTCCCACAAACTCTTTCAAGAAACTTTCCTTGTAAATTGAAACCTAAGTGGCTTTTCTGTGTCACTCCTTCAGATCTACAACACAGGTTTGTTACTCATGAGGTAGGGTGTTTGGGTGAGGAAGAAATCTTAATGGTAAGCTATGATTAACATCGTTCGGTGCGATTCCACTTGCAGAATTTGCAGCCTGTAAACAGGACC